>NC_134854.1:133197723-133523723 GCF_049852395.1 Peromyscus maniculatus bairdii | reverse complement strand
AGCAAATTAAGAAACCCACAAGAAAAAAGAACCAAACGAAACAACAAAACAAATACTAGACTTCTATTCAGTCAGTTTGGTGTGGTGACAGCAGATTGTGATACTTCTTTGGACAAACTTTGAGATTTGGGAATGGGATTATCCTATGTCATATCATTTCTGATCCCAGTGGTGAGGAGGTTTCACTGTGTGGTCATATTTTTGTGAACTTCCTAGGAAATGTTCCCATTTCCCTATCCTCCTACCACATCTGGTCCCAGTGCTGGTTCAGACGCCTGCTCTCATTACCCTAGTTCTATCATGCAGTAGAATAATACTCCACTAGAGAAAAGGGATTCTCTCATTGGAGATGTGCTACACACCCCAATTCTGTTCTGATATGTGCAGAAACATGGCCTGTGGCATGATGCTGGAACATGCCTTTCCTTCTTTGAAACCAGCTCCCTCTTGCAGCAATGCCCTCCTGCCCTCAGTTGCTTCAACCCATTCCCTCTCTTCTTCTCACCATATTCCTAGACAAACAACCCCACAGTGCATACAGACCTCTGAGGCCTTCGATCCCCTACCTGACTGCCAAGTTCTGCTTCCTCATGTACAGTCCAGTTTGACAAAGCTCATGCCACTGCCCACATGAAAGAAACAATTTACAGACAAACACCATTTAATTCCAGGGATTCAACCTGATGCTTGCAGCATCAACACATTTATTTTTCACTGTGCAAACACCATAGTTCACTTTTCCAAACTATGGCTATAATGTTAGCAGGGGACATGCTCCTGTGAGATCGTGTCCTATATGCACCAGTTCATTTATTGGTTATGTAGTATAAACTTATCTAGAAAGCTCTTCAGATAACAAGTGGTTACAGAGTTTTAGATAAATGGATCAGTTATAGAGTCCTTGAAATTTTGGCAACGTAGACTTTTCTGTTGACCATTCCCTCTAATAATATACCCACAGACCAAATTATTGCTTTTCATAGAGAACAATCTAGTCTTTGAGCAGACAGTGCTGAGATATAATTACATAATAATACCACAGTACAAAAGACTAGCTGGCCTCTACCATGGTATTATTTCACTACTTATACTATTTCGTGGACTCTTGATGGTCACACCTATACATAATTCCCAGATCCTAGGATGTATTACTGTGTGGCTAAAGTTTACTACCACTACCTCTGATCATAGTTTAGGACTTCAATTCTAGCAAGTTATAGGGTAGCAATGATCAGTCAGGGTAACAGTGATTTTTCGCATTGTCCTTAAAACAAAAATAAATTTCACTGGGATGACATTTTATATTGAAAATAAAAACGTTGTTTGGTCTTTGTGTTCTGCTAATAAAATCAACCAGTGAGAAATTTCACAGAGCTATCCCTAGCAGAATCAAAATGAATTTCAATTCTGCAACACAGTAAATAGTTATTACAGGATTTACTGTTGATTTTTTTTTCTGAGACAATGGAATTTTTCTACTTAGGGTACTTAAACTATTAAATCAGAACAAAATGGAATGTCTGTGATTGTAAGGTTGCCTGCCAACTTAGCAAAAAAAAAATTAAAAAAAAAACATGCATTTTGCTGTGATGTCTTTGTTTCATTTGGCAACTTGCCTCTTTGCATAATTTAAATGCTATGGTTGCATATACACAGAGTGATTTTCTTAATTGATCACTCATGTTTCCCTAGCCATATGCCTGTCATTAGGGTGTGTGCATTTTCATGTAGAAATTCACTGTTTCTAGTTGGCAGTTCAGCACTTATAATTATGCCAATAAACCATGTAAAACATTATAAGTCATGAAGAGTATACAAAGAGAAGTAAGTTTTGTAAAACTGAGGGAGTAGAAATCACACTGTCTGAAGACAGTTTAATCTCTTCCATTGGTCTGTCTGGTTCTACCAGCAAAATGTCATCAACAGAAACTAGAACCAATGATTGGATTTCCCAAAACCTCCTATCAGTTTCAGGTTTGCAAAGGATCACACATGTGATCTTACTTGAAAAAGTTCCACAGTCACAAGTAGCTATGGTCCAAAATGAAGGATCAAATGACACTGAAGTAACACTCTTAAAACAACGTTACAACAATAGGTACTTCTAAAGCTAGTGTAGTCATTCTTACTTTTTATATCACCAAGAAGAGGTACATAGGATATAACAAGGCACATTTCTGATATTCCTTCAATGATTCCTGCTTTTTATATCACCAAGAATAAATACATAGAATATACTTAAAGCTTTCAACCTTCTGCACATGACATTGTTTTAACAGCAAAAGAATTATCTTCATGTGATTTGATGACAGTCCTTGTCCCTTTCAAAAATTATACTAGTTACCACCTACCAGCATACATTTACAATTTTTTTAAATTTCTATTGCATTTCAGAACCCTAACTCATATTTTATTATTCCCTTGGCCCAGGGATAGAGAGAAGAAATAAAATGAAATTCAAGTTGGTTTCACAGACAATAAACATACGTTATGAATCTGAAAAATACTGTTGGAAGCAGCCAATGTTCAATGACTATATATTTTAGAAGAATTTCCTCTAAGACATTTTATGATGAAAGCCATAGTCTAGAGCCATTCAGTACCCTTAGTTTGAGAATTTGGCTTGGTTTCGTGAGATAACCACTTTAAAAAGGCAAGTTTATAGCTCCAGAATCACACAGTTTAGGTTACTTGCATCATTTCAGCAGGGAAACCAGTTAAATGCCATTTTTTTTTTAAATAAACAATCCACAGGAAACAGAGGTATTAATGAATTACTAAACCAACTTCTGGCAGTATCATTTTTGTTTTAAGTTTTTATGTATTCCAACATAATCTGTTTCTCCTATCCAAGTCTTTGAACATTCAATAGCTTTGTTCAAGGGTGGGAAAGATGAATCAAGTAAAGGCACTTGCTGTAAAGACTAATGACCTAGGGTCAGTCCCTGAGGTCCACATGGTAGAAGGACAGACCCAGTCCTAACAAGCTGTCCTCTGACACATGCACATGCATCTTATAGCATGGATATGGTTTTTTGTTTGTTTGTTTGTTTGTTTTGTTTTGCTTTTCAAGACAGGGTTTCTCTGTGTAGCTTTGTGCCTTTCCTGGATCTCTCTCTGTAGACCAGGCTGGCCTCGAACTCACAAAGATCCACCTGCCTCTGCCTCCTGAGTGCTGGGATTAAAGGCATGTGTCACCACTGCCTGGCTATGGCTATGTATTTTAACATACACATACACAAATGTTAAAAAAAAGCATTAGTGTATTTGTCCAAATTAAATTGGAACACAATGACCCCTGCTGTTCATATATACACCCAATTTCCAATAAGATTCTCTCCTAGATGAGGGACTAAGGAGGGGCTCAGTCTCTTCAAGCAGCAGCCATACTACCCTGTTAGAGCTGCTCACACCAATTGAAGAATTCTCACATTGGCATTTTAGGATTGTGCAATTTGCATATGTATAAAACTATATCCAGATGGGTAAGTGTAAAAATCAAATGTGTACACATCATGTGTAAGATCAATACTTCAGGGTAACCTACTTGGTATGCAAGTCACACATACAGTTAAACATACATTGACTACATTAAAAACAACATGAGAGTCACTGTTTTGTAATTTATAGATTCATTAATTTATCAGTACATGCAAGGACACATATACTAACTGTATCTTGTACCAACCTCAAACATTGACAGCATGATCTCTCTCTCTCTCTCACTCTCTCTCCCCCCCCCCCCCTCTCTCTCTCTCTCTCTCTCTCTCTCTCCCTCTCCTCTCTCTTTCTTTCCTACCTTCTTTCCTATTTTTCTTTGAAAACTCTCTGGATCTCATTATGATTGCTTGCTGAGATTAAGGTATATTTCACTGTTAGGAAAATGATACAGAATAACTGATGTCCTTATGTATCATCCCATCTGGTTATATTTGATTGGTGTGCAACTAGGTAGCTCTAATGCACTGTATAGCTTGTGTACTGTATTTGTAGTAACAGCCCAAATGAGCTACTCAAAAGTCAGAACATCTATAGCAATAGTTTTCAAACTTCCTTCCAAATGCTGCGACCCTTTAATGTGGTTTCTCATGTTGTGGTGACCCCTCCCCAACCATAACATTATTTTTGTTGCTATTTCATAACTATAATTTTGCAACATCATGAATTGTGATGTAAATATCTGTTTTCTGATGATCTTCAGCACCCCTATGAAAGGGTTGTTTGACCCTCAAAGTGGTCATGACCTGAAGGTTGAGAACTGCTGATCTGTAGTAATGCTAATAATGGAAGAGTGAACACCAGGCATTCAGTCTCCTGGAACATAAGTACTGTGGCCAACTTCTATCCTAAAGAAACATTCACGTAAGCAAAGGAGTGGTAAGTGAATGGGGAGGAAGGTTTTACTTAGTTATATTAGATCATCTTGTCCTGGACAATGCCTACTTATACTAATTTTATGTAAATACATTTACTTGAAAAGGTCACATGTGATTGGTTTTAATAGGTTCAAAGGTTAATATCCTATTGAAAAATTTAGACTCTTGCACCATTAACCTATTAGTCCAATGCTTTTATAATTTTGAGCCTTCTATTCTGTATATAAATTTCTTTGGAGGACACAATCAATTTTGTTTCAATATGTACAGAACTACACATTTCTGGAATGTACTGTGAGAAGTACATTTTGACTTACCTTTTCTGCTGACTGTGCAGTGCCAAAAAATATCGGGATGAAGGCAAGCCATACGATACATGTCGTGTACATAGTGAATCCAATGGGCTTGGCTTCATTAAAATTCTCTGGTACACCCCGAGTCTTGATGGCATACACAGTACATGTGACCATGAGAAGGATGCTATATCCCAAAGAGCAAATGATTTGAAGGTCTGTGATGTCACATTTGAGCACTCCCCTGGCTTGCTCCGGGTTCATTGTCTTATGCTCATCGTAGTCTATGATGATGTTGGGTGGGTCAACCCCAAACCAAATGAAGACACCTAGAAGCTGCACTGATATTAAACTGGAAGTGATTGCCAGTTGTGATGTCGGGCTTATGAGTCTGGGAGCTGTCACTGATTTCTTGCCCTGCTCAAATATGCGATAAATCCGGTTGGTTTTTGTTAAAAGGGCTGCATAACTAATGCACATGCCCAAGCCTAAGAAGACACGCCGGAAAGAACACACTGCTACATCTGGCTTGGCAATCATTAGGAAGGTGATGATGTAGCAGAGAAAGATGCCAGTCAATAAAACGTAGCTGAGTTCCCGTCCAGAAGCCCTGACAATGGGTGTGTCATTGTAGCGGATGAAAGTGGCCATGACAAAGATGGTGGCAATGATCCCCAACATTGCCAGGAAGACAGGAATGACAGCCCAGGGAGAATGCCACTCCAGTTTGATGATGGGGATGTTCTGACAGCCAGTTCTATTTTCATTGGGCCTCTGGTCATAGGGACAATGTTGACATGTCATCTCGTCAAACTGATACTGGTATCCATCACAGGGCTCACAGGTCCAGCAGCAAGGGGTTCCTTTTTGTGTCTTCTTCCTCTGCCCAGGCTTGCAGGGCAATGTGCACACAGAGGGTGGGATCTCCCGGACTCCTTTGCCCCATTGCATGTCCTCTATCTGTACATAGCATAAGAAATGAGAGAAAGCAGGCCGGTCATTCAAAAGTTAAAAATTAGAAAAAAACTGTCAATGACAAACAATATCAATGTTATTGCAGCTAACAGTAGCAGAGGGAATTCTCCAGAGCAGTTAAACAGAGATACATGGACATGTGCTCAACTGCCTCCCCCAGGAGAGTAAACACGGAGGTCTCATGTTGGGGTACAGGGCACACAAAACCAACAGTAATACAGAAAATCTTTTATCTCTCAAAAATAAATATTTAAACACACACACACACACACACACACACACACACACTCACACACAGAGGCTTAAAATAATTTTAGGTAATAATGCAGTGCTAAATACCTCCCCTCCCCACTCAGGATTTTACAGAGCCTGTCAACTTCCCTCAGACAACGGCCTGTTCATTGAGAGCTTCTAGAACAGACAGATCCACCTGGATTCTTATCAGAGAAGAGCAATGGTGTTCATTATTCTAGGCTGCATAGACCACATTACAGAATGCAAGAAGTATTGGGTAAGGAAATGTAAGGACTGTGTGGTCTGGGAACATTTAAAGGTTTGGCAACAGTCTCTCAAGACAAACCTGAAACTGAATCTCTGTGGCACAAGAAAGAATGGAAAGTGTATTGGCTGTGCTAGAATATTGGCTTTCTGGGGAAGTCACCTCAGTCAGTGGTGTTCTGGAAAACAACAGCATTCCACATTGAAGAGAACTTTGTTACTGAGCTGAATGCCCCTGCCGGCATTACCATTTTCCCTCATGGCCGGCATTCTATCCACCTTGCCTTCTTGCTATGGGTTCCTCATATTCCTTTTCTACCCCATGGGGCTGAAATTCACACACAGAAGCTGAAGGGTGTGCCCATGATTCAGGCCTGGCCAGGTAGCACACTGTAGTTGTTCTCTAGTTTGATCATGTCTAAGGGTCACTTGGAGGGAATTTTTGAGGCTTGCTGAGATCCACTCCCAGATTTTTTTTCATTTATACAGTTTGGAACAGGGCCTGAGAATGAACATCCCTAACAAGATCCTAGATGACAATGCTCAGGCCTGTTTAGGGACCACCCTTGTCAAGTAGTGTCACATTTCAAACTCCAAGCCACGAGATCCCTGTGTCCCTATCAGATAATTTAGTTTCACTTCATTACCTGAGATTACAGGAAATAAAAAATTACTGTCCTTGTTGGGAGGTGCTTGTAGCTGCAGGAATGAATGTGCTAGAGAAAGAGGCAAAAAGACAGAGGAGAGAGACAGAGAGAGAGAGAGAGAGAGAGAGAGAGAGAGAGAGAGAGAGAGAGAGAGAGATCGAGATCAGAGCAGCATCAGAACAGTGGGGGCTAGCTGAGTTCTTGGATAGAGTAGTGCCTGCAGTGGGTATTACCTTAGACTATGTCATGGTGTGAGAAAGTGTATTCACCCCTGGTCCATCATCCTTGGTGCGTCAGTAGGATTTGTACTTCCGTTGCCTCTAACTAGAGCCTGAGTACAAGATGCACTAACTACATAGCTTCAGTAGAAACAGTCTTAAAAAGATAAACAGTCAGTTAATTATTTTACAAATAAATCCCATCAAAGAGACATGGCTGATTTTCTCTAATTGAAATTTTCATATTGACCTAATTGGAATTTTAATATAATTGAACCAAAGAGAGATTAGAAAGATATTGGGAACTTCAAAACATTTTAAAATCATTTTTTGAGAGATAAGGGAGGAAGAAAGTAAATCTTTATCAGTCAATGAACTTTGATGTTAATATGGAATGCAGTGCAGAGCAGGAAGCTGGCTCCATCAGCATTTGCATTTGAGCAACATTCAAACTCTGTACAAAAAATATCTTGTTATGGGATATTTGTACACTGTGTAAAGATGTATTTCTGTGATTGACTAAAAAGAAAAATGAACAGCCAATAGCTAGGCAGGAGGTATAGGTGGGACTTCTGGTCAGACAGAGAACTCTGGGAAGAAGAAAGGTGGGATTCACCAGCAAAAAATGGACTGGAAACAGGAGGCATAGGATAGAAGAAAAGTGACGTCACGTGGCAAAGTGTAGATTAGTATAAATGGGTTAATTTAAGTTATAAGAGTTAGTGGGACAAGCCCACACTAAGGCCAAGCTTTCATAATTAATAATAAGTCTGCATGTCATTATATGTGAACTGCTGACCCAAAGAAAAGTCTGACTACAAGACCTAATAGTACAAACAAATATACATGCTTTAAGGGGTAAAACATCATAACATCTTTAACAGTTGGGTTTAAACTTGAACCAAAGCCCTAAGAATGTTCTGAAGACTTTCATGTGAACTCATTTGCCTGAGCACAAAACCCAAGTCAGCATTAATAAATCTAACTAAATATAAGCCATAATAAGTTCATTTGAAACAATATCTTTTTGAGGCAATAAGTCATTGGCAGCCATCCCAAAGCCATAAAATTAGCGAAATAAAAATTGTAATAAGACAGAAAATGATAGGCAATAACTTTACAAGTGTCATATTCTAAGAAGTAGGCACATTTGAAAATTTTGCTATTATTAACACAAATGCTGTCCAATGTCAAATTAAAGGAGCCTACTCATGGTCACTAGAGAAGATTAGCGAGTAAAGCCAATAAGTGAATTCCAAGAGCTGAGTATATCATTGTCTGACTCCAACATTAACAGATATGATTAAATTTGATCAATAGGCATTAGTGTAGGGCATGTATGAACATCAAAGCAAATGGTCATTACATGTAATAGCTTACAGTGATTCTAAACATTGTCACCACACTGTGTTTTCCACTGGAATAAAATAAAATGCCCAGAAATGCCGAAATTCTGTTTTATTTTTTCAGTGTGTCTAAATACACACAAGGGCTATAACCACAGGCATTACATTGAGTGATTGCTTAATTTTTTTTCAATTTTCATTTACAGTCAGTTTCAACTCTGTTCAATTATATATATTAAAGCAGCAGAGTCACCTCTTGCTCCAAATGAACAGAAGTCTAAATTTACTCCCTAGGCTACTAAATAACATGATTGAAAATATTATCCTATGAAGGTAGCAAGTGCCCCAGTTTTGTAGAAAATGAGATGCGAATGGTTTGGCTTTGCCCACTGACATTTTATGCAGATATGGCAGTTTATTTTCTAAGAAGAAATTATGGCTACAAATACCCATGAGCAACTATTGAAAAATACTGGTCATTTATAGTTATGAAAAATCCAAGTATGGCACCAATTTTGTTTGCAAAATGGCAGATGGTGAGTTTCAGTTTCCTCTGAACTCTGTAACAAGACAGTGTTTCCGTTAGATGGGAAACCAAATGTTAGGTATGAAAAGATTGGATAAAAAATACTAGCATGTATAACATCTTACTAGAAAATATGGGCTTAAAATTTCCTCCTGGACAACTAAAGGTTATGATTGTTTGACACCTCATTTGCTCACAGGGAAGAGCTTTTGAGATTTTCATTCTAGGCAAGAAAAAAAGAACTTCACCTCTGGTGCCAATAATGGACACATGTCATGGTGCACAGATTATATGCTGGCTGGATTAATTGGTAAGAAAGAATCCCTAATGTGGGGCTTGAAGCAAGAACAAGGCTATAGCACTGACCGTTGACATGTGCCCACATGATGCTTAGAAATATCTCAGTCATTTTTGAGACAATGAAAAAATGATCCCAAAGAAGGAAGCTCATATACTGAGGATCCAGCATATAATGCAGAAGGATGTTAGTCATGGCTCATCCATTCTAACAGCTCTCAAAGCTATAGAAATTTACTTTCAAGAACTAAAGTATGTTGTTTTTCCACATTGTTTTTTCTTTTTCACCTTCAGTGATACTAAGTACTCTGGGCTACTCATGTCGCATGGCAGATTCCCCTTGCTTCCTCTGAGCCATGTAGGAGAAGCCCTCACTGTGCCATGTGGGCCTCATCTTTACCCAGTGTCCCTGCCATGCTGCTGCTGGCCTGTTAATGGCATTAATACTTTTTTCTGATAAATCTCTTATACAAAAGGACAATTAAGCTCGGCCTCTTGAACCCCAAACCTGAAAATTTTCAAAGGCAGTAGGATGGTGAGTTTCACCAGAGCCAGGCAGATGTGAAGAACTATGTTGTGGATGGCATAATTATGTCACCCAAGTCCACCTATATTCTTCCCCAAAACTTTGTATATGAAATGATCAATTTTCCTTCATGACAACAAACCCTTTAGGGGCAGTTTACTAACTACAGTGCAATATTCAAAGAAGCAAGTGTTTTCTGACTTTGGGTTTTGGTATATGCTGACCCTGCAACACTATTAGGTCAGTCAAAAAGGACATCAATGTTTTCACAAATAGTTGGGAACTCCAGAAGAAAAGAGAAGTGGAAACTCTCACATGATGAAAAACACTTGTCTGCCTCCTGAGCATTTTAATAAAAATAGACAGCAAAATACTGGATTTAGAAAAGCAGGCTTCCCACTACTTCTGACTTACTATTGCCCATTGGCTCTACATTCTGTACCTGAAGTACTTGGGGGAAAACTGTATTCTAATTCTAGGAAAGAGTTACTCCTTACAGAATGTGTAGATCTTAGAACAACTAGAATTTTCACAGCTAAAGGAGGTGCTGCCCAAGCACAAATAACAAAACCAAACAGAGAAAGAATTTTTTAAAAGACATTCTTTGAAGTATTCATTTTCATCTGTAAGACATTTATCCTTTTTTCACACAAATACTTTCTAACCAAAGGAAAATTTTGTCATGCTAAGGACACATTTCCTGTTGAAATTCCATTTTACATTTTCCCAGAGCTTACTCCATCAACCAAGCTGACTGCAACCATAGCTGTAAAATTCCCTGCAATATTATTCTGACTTATTGGAACTTTAATAGAATGAGCTAATTAACAAAAAGCTTTGTAATTGAAATTCCATTTGTTCATTAAAATACATTTAGTCTTTCTATTTTATGGGGGGGCTGTTTAGAAATAAACAGGAGTGTAGAGTACAAGTATACAAGGAAAGGGCCGGTTTGACTTCTGATTAGAACTGGGGAAGGTGGGAGCACTAAGAGCTCCATGAACTTCTACATTCGTTACTTTTTGTTGCTATGACAATATACCATGACAAAGGCAACTTAGAGAAGGAGGGGCTTATTTGGGCTTATACTCCCAGAGGGATGAGTCCGTAATGGCAGGGATGCATGGCAGCAAGTAGTTGGCATGGTGGCTAGAGCACGAAGCTGACAACTCACATCCTCAACCCCAAGCACAAAGGAAGGAAAGCAAATAGGAGGCAGCAGGAGTATTTTAAGCTCCAAGTCTTTCCTTGGTGACATTCTTCCTCTAGCAGGGCTGTACTCTCTAGACTTCCACAAGCAGTACAAGAAACTAGGGACCAAGTAGTCAAATGCCAGAGACTGTGAGTGACATTTCTCATTCAAACCTCCGCAGATTCTGAAGTACCTCAATATGTTTTAAAACTCGGGCCCTATTTTTAAACATTTGGCAGCTTAACGAGACTAGGAGAGAATTTCAAGGCTTCTACATTATAATAAAAACACTCATTAATGCAGATTCAACTTCTTTACAACCTGTAATTACAGCAATCATCCTTTCTTAATGTACTCCAAGAAGCAAGTCTTGTACATTGGATCATCGGGAATTTTCTCTTCACATGCAATAGACCATACAAGAAAGGACTCAGAACTTCTCCCCGATGCAAAGCCCTTGTAATACTAACACCAATCAACTCAACTTAAACCAGTATACCAGCTCTGCTTGTAGATTGCATTTACCAAACTCACCCCAAGTGTTTAAAACCTTCTGAAGCCTAGAACAGACTTGCACAGTTTCTAGGGGTATGAGCTCATAGTTGAGATGATTTCAGTATGCAGGTAACAAACTGATCATGGAGCTAAGCTCTATAAAGAGCTAGGTTACTATGAAGAAATCTATGCTGTTCAATGAATTTAGGTACTACATTTTGAACAAGTGATATAGCTTAGCAGGTAATTGTACTTGCTGCCTAGCCTGAGAATCTGAGTTTGATCTCCAGGACCAACGTGGTAGAAGGAGAAAACTACTTTCTGAAGGCCACATATGTATCTTGTTACATATGCATGCATGCACACACACATGCATATATAGGCACACAATAATAACAGCAACAATAATAAAAATAATAAATTAAAAAATACTGACACTAATTCTAGTCTACTTTTGGTCTTGTTAAATAGTATCTCTTAGTCACTTGAAACGCTTATCTGGCCATTCAAAAGTGATAGGTAACATACTGGAGTTACAAATACCCACAGTTGGGAATATTTCTGGATTTGAACTCCATATCTCCTTTTTGGGGGCATTGTTATGACGATTTTTGTAGTGGGTAGCCATTCCAGCTTTGATCTGAAAGTCCCAACCCCCATTGAGGCTTCAGCAACTGTCACGCCTACAAGGCTGGGCCAAGGGAGTTGCCGAGAGACCTGAGATCTGGATGGGCCAACACTTTCTCTCTCTCTTCCGGGACCCTGGATGGTGGAGGTTGACTGAGCAGAGCTCCAGAGAACACCACTGGATTGTGATACACCTTCCCCAGACCCCGCGACCTACCTATCCCTTCATTTGTAAGTTACCCACTAAATAAATCTGCCTTTTAACTATGTAGAGTGGCCTTAATAATTTTGCCAATAATTTTCTCTGAAGAAGTTCCTCAAGCCTCTCCCTAGCCTACTTCCTGCCTTCCCTCCCGTGGTGGCTGTGATATCTAATCTTATCAACTTGACCATACTAAAATTAGCTAAAACCCAAGTAGCTAGCTATGACTGTGAGGGATTTTCTTGTTTGGATGATTTGAGGTAACAAGACACACTCTAAATCATGGCCACATTTTTCTACCTGCTTACCCTTATTCTTGCTGGCAGATTCAACTATAATAACTATAATACTGCTGCTGAGACATTCCTTTCCCAGTATTAGAACCTGCTTCATGGGGATTCCAATGTGGATTGAAGACCTCTCTGTAGGATCATCTTGGGACACCAGCAGCAGACGGGACTGCTGAAACATCCAGCTTCATGGACCAAAGAACTACTGAATTCATTGCCTCTCTGTCACATGAGACTGTCATTGTTGGGCTGCTAAAACTATAGTCTGTAAGCCACTCTAAAAAAATCCCATATGTGTGTGTGTCTCTCTGTGTGTATGTGTATAATACATATATGTATAATGTATATTTAATACATATATAATACATACATACTATAATCATGCATACACACACACACACACACACACACACACACATATATATATATATATATATATATATATATATATATATATGATATAATGGCTGTATGTCCCTTTCTCTCTATATATATTTTGATTATTTATACTCATAGTTTTGGTTGTGAGCCTAACCTTTAATGGCTGAGTCATCTCTCCAGCCCTATTTATACTCTCAATGAAGCTCCTCCCTAGATGTTAAAGCCCTTTACTTTAAGACATATGTCTTTTGAGACAGGTTCAAGCACCTCCCCCTGCACCAAGGATGTGTAAGGTATCCCACCATAGGCAGTGAGCTCCAAAAAGCCTACTCACGTCGTAGGAATAGGTCCTGATCCCACTGCCAGGGGCCCCTTAAGCAGATCAAGCTACATAACTGTCTTGCCTATGCACAGGGCCTAGTCCAGTCCTGGGGTATCAGGCTCTGCTGAGTTCCCATGGGAAGCCTTGCCTTAAAGGAGTTGGGAATTGAGGGTGGGTTGTTGAGGAAGTGCTGTGGATATCATTCTATATAAATAAAACACTGATGGCCAGTGACCAGACAGGAAGTATAGGCGGGACAAGGAGAGAGGAGAATTGGGGAAACAGGAAGAAGGGGGAGAGAGACTGCAGCCACCGCCAGGACAAGCAGCATGTAAAGACACCGGTAAGCCACCAGCCATGTGGCAAGGTATAGATTTATAAAAATGGGTTAATTTAAGATAAAAGAACAGTTAGCAAGAAGCCTGACATGGCCATACAGTTTATAAGTAATATGAGTGTCTGAGTGATTATTTTATACGTGGATTGTGGGACTGCGGGGTTTGGTGGAACCTGGAGAGAAGCCCTCCAGCAACAAATGGCGCCCAATGGCTCGAGTTTCCACCTTAAACCTGAGAATATTTAATAACCAATTCTAAACAGAGCCAAAACCAGGTTTCTGCTTCTTGTCCCATATGGGCAGCTAGACTCTGCAAAACGCAGGTTTGAACACTGGCGGGTTCCTGGCGTGTGCGTTTGACTGGCAGTATGGCGGAAATGAGGCGTCTGCCAGCGGCACATTATGCTGTGTGGTAGATTTAGTCTTTACTAGTATTTTTTTTTTTTTAAAAAAGGGGGGGGGGTTCTGGGCTACACGCTGCTTTGATAAAAGCTTAGACCCACTATTTCTGAGACTTGATGACTCCCAGAGCTGGCGGAAAACGTACCACTGCCATGTTGGGAAGCTGAAGTGGGCGGAGCCAGCAGCCACAGCACTGTTTCAGGCTTAGAAGGATGCAGTTTAAAGCAATAGGCTCACAAAAAGATTGATTCAGATAAAATCATTTACAATGTGTGTAAAATATACGTAGGCTTGAAAGAGACAAAAAAATTAATGTAAAAAGCCACGTAAAGATGAATATTACACAGACAATCTGGATTGTGTTGTCTTTGGGATTTTTAACTGCAAAAAAACATTTGATCAAAAAAGATGTTAAATTAAACCAATATGTATATTTTAAAGGTAACTTGACTTCAAAATTTGGATTTAAGGATATGTTGCTTTGGAAAAGAGGTTCTGCTTTTGTTTCCACAGAAAGTCAGAGGCTGTGGATTTGTTCCAGATTAAGATACATCAGGTTTCACCAGCCAAGACCCCCTGAAAGGTCTCCGATGACACCATGGCCCAGATGATCCAACATCCAGAGCGGTTTCAAGGCAACTGGTTCACACAATACAGCCTCACGGACTACCCCATAGGCCTAAAATTTTCTTTGCGTCCCCATAAGATACAGCGCCCCCCTCCAGCAGGAAGTAGTAAGAGATGCTACGCCCAAATTCCCAAATATACCAAGCTGGCTTTAAAGGTGGAATTGGCTCACTCCCCCTCTAAACCCAGACATATTGCTTTAAAAAAAAAAAATGGTTAAGAGATTCTTTTGTCCCAAATCAGAAGAGCCCTCTGGTGTGGGACAGAGAAAAACCAATATTTTTATTTAAAACAGGTTGATTATAAATGCGATCTCTTTCTAAAAAAGAAAAGGGGATATGATATAGATATATAGGAGGATATGGAGATGATAAGATAAAAGGGTAGATTAATGAACCTACTTTTAAAGAACAACTTGTTTAAAATGTTTTATATTGGTATAGATATTAGTTTATGTTTAAAATGTTTTACATTGGTATAAATTTTAGTTTATTGATACAAACTTGAGGTTAATTTTGTTATACTGTATATATATATATATATATATATATATATATATATATATATATATATATTTCTCTTCTTGTTTGAGGTACTATGTTTATGTAACATTTAAAATAGTAATGGATAATTAAATAAAAGATTAATAATTAGTCATCTATGATAATCATATCTGTAGCTATGTTAGTTAAGTTTTCTAGGTATACATAGATATATTTCAGATAGACAGGTAATCTTCAAACACTTCATAGACCTAGAGAATATGGCATTTAAATAACTTAAAATTCTGTTGACGTGAGACACAATTGCTCCTGGCTACATCAATTGATCCCGAGAGAATGTTGGGCTTCTAAGACATTTCCATTTGGAAGTTTGTCTTTTTGGCACAAAATGGCCTACTGGGCAAAGAACTGCCCTTGCCTTGATGGCTGACAGTACAAATGCAATGCTGTTCTTTCTGGACAAGCAGGACACAAGGAAAGCGACCACTGTACTCTGCCAAGACAGGGTAAGATGTTCTTTCAGAAATCCTGCTTCTGAAAATGGTCTGTCAGATACTCTAGGCCAGTAGCCAATTTGAATGCACCAACAATGCTGAGAAACATTAGGTGACTGTCCAGGCTGCCAGCTGTCTTGGTCTACTTTTACAAGATTCCCGAAAGTTGCTTGCATCCATCTACCATTTCTCAGGTACCATTATGTTCCTTCTCAGGTCTTTGATGTGGTTAAAGACTAGATAGTTGTAATTTCCTCAGTTATGATAAAAGATAAGTTAGATATAAAACCTTAAACTCACAAATATAAGATAGATAGGACATCTTCTTTAATATTGTAACTGTAATTCTTGCTCTTGTAATTCTTGATAATTGTTTTGTTATATGTAATTTTACCATGTTAAAGTTAAAACCTTCCTTTTTAAAAAAAGAAGAAAAGGGGAAGTGCTGTGGATATCACTCTATATAAATAAAACACTGATGGCCAGTGACCAGGCAGGAAGTATAGGCGGGACAAAGAGAGAGGAGAATTGGGGAAACAGGAAGAAGGAGGGAGAGACACTGCAGCCACCGCCAGGACAAGCAGCATGTGAAGACGCCAGTAAGCCACCAGCCATGTGGCAAGGTATAGATTTATAAAAATGGGTTAATTTAAGATAAAAGAACAGTTAGCAAGAAGCCTGCCACGGCCATACAGTTTATAAGTGATATAAGCGTCTGAGTGATTATTTTATACGTGGATTGTGGGACTGCGGGGCTTGGGGAACCTGGAGAGAAGCCCTCCAGCAACAAGGAAGGCTACGGGTAGGAGGAGGGAGGGGAGGGGATCTGTGGTTGGTATGTAAAATGAATAAAAAATGTCTTAGTAATAATAATAAAATGAATACAAAAAAGACATATGTCTGACTTTTACTTACATTGTCCAATGTTCTGTCTTTTTTTCCTCCCTCCTCAAAGCTGAATCCTGGTCTCCAGGCCTTTCTTTCTAATAAACCTCATTCCCAAAGTATGTTGTGTGTTATAGATCAGCTCCTTTTCTTAAACACAATTCTTCAGCTCTTCATTATTATTGTATTTAACATATATATTGAGGATTTACTGCATTACTGTTTTTTGGACCCTGTTTTAGTTACCAGGGACTGATCAGGTGCAACAAACAAAACAACAACAAAACAAACACCAACAACAGAAACCTGTACTAGCCTTCCACAATCGAACGAACGTTTCTCCCCTTTACTCTTACAATATCTTTGGCAAAAACTGTCTTGTGTTTCCTCCTTACACAGTCCCACTGGCCACTTCTTAATCTCCACACATGCACAGCAGTGAGAATGCTCCCTGATCAGGGCATCCTGCTTTTAATCCCTTCAGTGCCTTTTCAAGGATCTTAAGACTCCTGGATGGCCACTCACAATTTGTCAGGACACCCATAAGGTGGCTTCATCCTCCTAACTTTATTTCAGTTTCACCAAGATTCCTGCCTACAATGTGTTATATACAGACACACCATGTCCTACAACTCTTGAGATCTCTGGGTTACTGTTCGATGGTCATTAGACTCACCGAATGAGGTCTCCCTTTTATAAACCCTTGAAGATCCTTCACAGCACTTAACAAAAATTATCCTTCTTAAAACCTGTCACTTGATTAAGCTTGATCTCTTGTGTAAGTTTCATGAGAAAACCACCTCCCTTCACTTTGGAATCTCTGCATCTGGGAGGAATGGGTGGATAAAATAACAGTCCTTTATCAGCAAGTTTTCTGAAGTCAAAATTAGATGTCTGGAGTAGAGTGGTGGTAACTAGAGTCTGGGGAGGGTAGGGGGTAGAGAGGTATAAAGTTCTGACACTCTTGTGTACAGTATAGTGATGATAGCTAAAAATTATATATATGCCAAAAGCTAGAAGAAAATGTTATCTTCTATCCAAATATCACCAGATCTGTCAGAATATTTCAGACCGCACACAAGAAAATGTATCACCTATCTTCTTCACCTTTCTCTGTGTTTTCCCACATTCCTTCCAACTTGATCTGGTGTATCCAGATATACAGACAAGTTACAGAATAAACAGTGAGTTCAGGAAGTTATGAGTTCAAGTCCCAGCATGGCTACCCTCAACAAGTTATTTACTCTCTCTGAACCTCATTTAAAAAATAAAGAACCAAAATACCTTTATGATATTAAAGTAATAAATGTTAAAGGAAAGAAGTACATATAACTTGATTTAAACTTCATACATTATCTCTATCAAACCAGCTTTTTATTTCATAAGTACATACATTTCCCACATTTTCATCTACCAGTTAGGAAAAAAATGAAATGAAAAATACTTCTATAAGATAGCAAAAGATCCACAATTGCTTTTGCAAGACCCATCTGTTTTCTCTGCATCCAATGCATGTCTATCTATAGAGTGAACATTTGAAGTTGAAATGCCCTTGACATTTTCTTGCAGAATGAAAGGGAATTAAATGTAGAGCACCCAATTGCTAGGTAGAGGAGAAGTGAATACAATTAGCACAGTGTAGAGAGAGAGAGAGGAACAGGAGCCATGTGCAAGCCACAGCCAAGGACAGAATTCACTTTCAGGGAGACCTGACTCCCCCCTGACTACCCTTTCTCCACTGGTAAATTTAGCTACAGCTCAAAATAGAAAGAGTGTGAGCTGAGAAATAACTCTCTAGGTCCAAACACTGGCCCTCTTACCTCCAGTCTGGCCAAAGGCAAGTAGACTACATGAAGTCTATATTTCCTGAGCTTAAATATTTTGAAAACTCAGCAGGATGACATGTATATATATATGGAAGTAGCATGTTGTCTAAGACAGTAACTACTTAAATAGTTATTAATTTATATAAGGACAACTTGTGGTGATTAGATCATTCCATGTAATTAGCTTTTCTCATCCCATTTTCTTTCTTTTAGTTCACTTCTTCCAGCCAAATGACACCAGCATTGCCTGTCAAAGCAGTTCAGACTGTACATATCTAAACAGTGTCTAGCTTGCTTTCTCTAGATGCCTTCCAACCTGACTTCATGTACCCAGAGGAACTTACAACATGGAAGTTCAATGAGAAGGATGTGTTCAAATCTTAGCACAGCCACCAAAGGGAAATGGCTTCTACTCTCTGAACCTCACAATTTAAAACTCTGAAATGGAGACTGCAAGGTTACCTCCTAGGCTTACCAAGAAAATGAATGAAGAGAGTGCATTATCTGGCACCCAGTGAATGAGTCCCATCATTTAAAACTATTAAAGATAGTGGATGTCATCACGCCTCCCTTGCACATCTTCCTACCTTCAAAAGCAACTGTTGAAACACTAGTTCCTGATACCTTTCATTAACCCCTTTCTTCTGCACACTATCTGATGCTGGTCTGTGAAAGTCACCATGGTTTTATTCCCTTAACCACTATCTCTGACTTCCAGGCTTGCTATTTGTTCCTTTATTCTTTACCATTTCTCACCATAGCAATGGCTATGTAATATCTACTCTCTGGATATTTATTTCTTGCTCTATCTACTTTTACTGAAATGTAAACCAGTGAGTGTGGTGATATTTTGTTGTACCTTAATAAAATTTGCCTGAAGATCAGAGGACAGAGCCAGCAACTAGATTAAACATAGAGGTTAGGCAGTGGTGGCACACACATTTAATGCTAGCACTCAGGAGGCAGAGATCCATTTGGATCTCTGTGAGCTCAAGGCTGCACTGGGTTTCATAAATTGATCCAGTCTAGGAGAGAAACAGAGTCAGTCAGTGGTGGCACACTCCTTTAACCCCAGTATTTGGGAAACACACATGCCAATAATCCCAGCACTAGGAAGGTTGAGATAGGAAGTGAAATGGCTAGGCAGAGAAAGGCATATAAGGTGTGAGGAGACAGGAACTAGAGAGCCTTTTGGCTGAGGACTTGGAAGCATTCAGTGTAAGGATTCGTGGAAACAGGATTGGCTGAGGAGTTGACTAGGTGAGAAGTAGTTGTGACGTGTTTCCTCTGATCTTTCAGCATTTACTCCAATATCTGGCTCCAAGTTTTTATTATAAGACCATTTAGGATTCATGCAACAAGCAAGGGCTGAGACTGTGTTTATACTGCATTATTCATCCTATGCCGAGGAACAGCAGCAGAAAAAAGATAAGTGCAGATTCTAGTCACTCCAGTTAAGTCTTATATAGGTTTCAAGCTCTCCACCAGAGACATTATGGGATTATCTTGCTATATGTGCACAGTATACAAATACCCTTACCAACATGCCAACTGCTGGCCCTCCATACCATATCTATCCCAAGGCTGAGGATACCAGGGCTTCCTTTTAACAAGAATTGTTTCCCCTAATTCCTCTGCAAATACACTAAAGGCCCCAGAATTTCCTTGATGCTGCCAAGCCAGAAATGGCTTCTTCACTATTTGAAATTGCCAATCATTTTATCTATGCCATTCCTCTTTCTTCTTCCACTTACACCCTGAAAAACTACCACCAGTATCTATTTCTTTCTAATCCTCTATACAACCTAAAATGTGATATGAAACCTGGGGCAGATTCTATCACAGGAGAGAATTTTCAGGATTAATACAGAAAGGCATAAATTCTTAGGAGAAAAAAAAATGCCTTCTTGTATGCCCTTGAACAATCTTCCTTGTGCTGTGCCTTCTGAATCTGACCTGCTTTAAATATGACAAACTATGCAAGCAAGAACAATAGTAGTCAGCCCTAGCATCTCCAACACTAAATCTTTTCTAACCAGCTCAAAGCTCTTCTTTCATGTTTTCATGCTGAAGACAACTTGCAAATTGCTTTTCACACACTCACCTGGGATGAGGCACATCCTCTGCCAGGTTAGGGGAGAAGAATGCTGATCAGTAGGTATCTCCCATCAGAGACAGCAGGCCTTTTGTTTTGTGTTTTCTGTTTGTTTTCTTCTCCTTCCTAGGTTTTCAAGCTTCTGAACTTCTAGGTTCCCTCTTTGAAGTTAGAGGATAGATAGTGTAGGATTGATGTTGTTTTCTGTGCACTATTAGAGATGATTCACTATGTCACTGTGGTGAATACTAGTCCTCAGGAATATAGTTTAAAGAACCACTCCAGAAGGTTGAGGAGATGGCGTAGCCAGTTAAGTGCTTGAAAGCATGAGGACTTCCATTCAGTGCCTGTGCACACCTACAAAGCTGTGCATGAAAGCACATCTGCAGTTTCAGCACTGGGGAGGCAGAGACAAGCAGGTCCCTAGAGCTTGCTGGCAGGTCAGCCTAGTTGAATCTGTAAACTCTATGGCCACTCTCAGTGGATTCTAATCTCAACAAGTGTCCTCATCTCAAATGACAGGGTGAAAAGCAATATAGGAGGACACCTGACATTGACCTCTGATTGCATGTGCCTACCACATACAGATGTGTCAATGGAATCTTGGTGCACGTTAGCTTATTAAAAACTTAGGGATAGTTTAGATTAAGAAAAGACCGTTCCTTCTTGATTTCCTCCAGTGCTTTCTTATTCATTCTGGACAGAACAATCCACTGTTTTCCCACCTATCACAGATTGTCTTAAAATCTTGTGGCCCTTTCCCCTCTCCAGTGACATTGCAGTAGCAGTACATGGCTCACCTACAGCTGTGACTGAATGCTACCATCACTTCAGATCTTCACATTTTGTGCACAGAGGTGTTGTCCCCCAGGACTAGCTGTGTCATTCTTGGGAAGTCAATGATTATCTATGAGGCTAATTTCCTCACCAGTAAGATGGAGTTATTGTTGGAATTACTGGCTACTCCCCCAGCTACATGACTGCACATGTGCTGTCCAGTAGCCAGGCAAGATGTTTAGTCATTCCAGGGCTTGTAATCTGTGTGCTGCATGGTCACATAATTTGCACACAGCGAGATCATGTAATCTATGTATACGCGTGGCGTAGCTAGCCCATATGTGCATGTGCAGGGGGAATCCACAAAAAATGGGTCATGGACTCCTCCCCCCTCTTATTCTTCCTCTCTCCCAATGCACAATCTTCCATAGGACTAAGTGCATTCCCCTCTGTTCCTTCCCCAAATAGACTTTTATAGTGGGGTTTTGTTGTGCCTTGTGGCTTTTCTCACATGATAAATAGCGCCGCTTAATGAATAACACAGGACCACATAATAATAACTAACAGTTATAAGAAAAGCATAATTGTATGTGTGAGAGTGTTTCAAAGTAGCAGTAATCCATTAAGTGAGGAATTGCTTTCTTTCTTTTCATCCCATTCTTGTAGAATAAGTTATGGTTTATCATTTTTATTTTGTTTGTTACATCCATACCTGAATTTGCAGATCATATGGACTGCCTCCCCTCCCCCACTCATATTATCTGGACTGAGCCCAACATGCCTTCCTGAGAATTTATACCAAAATGTGCCTTATGGGAAAAATAGTACTCCATTACAAATGAACTATATATAAAATAATATTATTCTTGAAGCATATGTAATCTATTAGTGAAGAAGAAAATAAGCTTGGTAACTACTTATCTTAGAGAACAGCTTAAACAGCTAGAACTCTAGGCATAGTTGCTAATTCCAAAGGATACAGAAATGATACATCTGGGTGAGAGATGCTTTTGAATTTTTTCTATCAACTAAGCAAGCAGTTGCACACTGTGCCTAGACCATATGAAGTTGTCCAGAATGCCATCAAGACACACGTATTTGTGTTGTGGACGTCCATTTCTACCTGTGTATTAGAACACAAGAATATTTTAGGAAGAGAGTCTGCTATCTTACAGACATGTTACTCCTCCAAGCTAAGGGAACAGTAACCTTCAAACTGCTTACTTGTCCATTCAGATGTATGACAAGTTTAGAAAGGGAAAAACAAAGTGTTTATTTGACTCAGATTATCATTCCAGGTTTACTGGAAGATAAAAGACACATATATACATATCTCTTATAAAAATTACTTTAGCACAAAGGAACATTCATATAAGGATACAGGACTGTGCTGCATCTTCCATGCTATAGCTTTGAAGTAACAGGAGTGGTCTTTACATCATTCTTTTTCTATTATTTTGTATTTCTCCTATCTCACAATTCATGGGCCATTCAAGATGCACTTCCTTGTTACTATACTATATGAAACAATAAGAATGCAGACCCAAGAAACATGTTTCCTAAGAAGAGCTTGGTATATTGACAGAAATTTGCATACAAGACTCACTGAGCTTAATGCCACTTAACATATATGTGAGGTCTGCAGAGATGTCTCAGGATTTAAGAGCAAGGCTGCTCTTACAGAGATTCTGAGTTCAGTTCCCATCAGTCAGCTCACAATCTTCTTTATGTAACTCCAGGTGATCCAGTGCCCTCTTCTGGACTCTAAGAGAACCTGAATTTATAGGTACATATACTCAAACATACACATACATGCACATAATTAAAAATAACGTGTGTATTGTTCCAAAGCCTTCTTTTGTATGATAGTGGGACATTATCTGTGAGAATGTTGTTAACCCCTTTGTAAGAAAAGATGAGGAAAGACACCAATAAATAGTTCAAGGAAGAAAAGTAGGGACACAGGCATTGGATTTAGGGACAGAGATGAAGAGAAAAGCCAATATAAAGTTTAGGTGAGCTTTAAGAGGCAGGGAGGATACACAGCTAGGGTGAAAGGGTGGAAAGAAGAGATGTGAGGAGGGAGAAAGGGATGGAGGTGCTGAAGACCTAGGTGCAAGTATGCAACAGATCATGCAAAACAATGTACTCATTATTTACTCTGTGACTATAAATATCATCAGCCAGTGGATGTGACATGTAATATTCAATCCAATTCAGCTGGTGAACAAGTCATATATGAAGCCTAAACTACAGGAACTTAGATGAGAACAGTCAACCAAGCAAGAGCAGTATAGAGGTTTCCACCTTTATCTGCAGGGAATGCCTACAACTGCAGACATCACTAACCTTACATTCACATATATTTTGTTTATTTTCCTACACACACATTAATGTGATGTTTAATTTTAATCATCATAATAAAGTATTCTCTAACTCATGTCAGTCTCTCGGCATGCCTGTGGGGATTGTCTTGATTATATTGATTGAGGTAGAAAGACTTCCCACTGTGGATGGCATCATTCCCTAGGTAGGCAACCCTGAAGTTTATAAGAGGGAAGGAAGTGAGCTGAGCGTAAGTGTGCATATATTATCTATTTCCTCTCTGCTTCTTGACTAGGCTTGAATTGTGACCAGTTGTTTCAAGTTTCTGCTGCAGTGACTTCCCCACAATAATGGGTTACAATCCAGAATGTGAGCTAAAATAAATCCCTTTTCCCCTAAGTTCTTCTCAGGGTATTTTACCACAGCCACAGAAAAAGATAATATAATTAAGGTTAATTTGTATGTGTGCATAGTTATAAATTTTATTTATATATTAAGAGATTAAAAATAATCAGAAATGATGGTACACACTTTTGGTACTATAACTCATGGGAGGCAGAAGAAGGCACATCTCTGTTAGTTCAGGACCAGCATGGTCTACTAAGTGAGACTGCGTCATAAATTTTAAAAATATAACTACTATAACTAATAGTAAAATGTAACTAATAGTAAGTTATGAAATCATAACATATTCTAATACAAGTTATGCAAATATAGTCCCTTTTTTAAAAGGGTCAAAACAAGTGTTAGGTTTCTATATTTCCTTTTCCTTCCTTCCTTCTTTCTTTCACTTTCTTTGTCTTGAGACAAACTCTTTTGTTGTCTAGGCTGGCCTCAAATTCACTATGTAGTTGAAAATGAACTTGAAGTTCTGGTCTTTCCATTTTTCATCTCCTAATATAGTATTTTATATTAGTAATTTATACATAGTAATTATAGTATTTTCTCAGTGGGATTGGCTTCAGATAAGTAAAGCCAGAGAAAGCAAACTACAGACAAATGGGTATTGCCATACAGCACATTAATAAAGTATGAATTGTAACAAGTGTTAATTAGGAAAGAAATGATGATGAATGTGATGATCTTTGTTAATGTGAATAACTTGAAGGCAATTGCTTTATGTGGAATTCGAGAGAGGGAGAAGACAATTTGTGAGCTGTGACATGAAAGCTACAGACATAAGCATGTGAAGTGACAGGGCCCATGGAAAGGCCCCACAGTCTGCAAGGCTTAGCATGTTAGACTGGCACTTCTCAGACTGCAATGTGTCTAGGAATCTGTTGTGGGACCCGTGTTTCCACAATGTTCCTCACCTGGCCTCTGTTTCACAATGACTCATGATTCATAGCTCTGGAACCAAGGGTCACACAGACAGTGGGGACCAATTCTGAGGGCTCTATGGTCAGCCAATCTGGCTAAAATGGTAAACTCAAGGATCAGTGAGAGACCCTGTCTCAAAAAATGGACATCAGGTGAGAAAGGCACCTGACATTGACCTCTGCAAGTGACATGTGGGAAAATTTGTAGCTACAAGTGCACATAAATGTATAACACACACACACACACACACACACACACACACACACTACAAGATGTTAAATGAGGCCACACATGTGGGGTTCTACTTCAACAAGACAAATGGCTGTAAGATGAGGACTAGACAAAAGGATACAGTTGCACAGAGGGAGGCCACAGGAGGACAGAGTAAGGAGTTGGCCATCTGCATGCTCCTAAGTGAACCCCAACATAGTCCCCAAAGGCCCCTGCATCTTGAACATTTGTCCTCGAGAGCATCCAATCAATAAATTTTTGCTGTATGTCTACCAGTCTGTGGCAGGCTGCTGTGACCATTCTTGTGAGATGTAGACACTGGGTTATACACATCACATTTAACAATGGGTTTCTTCATGTTCACTCAACTTGGCAGAGGAGTGGAGGGAGAACACTGGACAAAGATTGATGGTTTGTAGTAGTTGTTTCTGTTAACAATATGAGGGGCATGATGGAAGACTCTGAAACATTCATACATAGGTCTGTCTAGAGGGATTCTGGCCATCAGAATGTGCAACATTTCCATATGATTTGTGTGTGCACAGAGAAATGAAAAATATTGAGTTTTATTATATGTTTTTAAAATGTGCACATGTGTTATGCACAGTATGAGTGATGTGTATAATGTGTACAGTGTGTATATGTGTGTGTGTAATCATGCTGGTCACAGGTAGATGTTGGGAGTCTTCCTCTACTTCTACTCACCTTATTTTTTGAGGCAGGGTACTTCATTGAACCTAGAACTCAATGTTTATGTTAGACTGGCTGGCCAGAAAGCCCCTGGGGATGCACCTGACTCCTCCTTCCACCAGTGTTGGGGTTACAGGTGTATTCCACCCTGTATGGCTTTGACATGCAGTTGCTCATGGCATCATTATTACACAGCAGGCACTTAATGTACTGAGTGACCTCCCCCAACCCTGTTATCATTTTTAACAAGGTTTCCAGAGATGTTATAGACAGCTACAGTAGATAATGTATGTATAAACAAATGCAGAAAATATGACTTGGTTTGTATCCTTTCCCAGACATGGCAGGTATTAAATAGGAAGTAAGATTTTTTTTTCTTCCCTTCAACCCTCAGAATGTTCACACTTGAAAACACCTGCTTTTATCTTGCATGAGAAGCCAAGCAGCTGTGCAAGGGATAACACATCCTACCAATGCCCTTAGCACCAGGCCTTTGGTAATTGCCCATTTAAATGAAAAAAGTAACTGCTAATACATATGCATTACTGAAAGGCACGCTCCAATCTTCCTTGCCAACCTGCACATTTCTATAATAAGCCATTTGTTCAGAGCTCAATTATTTTGTTATATTTGATTAAACAAAATCAGCACTGCCGAAATTCTATTGGGGTAAATTGACATCTTTTCTCAAGAAAATCAACCCCTTTGCTGGGCATGCTTTTAATAGTGAATTTTCCCAGTATCAATGGCCATATTTGAGCATGATTCTTGAGAACTGCTTTTAAGATTGACAGACAGCAACCTTACAGATTGCTGTTACAAAACAGTTACCATGTGAACAGATCAAAAATTACTCAGCCTAAGAGATAGCTCTGTGATATTCATAAGACTTGGCAGGTAGGAATTAACTATTAAAGCCTTGTAATTAGTTTCTTAATCCAGAGCTTGGAAGTGATAATAGTTTAATGCCTAGGCTATGTCAATAACATTTAGGCATTATGATCCATTCAAAAAGTGGATATACTAATGCTGTTACTGAGTACATGAAAACAGGATTAAATGAGTGTGGGCCTGGGTTAGGTAAGTACTCTTCCTGGTTATCATAATGGAGCATTATTTATCTAATAAAGGTATTGTCGTCAAGCCCTTCTCTTATCACCATCATCACTGTGGTAGTTTGAAAATGAAATGCTCCCATAGCTACACATATTTGAACACTTGGTAACCAGTCCGGTGGCACTGTTTGAGTTGGTTGTGGACTCTTTAAAAGATTCAGATTTGATGGAGGAAATACATAATGGTTTGGGCAAGTTTTGAGGATTTATATCCTGGCACTGCCTACTTTCTGATCTCCCCCTCCTCTTTTCCTCTCCTCCCTTTGTGGATTAAATGTGATTATCCCACCTTCCTATTCCTGTCAACATGCCACTGCTTCCTGCCTTGATGGACTCTCCTGCTGGAATCTTAAGCAAAAATAAACCCCTTTTATAACCTACTTTTGGTCATACAAAGGTAGACTAATAGAATCACTTTCATCATCATCACTATCATCTTCATTTTGTTTTTTTTCCCCTTTTCATGGGCTACACATTCGGGTCTTGCGGATTTGCCCTGTATCATAACAGCCCTGTAATAGTTCTGGAGGCTCTTCCTTCATGCCCTTGATTAGAATATTTTCTTTTAAATTCTCTCTCTCTCTCTCTCTCTCTCTCTCTCTCTCTCTCTCTCTCTCTCTCTCTCTCTCTCTCTGTGTGGTGTGTATAGAGTGTTGTATATATTCTTGGGTATGTTTGTACACATGTGTATATGTGCATGTGGACACCAGAGGTTGACTTCATATATCTTCTATCCCTCTCTATCTTGTTTTGTTTTTGAGACAGGGCCTCTTCCTGAATCAAAAACTCATCAAGTAACTTGACTCACTGGCCAGTGAACTACAGGGTTTCTTCTATATTCAACTCCCCAAGTACTGGGATTACAAGCATTTGCCACCTTGTTTAGCTTTGTTACATACATTCTGGGGATTGAACTTAGGTCCTCATGCTTGTCTGATTAGGTACACTTCTTAGTTTCTTTCAAAGACTGGCCCACATTAAAGTCATTCCATCCTTTTCTGATTCCTCTGGTGAATTGTTTATATCTAGCTCTACCCTAACTTCTGTCAGTTCTAGGGCCACTTCTGCAAGGAGGCTACTCCTTACTTCCTATTTAGGTACAATTCCCTTATATGGGCATCCACAGCTTATAATTTATCATGGGTCTATTGTCATCTGTATCTGCTTCCATTGCTGTGTGCTAAATTCAATAAAGACAGAAATGATGGCTTTTGCTGGTTCAGTGTTCACCGTATAGAAAGATGTCTGCCATAAGACAGATGACCAATAAGTATGCATTGGGTAAGTCGAAATATTGTGGCTACTTATAATCAGAAGTAGCAGAAACTCAGAGCTTACCATGGACCAGGCACTTTACCATGCGTGTTGCCTGAAACAGTAAGACAATGAACCTTTGAGTGGTAGATGCTTCTTGTGCCTCTGATAGAGAAAAAAAAAAAATAAAATAGATAGTCTGAATGTTTATATCTCCTCTGTGAACAAAAGTTTCCAGGAGCTATACCTTCTGTTCCATCTTCTACAAGGCTGAGTAACTGATTAGAACTTCAGTGATCGTAGAGACTGTGAAATGTTGCAAGTCCAGAGTCAAATTATCTTTGGCCATCTTTAGTCATTTCAAAGGCTGTTTATTCCCCTCTGCTGTACCTGACACAACATCTTTGTGACATTAGGTTAATCCTTTGTAATGCACAAACAGACATCTAGCTCTTTATCTAAAAGCCTCAGAATGCTAACAGATAGTATCTGAGGCTTATAGCAGAGATTGTCCAGCCTTACTTTAGTCTGCCTTCTTAACATTTTTACCAATGTATCTGAAAAGTGGTTTAATTTAGGAATTTCTTTCAGTTCAGCAAATGTTACCAATTTAGAGCATGGAATCTGAGGTGGGAAATCTACATTCCTGGGAGAAGACCACCTATGCTTGGCTTCAGAATCAACTATCTCTCCCTTTGAGGTGAAAATTGCATTTTTTGCAGCAATATTCGTAAGGTCACATTGTCACCAGTGCACTGACATTAGGAAACTGGGCATTACTGGTGAGTAAATTGGATGAATAGGCCTGATGAAAGGCCTCAGATAAGTGCTTCATCTTCATCAACATATGAAAGTACAGCTAGAAGGTATCATGGTGACTTAGAAAGCAGTCCTGAATGAACTACACACTGAATCTCCCAGAATCTCAACCTTGGAATCTCTGGTATTCCTTCTCCTGAGCTATCTATTTCCATTATTAGTCAGCTACCCAGTGCTGGCATTTGGTTAGGAGCCAAATGAACTGAGACAGTAGCCAGTCTATGCTAGTCATCTCAGCTACTGGTTCTAATCTAAACACTTCAACTGACAACACTTTTTAGTAACATTAACAGTGCCTCTCATCTTCAAAAGGGGAGTCTTTGCAGAAGGTGGGTAGGAGAGTATAAGCCAGGGCTGCTGCATACACTAGAGAAGGAGAGCAGAGCCTTGCTGTTCATTGCTCCTTTGTTGTGAGTAATGATTTTTTTTTTGTCCTTAATTTTACCCTTCTGCCTTGAGTACAAGTGCCTGGGAATAAAAATATTTGCCAAGTCAAGATGCCCATTATCAAACCCAGACCTCGACTCCAAGAAGCCATAACAACTTTTTAATTTTTTGGCTAAGGAGAGATTGATTGCTAGGATTGAAGGGAACCATTAGAGAAAAGCTAGTTGAACACATCATTTCACAAGAGGGGAAAGCAGAAACAGCTATTTGCAAAATTTGAGGTAGAATGAAAACCATGATTCTTCTCTAATCAGAATCTTGGCCGGGCATCAACATGGGAGGCCTGATAACCAAAGGGGAAGGGAGGGAATTATAAGCTACCTGGATGTTGGTAGCAAAAGGCCAGCTGGAAGTACACAGTGAAGTGGGAGGGACATGTGAAGAACAGAGCTGGGCAGAGTGTTTGTTGTCCTACTGGCTTAGATGTTTGATTCCTCTATGTCTCTCTCACAAATGAGAACCACAGTGAAGACCCCACAGTAATGGTGCACTTGAGATGAAACCAGCAGATTACATACTGAGGACTGTTGAGCGAGGGCACTGGGTAGCTCATCTCACTGTGGACTTCCCACAGCTGCTCTGTTGTTCTCATCTATATTTTAAAAATGACTGAAGCATCTTGGGGATGAGGACAGAATCCAAGGACCCAAACTGACAAGGAGCAGAGTCAGGAGGAGTCCCAGACTGGAGGACATTAACATACGCTCATTTTGTTTATTTTATCTCATGGGTTTAGATGTTTTGGTCTATACCAAGTAGATCCATTGAGACTTTGATGAGGGTGCAGTGGCAGAGGCCAAGTGGAAGAGCAAAGTTCATACCACAATTTATGGAATAAAAGAGAAATAGGGAGACATGAAAGTCCCACAATCCTTGAGTCATGTTCCTGGTGGCTTAAAGGTGTATGCCCCCCTTTCCAGGAGGTCCCACTACCTAAACATCTGCCATCTCCTCCAAGCACTGCTCTGAGGACAAACCTTTAACATAGGGGCCTTTAGAAAACTTCCAAGATTCAAATTACAGCATCTGGTTATGCTCATTAATTCAGCAGCTTTTGTTTCTCCAGTTAAAATTTGTATTCCTGATGTATGTTAAGTGTTTAACACTGTTTTGCTCAGTTTTAAGCTTGCTGAAAGCAGTGACTGAGTCTGTTCAATCTATCTCCATGGCTAGGGCATAGTTAATAATAGTAGTCACTAGGTGTCAGGGTGCTAAGGAGCATGAGGTGTGATGACTAGAGACACGAGGGCACAAAATAAATCTTTCCCGCAGAGATAGACCTGCTTTGCACGTAGTTCAATCAAACCAGAAATTCCATTCTCAGGGTCAAGGATGATAACTAATCTTCCTCAGAGGGCTGTTTATATGATATTAGAACATAACAGCAAATTATGTTCCCAGAGGTAGGTAGGCTTAGCCTCCCTTTCCTTCTGTCTCCATTTCTGACTCTGTCTCTGACTCTCTCTGTCTCTTTGCCTCTCTCTCTCTCTCTCTCTCTCTCTCTCTCTCTCTCTCTCTCTCACACACACACACACACACACACACACTCACTCACTCACACACACAAAGACACATAGAGACAGAGACACACATACACATATAAACACATACACACACACACACACACACACACACACACACACACACACACACACACACACAGACTTTCATTATATAACCAAGGTTGGCCAACTTTTGAATTTGCCATTCTCCTATCTTGGTGCTGTGTAAGTTTTTCTGGAAAAAATTTAAAGAAACATTTATTCACCCAAGGTAGAGATAAGGCAGGAAAGCATCAGGAAAAACTTAGCAACTTCTCTAGGTGTGGGATGTGTACACACCCCTGTCCAAAAGATATATCTAGCATCCTATTTGCAACCGAGGATATATCTACAAATACCAGGCTTTGCATCTACATTCTGTAAAACTTGGAATTATGTTCTCCACCACTAACAAACATCAGTCTCAGATTTTTTTTTTCAGTTATACTCCAGTTAGGTCTAGGTTTCAAGGCTAGGGCAGGTAATCTGGCATAGACTGGTTTTGAATACATGTATAATCAAGCAAACTGTGTCTCTCTAAGAGAAGTTTAGGGATACTTCCTCACCTGACGTGTCTATTTATAACTGGGCATGCATATGATCAAAATCAAATGCATCATGGGAAGAGACTTGTACAGTGAGCAAAGGCCCACATAATAGTCTGTAAATTAAAACAAAATCACCCAAATTATACCCCTTAGCAACCAAATTACTACTTCCCTTGAACCCCATAAAAATAAACCCCAAATGATAATTAGGCAGCTTGAGTACTGTTACTCATGTGGCCTGCTGTCACTCTTGACTCTTTTGACCTCTAATTTCACTTTGTTTTAAATAAACTTACCTTGATGCTTTGCAAATTTGTATGACCCTTATTTTAATCATTTGAATAAAATTCTGAAACCCTAGAAACATCTGATCCACTGGTAACAGAGAGAGAAAAGTACCGAAAGACACAAAGGATTCCATACAAGTCCAGTTTGAACCCGTGAGTTTGGTAAGATTGGCTTATAGGAGCAAGGGTGATTCAAAGGCAGCTTATAGCACAGATAAACCTCATCCACAGAATGGGTGATGACTCACAAAAAGCTGAGCCACTGAAATGTCTCAATCTTAGAGTCAACTTTCTACCTCTATATTTTCTAGCACCCTCTAGACCAGTGGGTCTCCACTGGTGGGTTACGACCCCTGTGGGAGTCAAATGACCCTTTCACAGGGGTCTCATATAAGACATTCTGCATATTAAATATTTATATTATGATTCACAAGACTAGCAAAATTTATTTATTGTTAGCAAAAAACAAAGTAGAAATGAAAATAAATTTATAGTTGGGGGTCACTTCAACATTAGGAACCGTATTAAAGTGTTGCAGCATTAGGAAGGTTGACAACCACTTCTCTAGACAATATGCAGTAAGAACAGGATTATATGCAGCAGGACTCACACACACACACACACACACACACACACACACACACACACACACACACACAGCGGTAGGGAGGGAGACAGAGAGAGACACACAGAGAGACAGAGAGACCCAGAGAGAGACAGAGAGACACACACAGAGAGGGGGGCAAGACTGGAACCTCAGGCCAGAGTCTGGTGGTCCTCCCTTTTCTAATAAGAGGGAATGTGAGCTGCCTTATTGTCGTGAGCAGACACATACTGATGCACTGCTTTGCTTATTTCATGGCCCAGGTGGTCTGTAGGTCAACACAGACTATTGACTTTTTGATGGCTAGTGGTTATGACTCACCATTGTTATACTAAAGAATGAGCTACCTCTAGGTAGAGACATGTCATTATTTCCTATGTTAGGATTTAATCCAGTTGGATCCCATTTATACTAAAAGATGTCTTAAATCCTTTATGCCACCCTTGTGAGTCATGTTCTTCTTCTTCTTTTTTTTTTAATCAGGTTGTCCTTCTATCCATGATACATAAGAGTCACCCCATAATGTCACATATTGAAAAGGGGAGGCGATTAGGGAAATTCCAAAGGTTTCCAAGCTCCCATAAGACAGCAGCTAGGTCATGGAAGCACAACACTCCCTTAAGAAGCCACACCCATGTTCTCAGGTGTGTCTATATACCACGAACCCTCCCTTTCTATTAATACCCCATGCTTAATGTTAGGTAAAATTCTCTACTTAATAAACCCAAATGGCTTCAAAAAGAAAAAAAAAAAGAGTTGTTCCATTTAAGATAGTCAACCACCTGGCTAAGGGACCACCTCTCAGCTCAGGAAGGCAGCTGTACCTTAAGCCATGCTAAGGAGATGGAAGGATCAATTATCTCACTAATGAGGTAATATACCTTTTCTTCCCAGAACTCCCTTTCTTAGTGCAGTAGCATACATGCAGCTTTGTAAGTCTGCCTAATTTTCTGAATTTACCAAAAAAGCTTAAACTTCCCTTTTCTTTCTTTCAATTTCTTTCCTAAGGCATTCTTACTTTCTCTAAAACTCTGCTTTCCACAATGTGGCTGCTCATCTGTCATTTGGTTGATCTCCGTGCCTAACTCAAAAGCATGGATAGTCTCTCATTCTCTTTTCTATCTCCTTTCCACAGGCAGCTGCCAAGATTTCTAGCTTGCCTGCCTTTGGTTTTCTTTTAAGCTCAAACAATTGCATAATTTTCCATGTTTCCTTTTGAGTCTGTTCTTAAATTCTTTTATTAATGTGACTTAGAACCCCAAGTGGGGACTTCAATTTCCCTAGTAAGATGTGGTGACTCTGCCAGGATTTCCCCAAACTTCTAGTAACACCTGGAAGAGATGGCTCCACTACAATGCTCAGCCTCCCAAGGGTTTGGATGACAAGCATGCTCTACCACAGCCAACTAGATTTGGCAACCTGCCATGTTGCATATCATCATTGTGGCTTTGGATAGGGGTGGAGGTAGATTCTCCTAAATAGTCATATTGGGGCATGAGTGTTAGAATTCTGCTATCACTCTAGCTGCATGGCCACACATGTACAGTCCAGCAGCTAAGTAAGGGGTCTTGCGTCTTATGTCATCAGTGCACTCTGGTGATTATGAGTGAGCGGCAAGGTCATGCAATCGTCACACACGTGGCGTAGCTCCTAGAGCCCATCCGTGCATGTTCATGGGAATTATTAAAAACTAGACACAGACTCCTCCTCCTTCTTCTTTCTGTTCCCTCCTGTCCCCGCTATCTGTATCTTTCTCTCCCTCTGCTCTCTGCATGTGCTTCTTCTCCAGGCCTGGTTCTTTTATCCCTCCCCCTCCTCCTAATAAAGCTCTGATACTGGGTTTTGTCATGGCTCATGCCTCATGAACTTTCTGCATGGTAACCAGCGCCGCTTATCATTTTTAAAAACAACTTTTGTGCTGTGACTTAACGGGCTCTCTCAGTGCTCTGCATCCAGAACCCTGTACTAAGGTTTATTGGACCTGCGACTTCCTGCTATACTTCTTTCATTTGCCCAGCTGCTGGACTGCACCACACAACACATCCAGATTGGTGAATTTTCCCTTTCCAATCCCTTGTCATTTCCCGCAACTGTAGCCTGAGACATAATCTTCATGCTGGACCCCTGGGGGGTCCTCAGCTGCGCAGTACCATGACACACTATTTCTTGATGAAGGATTGAATGCTATCTGGACTCTTGTGAAGTCCTCTGGTACTTGTGCCCCCTAGCCCTTACCCACACTGTGACAATTGTTTGGGTAACTTATGCTGATGCTTGTCCACAGATTACCTATCCTGGGGACACCCAAGATAGGAGCCTGGGATCCCATTTGTTATTTTAATTTTTTATTTTTATTTTCTCTCAGCTGCATTTATGGGACATGGAGGCTTCCTCCTCATGATTCCACTCCTCCTCTGAAATATCCCCAGATAGAAATTTGGCCACATAACAGCTGCCTGAACCCTGATATTTCATGGGAACTATCTAACTTCTGCCAGCGAATGGGCAAATAAAAAGAGTTACCTTATCCCCATGCTTTTACCTAAGCTCCAAACCCTCCCTTTCTGATTCTCTCTGTTGCCCACTTGCATTCCTGAACCTAAGGAATCTCTGACTCAAAAAAACCTTATCTTATCTGTTCTCCACTCTGTTCTCTGGTACTGGGTGGGCCACTAAGCAGGACAGGTCTGAAAGCAGGTTAGGATGCATGCAAATAAGTTTATGGTCAGGATCCACATGGGGCTCACAATAATCCAGATGGGATGGCTCTTTAGCCAGAGATCAGTTTACAGCCTGCCTCCTGGTGGGTCTTCCTAAAGCTGTCCTCAAGCCAGCAAACTACCACAAAAAAAAAAAAAAAAATTCAAGACACGGAATAAAATCCATCTCTTGTCTCCCAGAGCTCCCTGACATTAGGACTAAAACTTAAGCATCCAGAGAGCAAGGCTCCTGACCCCATAGGTGGAAGTTTCAGCTGTGGCATTTAAGGTGTGCTGTGGGAGAGATGAGAAAGCCTGTGTACAGAATTGCCAAAAGCTGGCACACACTATCCAAGAGGCTGCATAAGGGCTTCCAGATCCCTGTTTTAGAAGGCTATTCAGGCTAGTGCGTGCCCTGATGGGCCATCAATTGAGCCCTGTTCTAAGTGCCCCTAGAGAGATTACTGGTCAGCTGACTGCCCCTGGGCACCCAGGGGCATGGGGATATCAACCTAAGACCTCCAGTAGACCTCCTGGGTTTGGCCACGGGCTCACGGGGAACCCAGGATACAGTATGGGGCAATCTATTTCCTTCCTGTTGGACACCAAGCCACTCACTCAGTCCTGAGGGAGTTTTGGGTTCTCATCTCTCCTTCTCATTTCCCTATTGTTCGGGTAGGGGGACAGCCTTATCCACCTCACCAGACTTAATTGTACTTTCAGGGCTACTTAACAGGAAAATATTTTCCAGCTAAGTTAGGAGCTTTCATCTCATTTGCTTCCTCCATGTGCCTCACTCCAGACCAGTGAGCAATGCTTCTCTTTCTCATGCACAGTGACACAGAAAGGGCCCTGCTCTCTCCCTTCTAACCAATTGCAGAAAAATGAGGTCTCACCCCACAAGCTTTTCTCTTCCTGGTTCCCTCTTCTAACTAACTACTCTGCTAATTGTTACAGGATCACCATAGAGCAGGAGTCCAAGAACCATCAGATATACCCAGGTGGTAAGGAAAAGAAACAGTAACAATCAAAAGGTATTTACACCCCAGACCAAAAGTGGTCTGGGCTCTGCAAAAAAACAAAAAACAGACTTTAATATAACACACACACACACACACACACACACACACACACACACACACACACACACACACATTAATCAGCAGAGTACTAAACACTACAATGGTCACCAGCCCAAGACTTTAATTTTTCTCATGGCTGCTTCTTAATATGTTCAAAAATTTTCCGAGCTCCAAAAAATCCACCTGGACAGGTCAGCAGCGAGCTCTGGAACCAGCTTAGATCCACCTAGGCAGTACCAAAAAGCAACAGACAACCCCAGTATAGCTAGCTACCTCAGATGTCCCCTTCTCTACCCCCCAAGAGTCAACCAATGCCCACCAAGTCATCTGGAAGCAGGTTTTCTGGGAGAAATGATGCCCCTATTCCTGTTCACCTGCTTTTTTATAATAAGCAAAACGTTTAGAATGTTAGAATTCTGCCACCACTCCAGATGCATGGCCACACATGCGCAGTTCAGCAGCTAAGTAAGGGGTATTATCATTTTTTTAAAACAACAATGAGAACCAAGTGTCTCCCTGGGAGTCTGTACTTTTCTAGCTGAGTTTCTGAAGCCATCCTAAGAACTCTGTCTACTTTCTCAGAAGTTGTATGGGTTCCCCAAGACAATACAAAAAGTGAATGTCAAAGAAGACTGAGATTCTAGGAACTGCCAATCACCATGTTAAGAGTGAGGATAAAGACTTTGTTTAATCCCAGCACTCAAGAGGCAGAAGCAGGCGCATCTCTGTGAGTTCGAGGCGAGCCTGGTCTACAGAGCGAGTTCCAGGACAGGCTCCAAAGTTATATAAAACAAAACGAAACAAACAAACAACAAAAAAAAAAACAAAGTGTTAGGTGAAAAGTGAGGCTCCAGAAGGCTTTTCACAAAACCTAAAATAAAAGAGGTGGCAGAAGAGGACTGAAAAATCTTCAGTGAAGCCTACAAAAACCAGCCACTGTGGTAGGTGCAGAGACACACTTAGAGTATCCAAAGGTCACCTAGAGTGCATTAGCATATGAACATATCTCTGGATGGAGATTTTAAGATGCTAATGAGTCATGCATGCCTGAAATTGTTTATAAAACTTACCTGAGGAGCTGCTAAAGGTTGAAAGCTACCAGGGAAGGGAGAGTCATTTTTCTGCAGGGATGTTACCCTTGGTAAGTCACCCAGGCTTCAGTGGATGGCCCCACACCCATGTACTTATTACTAGCACTATAGACGCAGTGTTTTTTTTTTTTTTTTTTTGTTTTTTGTTTTTTTACAAAATTCAAGATAGTATGAAGTTGGGAAGAGGATGTGTTGGGGGTTCATGAGGAGTTGGAGGATGAAAGTGGGGGAAGAAAACAATCTAAATGCCCTGTGTTCATCTATGAAATTATGGCATTTTATTATTATTATTATTATTATTATTATTATTATTATTATTATAAAAGCTGTGTTGGAAATAGAGGCAGACAAAGAGAAATCAAGATTTATCTAAGAAAGGCTCCAGTTGCCAGAATGACGTGAAAACTTTCCCCATCCTAACTACATTTAACAATCAAAGCATGTCTGAGAAAAAAAATATGAGCCACCTCCCAGAGCAGGCAGCTGCTATGTAATGACATATGAGGGATCAGAACTCCGCTGGCATAGGGCTTTTGATTTTTGTACCTGTCCTGGCTCACCAGCTCACTGGTGTTATTGGGAGTGTCTTTGGATTCTTTAATGAACTGTTGCTATTTCTATCACAATCCAAGTGTCCTTGGTTCAATGCTTTGTTCTGGGACATGAGACCTGAAATCTCAGCAGGTGCTCCACTGACTCTGATCCAGGCCTAGTATAGAACTATATTTAACAGATAGATCATGCCAAGAGCAACCCATGATGTACAATTGGGTCGCAATACCCTTGACAAAGGTAAAGGGCTCCCTGCCAAGCCCAGTGACCTGAGTTTGAACCCTGTGACCCACATGGTGGAAAGAGAACAGACTCTCAAAAGTTGTCCTCTGACTTTCAATGTGCCTTAATATACCATATAAGTAAATATATAGATGTATTTTTTTTCAAGAACTGCTTATAAAGGCAACACATAGGTTCCATATCTTTTCAGAAGGCCATTGAACTGTTACATGTTGTTCCTGCTCTGGCCCAGTTCCCCATTGTTAGCATGTGCTATCTTATAGTGAAGTTTCTGCTTCCAAAGCATTTGTGTGCCTTTCACTCAAAGATCTGCTGTCACACACCATTCATTTTCTTAACACACTATCTCTGTCCTTATACTTCCAAGTAGCTATGGTCCACTTTGTCAGGGACAGAAAAACCTAGAATAGACTCACCAAGCCCAGATACTAGCCAATATCAAGACTATTCAGGTTTATACCCCAACTAAACCTCACACAAGTAACAAGACAACCTGAGAATTCTAGCTCTCAGTAAAGGTGAAATCACGCTTCAGATATAGTCATTTTCACATGCACCTTACATAGTATTACATTTAACTGTTACAACAGATCTTCATGTATGTATATGGAGTTATGTGTGTGTGTGTGTGCATGTGTGTGTGTGTGTGTGTGTGTGTGTGTGTGCTGTACACACATGTGCATGTGGATATTTTCAATCATGAGTGTATGTGCAGAGGCCAGGGGAGGACCCCTTGGTGTTCTGCTCTATCACTCTCTGCCTTACTTCCTTGAGACAAGGTCTCTCACTGAACACAAAGACAGGATGGCAGCCAGCCAGCCTCGGTGATCCTCTCAATCAAAAGGTGCTCTGCAGTATTGTGTTTAATGTGCAAATATTTTAAGAATGGATCTTCCTCCTTGTTTGTGCCACAAGCTATATTACCTCAGATCTTTGAACATCTGGCACTGTAAGACAACAACAGAAAATAGGTTGCATAGTGTTTTCAGGTGATAAAAGAAATAAGCTGCCCTTACCTGAGAAAATGTGTAAAAGACTAGAGTAGACAATTCTTTGCAAAATAAATAAATAATTAATTAAATAAATAAATAAACAAACAAACAAATAGCTTGAGAAGATAGCTTAGTGGTTAAAGTGATTGGCACACAAACATGAAGGACCAGAAGAGACTGGATCCATAGAAACCCAAGGAAATGCTGGGTAGGAATGGTAGCCTACCTGTAATTCCAGCCTTGGAATGCAGAGATAAAGGATCCCCAGAGCAAACTGGCTAGTAAGACTAGCTATATCAATGAGCTTTGGGTTTGCCTGAGAGACTGCCTCTGTGAATGATGTAGAAGAGCAGATGAGGACTATTCATGATAAACTCCTGCTCTCTATACGGACTTTGTGCCCATGCGCATGCACATGCATACATGGATACATACGTGAAAGTAAAACCACCTTATATATACACACACATATGTATCACACACACATGTAAGATAAAAGAAAACCAAATCACTAATAACAAAAAGACAGGAAAAAATTGAAATGAGTGCTGACCTACAAACATGACTGATACCACTCAGAATGCAAGAAATGTTCGTTGGAATCCAAGACACCACCTTCATCTATCATGTCCATAAAATCAAAGACATGATAAGATTGTTGGAATATAAAGGGGCAAAATTTTCTTACTTTGTTATGCTATTAAAAGTCATTCATCTCTGCACTGTGCAGCACCTAAAGGATGGATAGACCCTACCTGTCTAACAACTAAGTTATTCTCTATACAAATTAGACACCAGCAATAAAATTGAACACTTTTTTCTAAACTGTGTGTTCACAGCCAAAGATAAACAAAATATCTCACCAAGACAGGAATAAAAAGTGATGTATAGAATAGGGCATGAATTCAGTTATACTTTTAAAAATATATTTAATTTTATTTTTATGTCTGGATATATATGTACACATGTGTATGAATGAGTTCTCAGGGAGACCAGAAACATTCAATTCTTCTGGAGTTGAGTTCCAAGAAGATGCCTGCTGCCTGATGTGGGCTCTGGGAACCAAATTCTGGTCTTTTGCAAGAACAGTGCCTGCTCTTAAACCCAGGCCCATCTCTCCTCAGTTTTTTTCTATAAAAAAAGAACCCTCTTTTATAAAGGAAGGCATGAAAACACTATAATAGTGCTCATGTGGATATGCAAACAGGAACTGCTACAGTATTTTTAAATTTAATTTTGTTTAACATTATTGTATGCATGATACATGTGGGGGGAGGGCAGGGCATATGCAGCCAAAGCAGCCATGTGAAGGTCAGAGAATAAATTAATGCAGTCGGTTCTTTCTTTTATGTGGGTTAGGGGGATTGAACTCAGGTCACCATGCCTTTGCAGCAAGCATCCACTAAGCCATCTCCCAAAAGGATATTCTTTTTGTTGTTGTTGTTGTTGTTATTTTGTTTTTTTGAGATAAGATTTCTCTGTATAGTTTTGGAGCCTTCCCTGGAGCTCACTCTGTAGCTCAGGCTGGCCTCAAATTCACAGAGATCCATCTGCCTCTGTCTCCCCAGTGCTGGGATTAAAGGTGTGCACTACCACCGCCTGGCTGTGTGCCACTACTGCCCAGCCAAAAGCATATTCTTAAGGTGTAGTTAACAGTACTAGAATAAAACCAATCATTTCACAAATGTCTGGGTTTTTTTTTTTTATTATTGTTCAGCATACCATTACACCTTTTAGCTACAAATGAAGTTGAAAGACACAAAAGCTCAAAATTTGTGATCAATAATTATTTTTTCCCTAAAATATCAGTCTTGGGGTCTGAGAGTTCCATTGTCCTGGATATCACTAGGCAATTTCAAAATCTTCTGACATCTTTGTCACTTGTGAAAACAGAATTGGTTTTGCCATTAAAAAGTAGAGCGTGGCTACTGGCTAGCGGCTGGATTTCCTGTCTCAGGATTTGGCCTACTTTGAATAACATATTGAAGGACATTTTCCTTCCCACTTGGTTTCCAAAGAACTTGTGGAATTCTTCCAGGTGGTCATCTGCCAGCGTCTTTCCTCACAACAGCCAAGGTACTGTGGCTTAACTCTTGCATCTACAGTATTCCTAAATAGCTTAGCTAGGGGAACTGGTTCATACAAGTTACCATGCTGGACCCATCCCTATAAAGATGCAGACACAGTAACCTGGGCTTTCATTCATCTTTTTGTGTGATGTTCACAGCAACTTTACAAAGCTTCAAACACTGTTCCCCATCACACAAGAGGACTGTGAGGCTTGGGGTTCCAGAAACAGGGCACTCCAGAGAGCAGCAACCTAAACCTTGTTCTGAACTTTCAAATTCTACTGCTATCAAAGGATTTCTGGGGATTATTTATATAGCACCTCAGAAATATGAGACAATTCCAAGTGGCCAAATGGTAGGAAGAAACAAGATGCTGTCATCTATACAGCGACAATGGCTCCTGCCTCCTGCTCTCCCTAGAAAACAGTTTTCCTCTATACAGAGAATGATTCTGACCAGAGCTATTGCACAAAAATACTTTTGGGCTTTTCCTCAGAAGTGCTTAGCTCACTGGGGAATGTGCCATGCCGGCTCTCACTATGCTGGGTCCTAGGTTTGTGTCAGCCTCTGTCCCATCCCTCATTTCTAATGTACCTTTTCTACACTTATTTCCAGAATCCAAACTGCCCTCTTCTTTTCTGAACCAGCTCTGCAGAAAATGGTCTCCAGTTAACCAAACAGTTCCTTTACTATCCAGTCAATGCTATTTCTAAGACCAGAAAGGTTTCATGCTGTTTCACAGATCTGTGGTCAGTGTTAAGACCACTGCTGATTTAACTACTCTAATTTTGTATTGTGCTTTTGTTATAGTAAAGAAGAGAATCTATGTCCAGCTAGAAACATGCCATTGTCTCTTCCCTCTCTTAAGAGTTAATTGCATTAGACATGTCAACCACCTGATTAGGCAAACGCCCCTCAACCTTAAGCCATGATGAAGGGATAGATGGAATAATTATCTCTTTAATGGGATAATTTAGTTTTACTTATCAGAATTTCCACCCCTAGCAAAATTCCTACAAGCCTTTAAGAGGTTCTATTTGATCTGTCCATTTTTCTGTGTCCCGATTCAGAAAATCCGAATGTTCCCTTTTTCTCCTCTTCTATCCCTTTGTTCTGGATGCTGGCCAGAGCCTACACTTTCTCTGGTACTCCGGTCTTTCCTACACTTTCTCTAATGCTCCACTCCCCACCAAATGGTCCTCCCCTAAGAAGCTGCCAGGGTTTACTGCTTGACTGCCCCATATTTTTTCTTTTAAACTCTAATGAAATTGTCCTGGAGCTTCTACTGGAGTCCATTCCTAAATTATTTTATTAATGATAGTAAGAATCCCAAGAAAGGCCCCTAACTGTCCTGGTAATGTGCAATAACTCTAATGGGACTCCCAACATTTTAGGTAACATTTTAAAGTGAGACAATGCAAATGCCTCCCTCCTTGTTCTTTCAAGATGTTAAGAGGAAAATATATGTGGCCTCCCTTCACAGTCCTAGAACAGCTGATCTCACAGAACTAAAGTAAAGTATTGGTTACTAGAAGCTGGTGAGAGAGCAGAAGAAAGAAGGGTGGGAAAATGGCTGATCACTGAGTATTACATCTCAGTTGGACAGGAGCCAACAGTTCTTGAGTGTTCTGCGTATGAGGTGATTAGAGAAGGAAAATGTACTATATTTTTAAAGTGGAAGAAATGTTTTTATTAGTGAACATTAATTTATACAGAATAGCAGCTTTCACTGTGGCACATTCCCATCTGCTCCCTAATACCCTCATTCCTTCACTTATTTCCCCTCTTCGAAGAAAAGGTCTTGAATGTTTTCACTGGCATGAAAAGTTAAATGAGGTGATGGCTTGAGTGAAAACTGGCCCTGTAGGCTCAGGTATTTGTACACTTGGTCTCTGGTTAGTTGTTCTGTCTTGGGGGTTATGGGACCTTTAGGATTCGCAGCCTTGCTGAGGGAAGTACATCTGTGGAGTCTGAGACTTCATAGCTTCACTATCTTTGAGTTTAATTGGCTTCTGGCATTGTATATGGAGAATATGATCTCTCCTCTTGCTGATCCAGCTTCCTATTGCCATGCCTACCCTGCCGTTATGGACTTTGCCTCCGAAATTGTCAACACAAACAAATATCTCCTCTCATAAGTTGTCTTTTGTCATGATATTTTTACTTCAGCAACAGTAAAGTTACCAATACTTAGAGGTAAATAAGTTTACCCTTTTTGTTCTTTTTGTTCTTGTTTGTTTCCTTTGTTTTTTGGTCCTTAGGATGTGATCCACAGCCTTGTGCATGCTAAGTGGGTAATCTACTATTGAGCTATACTAACCACCCCACTTACCCTAATTGGAATATATTGAGATATCACAAATAAATGTATACAATGTTAATATTGGTTTAGGATATATATATATAATATATAATATATAATATATAATATATAATATATAATATATAATATATAATATATAATATATAATATATAATATATAATATATAATATATATATTTAAAAAAAGTCAAAGTAATGGTGTGTCCTACAATAGTGTGTCGTTGGAGGAAAGATTATGGCATTATTTATTTTTCTACCATTCCTGGTTATATTTAATTTTGGATTCAAGGAAAATGGAATGGGTAGAAGAATAATGTCCTAAGCCAGTGTTTCATCTTTGAAACAACTGTTTTACATACTGGAGCCAGATAGTCTGGGATTCTTTGAAAAGTATGGCTGTCTGGTGACCAGGCCTCTTTCTGCTTTCACTGAAAGGATATAGAACTTGGCATCTAGACTTCCTGGAAGTGACCTGGAAGATCATTCTCAAGTACAGAGAAATGTAAGAAATAGTTTCATAGCCATCAAAATCACCCCAGTACAGGTGGCTTTGCTGAGGCTCTACCACCTTCATCAGGGCCTCCTAAGAAAGCAATCCAGCATAAGACGAGTCCATTCATTAACACTTCGTTTAAGTGAAATTTCATTATGCCCTCCTTTCTTGACTTAGACATGATATGTTATGAAAGGTCTAATTCATATTCTCAGAGAGGGTCCCCTTGTTTCCAACAAAACACATGCCCCTGACTCTATTTCTGAGAAGAGTTGTATACTAAATAGAGTGTAACCCACATGGCAAAGGAGGATGTTTTTCAATGGCTTATTAAGTTACTTGAACACAGGCATTTACATGCAAATAACTAATGCGCCAATTACAAATTATTTGGTTTTGTTCATTAAAGCAGAACTACAATTTATTAAAGCAGGAGCCAAAACAAATGCTCTCACTGTATCAAGGATACATAGTCCTCAAAGGAAAATTACACCACAAAAGCTCAGCCTTCCTGCAAGAAAAGAAAAATAGCTGCATTCTCCTCCTTGGGATCCATTCAGTAGAAAATATTACTAATTCAAGGTCAGGGCTAATTCACAAATTCAGAAATCCTTGAGAAACATTTACATCTGCACATAAGTTTTTGGTTTCAGGAAGGCTTTGTGTTTTACCTGCTTTCCTGAGGGACACAACAGCCTTCAAAGGATATCACTTCCCTTCCTACCTAGGCTCTTTTGTTTATGAATGTCTGAGAAGAATATATTTGAAGGTCTGAATTGTCCATCAGAAAGTGCTCTATTCAGGAGCAATGATCTGGGACAGCTTTCTGATGCCAGGATTATTGCTTTGCTTCCCAAGTTCCTCCAGCTATCACTACCCATATGTTATGGTGAAGACTTCTATAACCAAAGTCCTAAACTGTGGTCTGAGGCATGGTCTCATGAAGCAAATTCAGCCAAGTGTTAGGTTGAGAATATAGGTGGGAGGGTCCAGGAGAGGCGAGATGGTTCCAGTCATTCTCCTTTCCTATTTGTTGAGAAAACATCACTATAAAATCGGAAAGGCTGGGGAAAAGCTCTGATATTATTTCAGAATAATTCTGAATCAAGACTTGGATTACATATGAGTTAACAGTGCTGGGCAATTTTCATATGGCTTCCATAAAAAGAACTAATTAACAGTAATAATCAATTTACCTAGCACTGTACTAAGTGATTAATAACACGGGCATTTATATGAAACTTGTGCTGGCAAGCAAGGAGGGTGATGGAAGCAGGAGAAAAGCCTGGCATTTCGGTATCATTTTGCACACCTTTACCTTGCATCACCTTTGACTTCTGGAAACAGGCATGTTTATAACTCAAACAGTGTGTATCTAACCAATCTTATCCTTCTTCAAGGCTGCAGATGAAGAGATGTATATTGTCCTATGCCTTTAGTTACATTGTATTCCAAGACCAGCAGAATTTTATAAGACAGGATTCCCCTGGGACCCAGATGAGGGCAATTACTTATGATGGTGAGGGTATATCATGCAATAGAAATGATCATATCTTGAGAACCAGATGAATCCCTGAAGAAGATTAAAAACATCTTTGGACCACTTTGCTGAACCAGAGCTGAGACAATGATAGACAGGACCACATCTTTACCAGGACTATATGATTATGTACATTCCCTGCCACCCTGCCCAATCTTTCTTTCCTCTTAAAACATAAACTTTACCCTGGTAACCAGATTGGTGAATACTCTGTCATCATAGAGCCTTCATCCAGTCACTGATGGAAGTAGATGCAGGGATCCACAACCATGTACCAGTCTGGCAGTCCAGTCAAAGAGAGGGAAGAGGGATTATATGAACAAGGAGGGTCAAAATCATCATGGGGAAATCTACAGAGACAACTGAACCAAGCTTAAAGGAATTCACAAACTTTAGACCAACAGCTGTGGAACCTGCATGGGCCTGGACTAGACCCTCTGCATACGGGAGACAGTTATGTAGCTGGGTCTGTTTGAAAGGCCCCTGTCTGTATGATCAGGATCTATCCCTTGTGCATACGCCAGCTTTCTGGATCCCATTACCTGTGGTAGGACACCTTGCTCACTCCTGATAAAGTGGGGAGGGGCTTGGTCCTGCCTCAGTTGAATGTATCAGGCTTAGCTGTCCTGCCATGGGAGAACTTACCTTGTTGGAGGAGGGGATGAGAGGTGGGGGAGGAAGATGAGGGGGCAAGAGGGAGGAAGGATGAGAGGAGGATCTGTGGGTGGTATGTAAAATGAATTAAAAAAAACACAAACTTCAGTTTGTACTTGGCTTATAATTGATTTAACTGCTAATATCCACATATAAGCAAATACATATCATATTTGTATTTTGGGGTCTGTAATACCTCACTCAGGATATTTTTTTTCTAGTTCTATCCTGTTGAGTCAATATTTTAGCATCACAAGTTCTGTTTGCATGGCTTTGCTCTTGGACATAAACTCGTAGGGTGGTGTGCTTTTTGTGAAAATTTAGAATATTTTCACTCTGAAGACTTTCTGGTAGGAAGTAGAGTTAAGTAAGCTGCTACTTGTAGTAGGTAGCCATTCCAGCTTGGATCTGGAAGTTCCAACCCCCATTGAGACTCTGGCAACTGTCATGCCTATGAGGCGGAGCCAGGGGAGGCGCCTGGAGACCTGAGAGCTGGATGGGCAAGCACTCTCTCTGTGCCCAGATCCTAAACCGTGGAGGTGGACCAAGCAGAGCTCCAGAGAACACCACTGGACTGCTATACACCTTCCCAGACCCTGCGACCTACCTTTCCCTTTTTGTAAGTTGACCACTAAATAAATCTTCCTTTTAACTAAGTGGAGTGGCCTTAATAATTTCACCAGTAGCTACTCTGATAGGTAAGACTGTTTTTCTCTCTGCCTAGAGAGGCCCTCTAGCTAGCAAAAGACACTTCAAGGAGACACAGAGTACATATGTGAGTACAGGTGTTGCATGTGCCACACTTTTGTACAGACCACTAAACTTTTGGAACTGCTCCATTCAGGGATAACTTGAGGTCTACATCTTTCTTTCTTGAATTCTTTCATTAAATAGATACAGACATACTAGGTGGAAGCACAACAGTAGGTTATTGGCATCAGCCCTCCATGTACCAACAGCCAAATTACAGATACAACAATGAAAATTAATACCTGAAATGGTTTGGATGAAACTATTCTTGTGGAATTATTTGGTGCTGGCAGTTTTAGACAGCTTTCCAGAAATAGTAGGAAATACCAGATCCCCTCTTGCTATAAGTAGGTGTAAGGTTAGCCAGCTTCCCATCATTCAGCCATCCAAATCCATCCTTTTACTAGCTCTCCAGGCCACCCATTAAACATTATTATATATTTCTTATGTGCTGTGTTCTGAGGATTTTATACTAAACAAGAATATATTTGCTGCAAGTCTATCAACTTCCTGTGAAGCACGCATTTTCAATGGGGGTGATATTACCCCCAAAGGGGTAAGAAGTAGTTTTAAAAAGGGGGAAATGTAGCTCCTACAATGCTTTATTTCCCTCCAAAGGACCACATTGTAAAAAAAATCAATATAAAAATATCTATGGCATTAAAATCATAGGGACATAGGGGAACAGTTAGGGGGAAATGCCAAAAAATACTCCTTAGGGGGCAATCATCCAAGAAATAAAATGTTGGGAAAGAAGGGTTCTAATATAGAATGACATTAAATTATGACTATTAGAACAAGAAAGACAGGGGACTATGAGAACAGGTGGCTGGATATCCTCAGCAGGCACAGATATGGATGTCATTTTAGAATGTTATCATAAAGGAACCTTTGATGGGACAGGAAAGGTGATTAGATGTGTAAGACTCCATGAGGTTTCATCCTGTAAGGGGATGGGGCAGATCCTATTGAGTCAAGGCATTTCTCCATGATTTCAGCCCTAGAGTGGTCATGCTGTTCAGAATTGGGGTCTGTCACATACCTGTGAACTCTGTACACAATGAATTACTCCTTCTGACTGTAAATCCACCAGAGCTTCTGCTATTGATACAGTTGTGTGATTCTTACAGGTGGCTTTTAATAGTGAAAAACCCTGATGTGATGGAAAGTCTAGCTTTTCTCTGTGCAAGGAGTATATGCAGAGGCTCATCCTTTACTGGGTCAGTATAAGCCTGGGGATGAATCCATGCCTTTCATTTAAAGCTAACTCAAGAGTGTCCCCAGACCTGCATTTGTCTCCTGTCCCTTGCGGCAAGTGCTCACCATGGCTACAGGATTTTGAGCTGATTTACTGCTTTCTAAAGGTGCACCCATAGAATTCTAGTCTCCTCTTAAGCTCTGTTGAATATTGCCTCAGAGTCCCTTGCTGGAATTTCCACTACTGAATCAGAAGTGGGAATCTTTCCTAATTCTCAGAATGCTCTGTTCTTTCATCAAGGATCTGAGCTATTATCTGTGATGGACAGGTTCCAAGGCATGAAGCCTGGGGGCATGCTTGCTTCCAAGGCAATTAGGTGAGTGTGTAGGGAACCCCAAAATGTACACACACACACACACACACACACACACACACACACACACACATCACACAGCCTTAAAATGTTGCTGTTGCTCAAGTGTGAGGATGAGGGGAGACAGCTCTAATTTACACCTTTGTGTTATGTCACATTTCTAAATTCTCTCTCCATTGGTGCCTCTGTCATGACCCATATGCCTGCTATTCCATCCGCTCATTTTTGACTAGTTGGTAAGCACTGTGGTCAAACCTGCATGACACATAGAATAACAGAACTTTGAAGTCAATCTTCTTGCCAAAGGTCACACAGGAAGTAGTGGAATTATCCAGTCACCTTCCATTAATTGCTCTGCTCTGAGCCAGTATGTAAAACTGATTCTGTGATCAGGATGTGTATGTCATGTATGTCAAAGGATGGTCACCATGCATGCTTGGGGTTTGCACATGGTGAGCTCTGTGCTACAATGGTGAAACCAAATGTCAGGACTCTGGTCTGTCAGAGAATTTATATACTGGGGTGTGGTAAGGGAGTTAGAATGCAGCTTCTCCACTAGTTCCAGAACATTCCATCATCTCAAAGATAACTTCATTTCCAGTAGCAGTTACTCTTCATTTTGCTTTTATTTTAACTCAGGAAAGAATTCCACTATGTTCTGTCTCTGTGTATTTACACTTTCTGAACAATTTATATGAATACTATTATATAATTCATGTTCTTGTCTGTAGCTACTTTCACTCAGATTCATGTTCCCAAGTTCCATTCTTTCATTAGCATGAATCATTACTTCATCCCTCTGTTATTGTCAAATAATAGTCTATCACATAGATATAGCACAATGTTTATCTACTGAACAGTTGATGAATAGTTAGGATGTTTCTAGTTTTGGAAATTATGAATAATGCTGATAAGAGGTTCAGATACAACTTTTATATGGATAGATTTTCTGTGCTCTCCTGGTAGACATCCAAGAATAAACAGAATTGTTTAGTCTGTCTTCTGGTAATCCATTTTTAGTACCTTTTGAAACTGGGTTCTTATAATATTTTTAAAAATTAAATCTGTTTATTTATTTGCTTGTTATATGTGCATGTTCCATGATGTACATAAAGGTCAGAGTATAACTTGTAGGACTTAGCGAACTCCTTCTACTCCATATGTGTTCCAGGGATTAAATTCAGGTTATTAATCTGGCCATCAAGCATTTTTACCTTCTGATCTATCTCCCTGTCCCTAAACTGTGTTCTACTACATCTTCTATTGATGGCAGTCTCCATAACTACTGCATGTCCCTTGAACATCTCAACATCCTTGTCAACACTTCTTAGCCTTTCTCTTCATCATAGATCTCATGGACCTTTCTTTTGCTTTAAAATGGGATTCAAATTAGAAAGTCCATTTTTTCAGTGTTCTTAAAGAGGATTATGAAATTTGCAGGCAAATGGATGGAACTAGAAAATATCATCCTGAGTGAGGTAACCCAGACTCAAAAGGACAAGCATGGTATGTGCCCACTCATAAGTGGACACTAGATATAAAGGTAGTCAGGCAGCAACCCACAACTCCAGAGAAGCTAACTAACAGGGAAGACCCAAAGAAGGACACATGGACCACCCTGGGGAGAGGAAATAGATGAGACCTCCATGAGTAAACTGGGGATGAAGGGGTGGGCAGTGGAGGGTAGGGGATAGGGGTTAGGAGCATAAGGGAATGGGATGGTTGACCTGGAACAGGGAGGGAGGGGGAAAGTAATGAAAGAGACACCATGATAGAGAGAGAAATTATGGGGATAGAGAAAAAAAACTGGTGCTAGGGAATTTGCCAGGAATCCCCAAGGGTGACCCTAGCCTGGGCTACTAGCAATAGTGGACAAGGGTGCCTGAACTGAACTGACTTGCCCCAGAGATCAGACCTGTGAATACCCTAACTGTCATCACATAACTTTTCTCCAATGACTGATGCAAGCAGATGCAGAGATCCACAGCCAAACACTAGACAGAGCTCCAAGAGTCCAGTCAAAGAGAGAGAAGAAGGCTTCTATGAGCAAGTGCATCAGGATCATGATAGGGAAACTTGTAGGGATGGCCAAACCAAATGAGATGGAACTCATGAAAGTTGGATCAATGGCTGTGGAGCCTACATGGGACTGGACTAGGCCCTTTGCATGGTGAGAGTTGTGTAGCTTGATCTGCTTGGGGGAGCCCCTGTCGGTAGGATCAGAATCCATCTCTGGTACATGAGGGGGCTTTGTGGAGCCCACTACCTATGATGGGACACCTTGTGCAGCCTTGAAGCAGAGGAAAGGGCTTGGACTTGACTCTACTGAATGTGCCTCCACATAGGAGGCCTTGCCTTCTGTGGGAGCGGGTGGGGGATGGGTTGAGAGAGGAGGCTGATGGGGCAGACAGAGGGAAGAGGGGGATCTTTGGTGTGTAAAATGAATGAAAAAAAATTCTTAATTAAAAAAAGAGGATCAAATATAGCAGAAATAAACATGATTTCTGACTTGCTGGTTATCATTGTTTTGCTGAGAAAAGCAAGAGAAAACAGTATGCCCCAAAGACACAGATATTTAAATGTCTCTGGAAGACAGGCCACCTTTGAAATTCAGTTCATCACCAGTGTCATTTATAATTCCAAGCAATTTTTGTTTTTTGTTTGTTTGTTTTGTTTTTGTTTTTGTTTTTGGAGGCAGGGTTTCTCTATGTAGCTTTGGAGCCTGTCCTGGAACTCACTCAGTAGCCCAGGCTAGCCTCGAACTCACAGAGATCTGCCTGCCTCTGCCTCCCGAGTGCTGGGATTAAAGGGACATTTTTAAAAGCTAAAAGAACACTGGTGTCTAAACTTTTTAGCCCTCCCTTCTTCATCCTGGCAAGCCTGCCAGCACAGGACAATCTGACTGATAAAAGGCTAGTTCTAAAGGAAGCAGGGAGATTCTAAAAAGGACATGGAGAAGAGCTTCTGGGTGCTAATTTGAAAGGTAGATGCTGGGTATTCACCAAATTACACACATGGTCTGCCTGTTCTTGGGAGGTTTATTCAGTACCTCACAGGGAGCACTGCCAGAGATGAAGGGAATACAGAGGAAGGTAAAGGCTTGGTGGAAAGCTGTAGGACTTGCCCAGGGATTGTATCCCTCAGTTTTTTTTTCTGATGGCCCTACAATAACTCACCTCCACAGGCAGTCATGGCCTCTGTGTGTTGAGAGTCCCATATCTCATCTGTAAGAATCAATCATCTGGAAGTTAATTTTGGAGTTTCACGAAGAGGAACCACATTTCGCATCCTTTGACAAAAGGGCAGTTAATTTGAGGGTGGAGGCTTCTGAGAGCTTTTCTCACAAGCGGAAATGCACGGTGCAGTCAAAATGTACATTTTCTTTCTCTAACTGCAGCCAAGCAGAAAATCACACCCTGTCTGCCAAGTCCCTCTTCTGATGACCTGCTTAGTAACCAGCTTTATCTGGAATTTATTCATTTGATTTTATTACAAAAGAATAAAAGCCAAGAAGACCCGTGATACAGAATAATTCAGAAACAGCCTGTATACTGTGCCCTCTAATTCACCAAAAACCCAGGTGTGCTGACTAGTTTTGTGTCAACTTGACCAAAGCTATAGTCATCTGATGGGAGGGAACCTTAGTTGAGAAAATGCCTCAATAAGATCTGGCTTTAGTCAGGCAGATAGGACATTTTCTTAAATAGTGATTGATGGGTGGTACCTTGCCTGAGATGCTGTTCTGTCTATAACAAAACAAGCTGAGCAAGCTGTGAGGAGCAAGCCAATAAGTCGCACTCTTCCATGGCCTCTGCAACAGCTCCTACCTACAGGTTCCTGTCCTGCTTCCTTCAGTGATGAAGAGGGATGTGGAAACATAAGCCAAATAATCCCTTTCCTCCCCAAGCTGCTTTTGGTTATACTGCTTAAGCACAGCAGTAGAATAATAGCTAAGATTCCAGGAAGCTACATTCACTCATGGGCTATTCCTTGTAAGTACTTTCTGGTTACTGTGGAGTAGTGTATTGTTATGCCAACCCTGAATCAGACAAGTGGGCATGATGTGATACTTACTGACTGGAATACAATTTCACCAACACTTTAAAAACTGCCAAATGTTTATGGTTTTTGTTCTTTTATGTTGTGTTTTACCAACTATGAATGTGGGTTAAGTTATCCCTTGAACTCCATCTGTAGAATGAATTTATTTTGTTTTAAAGATTTAAAAATATATTTCTTATTAGTGTGTGTGCATGTGCGTGTGTGTGTGCGCGTGCGTGCGTGCGTTCGTGCGTGCGTGTGTGTGTGTGTGTGTGTGTGTGTGTGTGTGTGTGTAGTGTATACAACCTTGTAAGTGTTGCTGAAGACCAGAGGACAACTTGTTGTTTCTCTTCTAAAATGGGGTGGGCCTAAGGCTTCAACTCAGGCCATCAGGCTGGCCAATGATTTTATTTGCTGAGCTGTCTTGACAGGCCTCCTGGAGAATATTCTTTGGATATGATCTTCCAATCTTCTATATGTGACTACTCTATGCCTTGGGACCATAACAGTTAAAGTGCACCCCCCAGATAAAGTGCCATACACCAAGCATATTAACAACACAGGCAACACTCTTTGTATTTGCCATGAGAACAGCATACAAAAGAAGATGAAAAACAAAAACTCATTCGAGGTTTAGATTCTGTAGCTGGGTACATTTCTTCCAAATACACCTTTAAATAGAAAAAATAAATAAATTTTTCTTTGACAATCTTACACATGTGCACAACATATCTTGATCATATCCAATTCTCACTTCCCATCTCACTCCCTCCTATCTTGTCCAGCCTTCATCTCTAACCCTACCTCTCTCAAATAATCCACTGAGTCCAAGTACGGTTGTCTGTATGAACATGGATGTAGGGGCATCTACCAGAACTCAGACAACCTATCAGGGGCCATACCCCTGAATTGAAATGATTCAATACTATTCTTAGGAAAAACAACATGTGCTTGATTACAACCCTATTCAAGTTGTAGTCCTTGCTGACCTTGATCACAGGTCTGATCCTTTTTTGCTTTCTGAAAATCTGTCAAAAGCAGTAGATTTTCTCTCTTAAAATGTATCCTGCACACCTACATGAAACCTTCACACAAAAAATGATAGGTGCCTTAGTGCATTCTCCAGCATCCTGAGCTCCAGAGGTAGCAAGTACAGCACTCCACCCAGGGCTTGCACATAGCGATTTTTTTTTTTTGCATGAGATGGGTGTGAACTCTGAGCTATGTTTGGTAAACAAAGCATGGAGAATGAGGGTCTGCAAGCTCCTGTATTGAGATTTGGATGCTTCTGGCTTTTGTATACATTTGGGAGGCTATGCTGTTTGTCACAAGCTACATAATAAAAAACTCCAGTTTCTTAAAAAGCTTCTTGTAGTTCTTGTACTTCTCCTTAAGTAGCTGGCCAGTTTATCATCAGTGAAAGCCTCCATGAGCCCAAGCAAATATTTACTCCTTGTAAGTTGATTTATCTCAGGTATTTGTTACAGAAAAAGACAGCTGAGTTAACTCAGTTCTTTTTTAATGTGTGTGTGTGTGTGTGTGTGTGTGTGTGTGTGTGTGTGTGTGTGTGTGTAGGTCTGCACCCATTGCTTGTGGCAGCCAGAGGACAAGCTTGACTGCTGACTGTAGCTCTTCAGGTGCTGTCAGCCTTCATTATTGTTATTATCACTAATACTATTATAAAGGATGGCTTGCTTAGAACTCCTAAGTAAAGAAGTGTGGCTTTCTAGTAAGCCTCAGGATTCATCAGCCTCCTCAGCACCGGGATCACAAATGCATACCACTGCATCTGGCTTCAAAATATCAAAGCAACAATATCAGCAAAAAACCAACATGGGTTCTGAGGAATCAATTCTTTACTGGCTGAGTCCTTTCCTGCATATAGCTAACACAGTTCTCTATTAGATTATCTTATGAGATAGCATCAAAATCCTGGTGTGTACAATACTCCAGAGGTCTGAGTGGGACCTGGTAGTTCCACTTCAATGTCAATGACTCATGTGACTGTGGTCACAGCGCCAACATGACCCATATGAGCTTCTGAACTTATCTTCATGAGTGGCAAGTGGTTTTCTCCAATCTAGAGATGGAAAAGTCAAAGCTAAGTTATACTGCTTTTGAAATCTAGCTTCATCAGTGATATAAATCACTGGCACATTCTATTAACTCAAAGACCAGTTTCTACATCCAAGGGGAACTACTCAAGAGCTCCAGTGTCAAGTACCAGAAGGCCTGCATCACTGGGATTATCTTATGGCCTGGCTACCATAGGTCATCAGAGGCTTATCTAACAATAGGCACCACTGGTGGAATACCTGCTATTTGCTATTTGGTAAAATAAATACAAATTGTGTCCTAGAAAGCCCTATTGCCAACAACAGTAACAACAACTGCTTTCCTCTCCATAGCTTGCTCATCACAAGATCCTGGTTCAGAAGCCCAGACTAAGAGACATAAAGAGGAGAGGGCTCTGGTGCTGGGGAGATGGCTCAGTGGATAATGTGCTTGTTATACAAGCATCATGATCTAAGTTCGATCCTCATCAGCTCAATAAAAGCTGGGCATTGTAGCATATTCTTGTGGTCTCAGCACTGGGTAGACAAAGGTAGATGAATTCCCGAGGCTTGCTGTTCACTTAGTACAGTTTATTGATGAGATTTACATCCCAACAAGAGACTTGATCTCAAAATCCATGAAGAGTGAAAGATACTAATGGAAGGAGGGAGAAGGAAGGAAACCACCGTGGATGGCTTCTGAAGAGTGACTCCTAAGGCAGACCTGTGGCCTCAACATGTATGTGTGCATTGCACCTGCACATAAGTATGTGCACACACCGGCATGAATATGTCTTTACACAGACACACAGGGCTAGGAGTGGCAGACTTTTAGAAACAATTCTTAATGTTCGATTCCTAAACACATGCTCTGAGCCACAGCAGTCTTCTGATATTAAGACTAGACTTCAGACCTGACTTAGTGACCCATGTCCTCCTTTCTTGGACATTGTCTCTTCAGAAGTTCAGCAGTGAAGTACCAGTTTCTTATCCCAAACAACTGTAGGGATAGGGCTCCTTCCAATATACAGGATACTGTGAGGACTTTTAAAGGTACTTCCATCTTATGCTAAGGCAGACCCCCTGATGTGGCTTGATACATGCTGGAAATGAGACAATGATTTCCTTGGAGTAGACACAAACATCTGAGTATAACACATGGCTGCATGAGGAGGCTTAGCCAAAAAACATGGTGGTGGTAGGGAATGTAAAACATTGGATTCTGATGTTTGACCAGCTTCATGCAGTACTTTTATTGTGAGAAAAAAAATTCCCAGTAGATATTTCTGATGCTCTTAGATGGAAAGGAGATATTTATTGTTGCTCTCCTTGCACATGGGGAGGGAAGGGTCCAAAATTTCAGTACCCAAATACAGCTCTGAAGACAAGCAAACTGAAGGAGACAAAGAGTAACTCCATGTTTAGATTTCACGCTCAAAAGGACCAGGTCTGTCCCTGGACTTACTGAGACCAGAAAATGGGAGCATTGCCTACTTTTGTGGCCCTGAGCTTTCTGTGGACCTCTTCTTAGTATTAAATTCCACAGTTAGCAGAAGCTGTCATAGCCAGTTCCTAGAAGCCCCTTCTGAATATCTTAGGTTCATTACTCCAGCAACACTCTTGGGTTCAAGAACATCAGGAGTTGGAGCAAACACTGGTGTTCTTTGCACTTCCCCACCATTTCACCCCACCGAACTCTCATTCATCAGATAGTCACCCCTCTCCATTGTCTCAGCTCTGTGTAGGAGTTCTTTAGGTCAGTGATGGCTGACTGTTTTCCTAAGACAGGGGTATTTTGTGAGACTGGTATTAAGGAGTTTTGACCTGTACGTATGGGGAAAGATTTCCTTTTGACATAGACATTTATGGGTATAATGCCTATATTTTCACAGGTACCCTATGGTAGAAAAAGTGATGTTTGAGGACAAGAGCAATACGAGGGCTGAAGAGAAGACTCCATATGCATCTAATGGTACTGAGAAGTTCATTCCATGCTCTCCCTCAAACTATGATATCTATTGTCTTCAGTTCCTAAGATGAAAGCCCTTCTCATCACTCAAGTCAGCAGGAGGCACTGTGGCTTGCAGCCAGGGTGTTCTAATGAAGTCACCATCTGCACCACTGTGCCTTGTTTCTGTTCACTATATTACCAAAATCAAACTGTAAACTCAGTAAGGACAAGGGTTGTGGCTTAGATTCTGTGTTCGCTATGGAACTGTGTGCCATTCCTTGTTCATTGTAGATCCTTAATAAATGGGACCAATGAGAAAATTAAAACCTAACCCACTTTTAGAACTCCCAAAGGTGAAATGAAGCACTTGAATCCATTTACTGCCTATACACTCCCTTAGGAATATTCTTCCTAAGTGTCATCTTCCAACCTAAGGAATGGGATTGCTAAAGTCCAGTGGTTAAAACATGGAAGCTGTGGAGTTGTCAAGAAGGCTCATTGTGTAAAGGCACCTGATGCTAAAACTGATGACCTGAGTTCAAATGTGGATACTATGAAGACCCACTTGTTTCCAATTCTCTGTGCCTCAGTTTCCTCATCTGTACTTTTAGACATATATATTAAAACATACCTGTGAGATTTAAATGTAGCACTTTATCACATCTAACACTCTATATATCAGGGTTTAATTTTTTGGAGGGTGGATGTGTTAAAAAAAAACTTGCAACCTAATACCCAGCACATAGTGGGAACATATTAAATCATTGCAGGTATAAGTTTGGCCAAGAGGGGAGACAACACAACTCTTGTTACTCTGTGGAAGTAGGGAGAGCTGGCAGATGAGCATACACCATGTCAGGCTCCCTTACCTGTGGGAATTAACTATTGATTTCATTTTCACTTCATTAGGTTGGATATTGATTTCAAGAAGGCAGAGTGGAAGATGACAGTCGATCACTAAGCAAACACTCAGGAAATCAGGAAAGTTTGCTCTTCCTTCAGGATTGGGGTTATTCCAGATCACCAGACCTCCTGAAAGGCTTGCTGGAGAGCCTAGCCTGCTCTTTGGGACCATGGACAAGAGATGAATCAATGACAGGGTGGTCTTCAAGGACTTAGCATGTACTGGTCTCTTGCTTCTAAGACAGTAGATGAGCTATTCACTACTTCAGGGCTTTGAAAAAATAGCTATAATTTATCTCACTGCACCAGACCAAAACATCCTGAGAACAAGGCTGGGCAACAGAGACATGGTGGAATATGGTTGGGCACTGAAGATGGAGATTCAAGAACATTCTGGGTCAACTTTGAGTAACAAGCAAAGGTTTTTAAGGGACCTCATCATGACACAGACAGTTGGGTTGAAATGAAGTTGCAGGACACCAAGGGGGAATATGTAAGCAAGCCATAAAGCAAGAAAAAATGGCAATATGCATGCAATGTGATTCTTACCATGTTTGAGTTTGAATCAACTCTTGTCTAAGGAATTAATTATATGGATAGTTTGTGGCCTACCATCCCTGGAATGAGCTGTCAATTATAGCCTCCCTCTACCCCATCAGGTGATAGATGCACATGTCTAGGTCAAACCAGCCATGATAACAGTCCCTGGCCACAGTAAGTGGACAAAGATTAGTCATGTGACTCAAAATAAGACAGTGACCTTTGGAGGTATGCAGGATTTGACCTATTTTCTATCAGGTTGTCAATGTATCAGGATTAAAACAACACAGAAGATCATGATCAAAAATTAAATAAAAGAGAATAGCAGAAAACAGAGCTGCACATGCTGCCTCAAACATCTTTTCAGCAAATGTCAAATGAAAATGCTACTGAGTTTAGTAACTAGGCTTCACACCAGAGATTTATTTGTTATTTTAATAATTATCTTGTGACTGCCAGTAGACACATGCTGAGATATGTCTACTGGAATGTCTACATTATACATGGAACACCAAGAATGAAAGGCAAAATTTGGTGCAAAAGAATTTTTCAAGAAATCGCCTAGAAATTCAATTTACAGAACCTAGTCACAAACATTTGGATTTCTTTCGTGTGCCTATCATGATATGTGTGGGTGTATATACTTGTACCTGTGTATTTGCCTGGAGAGTAGTGAGCTTGTGTGTGTACCCAGAGGCCAGAGGATAATGTCAGGTGCTTCCTCAATTTATTCTGTTCATTATATATTGAGTCAAGGTCTCTTTATGTGAACCTAGAGCTCACTGACTCGCCTCGTCTAGCTAGCCAGCTTGTTCCTGGAATTACCTCACACATGCCTGGATTACAGGCTGAAAGTCATCCTGTCTTAGCATTTAAGTGAATGTTGGGGATCTGAATTCTGGTTCTCACATTTCTGTGGCAAGTGTTTTGTTCACTGTCAACACCCCAGAATTGCAACCACATTGAGTATGGCTCATAGACTTCCTTTGAGAGTCGCTAAGCAGTGATTCAGCACACCGTGTAGTTCATGTAGGACCACTTTCTGAGTTTGATTCATCCCCCTCAAAGTCTGAGTGACCTCTGAGAATGAGAAGAAAGATGAGGGACTCTAGCAGAGACAGACTAGAACTTTAGAAATTATTTTTCTCAGGGTTCTATTTTCTGGAATTCTTTATCTCTGGCTGAGACTACATTTCCCCTAAGGACTTCAACCCAAATATCTCCCATTACTTATCTTCCAATGTGACAGCAATTGTGCCAGTCTTAACTGCAGGATCTGGAGATATAATAATACATTCCCTCATTGAGATCTCAGGGTGGCCATTCCTTCTGTAATGCCTTGGAGACATGTGGTTTGTCCATATTTGCTCCCCTGCCCTGCTTTGTAGATGCATACTATAAAGTGGCAATTCATTACTTAAGTGCTATTTGCTTCTGTCATTTCACAGTGGAAAAGGATGGAGAAGGAATAATGAAGAGTAACATAGGACTCAATCTTTAGAGTTTCACCAACCAAAGTCCAGTTGTCTTACTAAGATCAGAAAGAACCAGTAGGCCTACCCTTTTCCAGCATTCTTCCTGCTAGGTAAAGACTCTGGAAGCCATGGTCCATGATGGACTAACATGGGTATATGAACTTCTTAATTCAGCTGGGGAGAAAAGGCAGTTGGACCAGGATGAGGTTGATGAGAGAAGGGAAAAGCAGTTAATACATTCTCTGAACAGAGGAGAAGTGAATGACCATGAAGAAATGTGACTCAGAGGTCTGTCTCCCTTAGGTTCCATCCACTGGAAACTGGGGGACCATAAATAGTTATATACACAGCAAAGTGGTGAATGATCTGCCTTGCTATATTACTCTGCACAAAGTAGCTAAATAGAACTCAATGTCCATTTGTTCTCAAAAGGGTATGGAAATATTACAGAGGTCAGATTGGAGAATAGTCCTTAGTGGTAGTTATGAGGCACAAACCCACAGGTATGAAAAAGCACTAGGTATCTCCTGGACTCAGTAATAGTCTTAGTATCTTTAAACTATTTTCAGAAAATACCAAAGGCTAGGTGGTTTATTAATGACTTAATTTATTTTTCACAGTTCTGTAGGTAATGAAGTCTAAGAGCAGAGTTGATGTGCAGTTAAGAACACACTGTTTGGTTGGAAGGTGGTGGCACACGCCTTTAATCCCAGCATTCAGGAGGCAGAGCCAGGCAGATCTCTGTGAGTTTGAGGCCAGCCTGGTCTACAGAGTGAGATCCAGGACAGGAACCAAAACTACACAGAGAAACCCTGTCTTGAAAAGGAGAAGAAAGAAGGAGGAGGAGGAGGAGAAGGAGGAGAAGGAGAAGAAGGAGAAGAAGCAGGAGCAGGAGCAGGAGCAGGAGAAAGAGGAGGAGGAGGAGGAGGAGGAGGAGGAGGAGGAGGAGGAGGAGGAGGAGGAGAAGAAGAAGAAGAAGAAGAAGAAGAAGAAGAAGAAGAAGAAGAAGAAGAAGAAGAAGAAGAAGACAACACTCTTTGGTGTGTACATGATATTACCAGCTCCTATCACTCCTGTTCTCCTGTTGCTATTACCCCTGATGCTATCACTACTTGGGGAGGATTTTAACAGAGTATATTCAGATCATTCAGGTCATAAAGGATTCAGATGACAGTGCAACTCATTTACCTATGCTAGGGACCACAGGATCCACTGGCAAGTTAGAAAATAACAGGACACAGAAATCTCTTCCTACTTTACAACTCAGAGTCTACTCTCAGCTGCAGTAGGTGCTCAATTATTAAGACCCTGTTTACTTCTACATATTTTTATGTGCTACATATGTGAGTTTTTAATGTGTATGCCACAGATGTGTGCATTCTAACAAAGGCTAGAAGGTGTCATACTCATTGGAGCTGAAGTTACAGACAGCAGTGAGCCACTTGATGTTGGCTCTAGGACCCAAACTTGGGTCCTCTGGCAGAACAGTAATCATTTTTAAGCACTGAGCCATCTCCTCTAGAACTTCCTATACAGAAGACACATACAATTTTACCCCAAACTTCCTGGTCTTCTGGCTCTTACAATGTGTCTTCTAATTAGGAAAGGGAAGCTGTACCCAGGAAACTTCAACAATATAGTTGCTGAAAGAAGACTTAAAAATTGACACAACCAATTGACACACCAATGCAGATGGGGGAAATCTCTTAATGCCCCATACGTAAATGAAGAACTACAGGAAACAATTATCCATAACTCTAGTTCCAAGGTATTAGCACCCTCATCTGCCCTCCTAAGGCACCAGGCATACCTCTGCCTTACATAAATGCAGGCAAAACACTCACACATATTAAAAAACATTTAAAAATAAATAAAGAAGAGAGAAGAGAATTTATGTAAAGCAGAGAAGACAAGGAAGACTAGAAGTTAGAATCAAAATAAAGGCAAAATGGACCATTAATATGTCTAAGCCACACTCACATCCTTGGCTAGCCTTAAGTGGTTCTTAAACACATGAGTAGGACAGAAGCTTGCCACATTCTACTTTGTTGTCTGCCTTTCCTTCAGGGTTCTTAAAAATACAGATGAACAAATAATCAAAATGCCACTGAGATGAGGACAAGTGCATCACTCTAAGCCCTTCAGCAATCTGAAAAGTTCCTCCCATTTAGGGTCTACCTTTGAGGAGAAGCTAGTATTCTTTGGCTCCCATGCAGCAGAGACTTTCAGGGTGAATCAATATGCAGTGAGAATGGACACTTAGTAGAAGACACTTTTAACAATACATTAAGCACTGGGGTTAGAGACAGAGATGTGTTCAGGTGAAGAATGGTACAGACTCAACCATAGGTATGGGCTTCTCTGTTATTCTACATGGTTTCTTTGCAATGCAATTACATATGATTTTGAATGAGCTCAAGCTGTACCCCTAAAGGTGGCTAAGGACTTTCCCATCCCTCTTTTAGTGTTGGTTAAAAAATGGAGCTTACAAAGGGGCTGGATCATTTTCTTCTAAGAACAAAATTGTAAGGTGAGTTTCAGATGGGTATTGATTAGATTTTTGAAGGAGAGGGGAGTGTTAGAAATCAGGGTTACACATCGTTCTGGCCCAAAGGGAGCACAGTCTGCCTAAAGAGTCCTTTTGAAAATATGTTTTTTTTTTTTTTTTTTTTTTGGTTTTTCGAGACAGGGTTTCTCTGTGTAGCTTTGCGCCTTTCCTGGAGCTCACTTGGTAGCCCAGGCTGGCCTCGAACTCACAGAGATCCGCCTGCCTCTGCCTCCCGAGTGCTGGGATTAAAGGCGTGCGCCACCAACGCCCGGCGAAAATATGTTTTATCTCAATGGCAGTTAAGAGTTTTTCCAGAGGTATTTTAAGCTTCCAGCTTTTTCAGCAGAAAAGGTGACCAGCCCTCAGAGACTTCTCCCTCTCCCACACTTTCTTCCATGTAAATGCAAATCCTCTATTTTGTCTTACAACTATGTCCCAACTATGGTCATTTCCAACATGTTCTCCTTCCAATATGAAGAATGCTCCTCTCCTTTCAGAGTTGACATCCATATTATCTCTTCTTTGGTCTGCATTGTGGGTGAGGTTTGTTCCAGCAGATATACTACGGTAAGGAGGATGTCATGCTGTCTTCCAAGGCTGGCTCTTAGGGCTATAGTTTTCACCTATCTCTCTCATTTCTGTCATCTTTGCCTTTAGTAAACCACAACCATACTGATGGGCTCACTGAGGTGCATCGGAGTACCCGAGTACCAGCATCTACTACAATCAAGTCAGTAAACCAGGCTTCAGATAGGTCCCCTGTTCAGGCTTTGCATCTCTTTACCTAACACCATGATGGACAGAGATGAACTATCTCCACCAAGTCCTTCTTTCCTTCCTGATAAACACAAACTCTTCTTGTGCTGTACTCCTAAGACGCAGAGCAATTTTGTCTTCTGATAAAAGCAACTGATCCTGGGGGTGGCTTGACAGGTGGATCTCTGGTGCCTGACATTCCCCACCCACAAAACAATACATTCATATCTGGATCAAGGAAGTGACCCTCCATTGGACATGCGGATATATCTATGACATTATTTTTATTATCAATTATATTTTATTTATTTTAATTTTTTGTGTATATAGTGTATGTGTGTGCATGTACACACATTCCTGTGTGAATACAAGTGCATTTATACCATGGTGCATGCATGTGGAGGTCAGAGGATAAACTAAGGTGTTAGTTATCTTTTCACATTGATTGACACAGGATCTAGAAGGCCTTTAAACTTCTTCTTTTTTTTTTTTTTTTTTTTTTTTTTGGTTTTTCGAGACAGGGTTTCTCTGTGTAGCTTTGCGCCTTTCCTGGAACTCACTTGGTAGCCCAGGCTGGCCTCGAACTCACAGAGATCCGCCTGGCTCTGCCTCCCGAGTGCTGGGATTAGAGGCGTGCGCCACCACTGCCCGGCTGCCTTTAAACTCCTCAGTGTCTCCCATCTTCCTCTAAGAGCACTAGGATTGAAGCCTGTGTTATACAACTACCTTCTATCTAGGGTCCAGGAATTTGAACTCAGATCCTTATGTTTAGTTTTCCTATTGAGCCATCTCCCCAACTCCAACCTGTAACCATTTTGATGCCCTCTTTTTCACTTCCCCAGTAAATTGCAAATCAATGGACCTGTTGTCTGAATTGAATATGAAAGCTAAGGAAGCCTAAGTGACGGCAAATGTTCTAGACAGAGCCTGTGTTGCCGATGAAACTGACATTCAGAAGGACACGGTGGAAGGAAAAGCTTTTACTCCAGTTAGGAGGGTCCTGGTTGGTTGTTAGCTCTTCAGCTATTATCTGTGTCAGTCCTTCTACATTTTGCCACCCAGTTTCCTTGAATGAAAAAGTGGGTTAAAGGTGCCCCCTTAGTATAGTTCTTATGAGAATTAAATGGGTTAATGGGTGGAAAAGTTAATGGGTGCTCAAAATTATTATGTGAGTGAGAATTATGAATGAGGCCTTTTAAGACATTTTTCCATGTAAGACTAATGTTAAAAATAGTCATCTAAACCTTAACATTAATCAGATGACTAATTTTTTAATGAAGGAAAATCAAGGACTTATTTTATTAACCTATATTTAGAGGTATGATATGAACTGATTTCCCATTTCCTGATAACCATTTTTCAAATTTCTCTTTGGGCAGCCATGATTTAAATTCACCTGGCTTCTCAGAGCTTGATCGGCTTTTAGCCAAAACATAAGCTGCAGGAAACCAGGGCTGGCAGCTGTAGCTGTATAATTTTGACAATTTAAAAAGCCAGGCAGTGGGGAAGTTATTTTTCTTGGCATTTTAATATGCATGAGTAAATGGTTGATTGGCAGAGTGGTGTGAAGTCACGAAGAAGGAACTTTGATCTTTTCCCTGGAAGAGAGGAAAGGACACCTAATTATCTTCCATTCAAAGGCTGTCATCCAGAATGAAGTGAGGTGACGAAAGCACCTTGGTCATGTCACACAGAAGATGAGAAAGCGGCTTCTCTGATACATTCCTTCCCTTGAGGCAGGATCTTATATAGCCTAGGCTGGCCTCAAATTCACTGCATAACTGAGGACTACCTTAAACGTCTGATCCTCTTGACACTACCTTTCACGTGCTGGCATTACAGGCTCACAACACCGTAGCTGAGGACTGTGAGGTGTTCAGGATCTAACCAGCACTTTGCTTATGCTAGGCAAGCACTCTACTAAGTGAACTCCACCTGCCTCCCTCTATAATCTCTAATATACTTTCTGAAGTACTTTGTTTGGGGACCCTCAGTAGGCTTTAACTTCCAGCTGCCTCTAAAGTCAGCCTTTGCCAAACTTCCCTTAGCCTGGCTGGAATTGCCAGGGTCCTCTAAGTTCCAACAAGGTCTTTCTATCTAGTGAAATACTGCAGGCTTCTTGCTGAAGAGCAGATAACACTCCAGCTGTACTTTCTTGAGGCTCGATGTAGGAGATCATAAAAAAACTATAAGAACTTTGTCCAAACTTTGGCTCTCACTTCTGGCAAGTCAGCATTTTGTCCTTGAGTCCACCATTTCAGCTAAAACCTGGGTATGAAATAATGTCTGACTTAGCCTGAACATTATAAAGATCTGGGATAGTCTCTGGGAAATCCCAAAGCCCAGTTCATATAAGCTTTAAAATGTGAGTTTGTTTGGAAAATAGTTGTAGCTTCAACTATTTATTTATGCCACTAACATTTATTTCTTATTCATCTTGCCCAGTGTCTATAACTACAAACCATATATAAAGCAAAGACCAGCCAAGTTCTGCATATATAAAGTGAACAGAATAAGTTTCAAAATGACGTAACCATTCAGCTTCATTGATAAGAAAAGAATTGAGACACTGGTGACTTACATGGTCCTGGTTAGCTGAGTGTTCCCAGTGTCATACCTCCTGCCCAGAACACCAAGAGAGAAAGTGTGAAAGCCAGCCACAGCTACACTATGTGAAATGAATATGTAACAGGATGAAGTGTGCTGGATGGGGAGGCTGGGTGCAGGAGGAATGCCACTCTGGAAGGGAGAGGGCTGGCAAGGTCTTCATAATTGTACCTGTCATGGACGTGGAATGAAGTTTCTTCTATTGGAACAGCACCAGTAAACCTCCTGTAGTGATTGGCAACTTGCTCACAGCAAACAGTTCAGGTTGTAAATTCCTGGTTCTCGAGACATGCTTACTATGAATGTCTAATCACCCTTCTCTCACAATTGACCCAGGAATCGTAAGTGCCATTCATATCAGCTTGAGAGAGCATACTTTTAATAGTCCCATTTTTTTGTTGTTAATTGGTGAATTCACCATCTAAGTCCTACATCAACTGTCTGAAAGGCATTGTCCCCTATTTGGTGCAGTAGGAGCTGTACGACTCTGGTTCAGTAAAACTTCATACGTAAGAAAACCAGGGAGTCCTCAGAGAGACGGCCTAGCCCAGCTCACAGTACCACGAGAGCTCCCTGACTTCTTTGTAAAGCTGTGTGGTTTTGAAGGGATAGCCTCTCTATGTTGGCTTAATTAAACACTGGAAACTTTTGACTTCTTAGTTGCTCTATAATTGTTTAACCCAGTATCTCTCCCAAAGGCCCCTAGGTTATAAGTTTTGAGAAAGTTGGGTAAGTGGGAATATACCCTTGAAGGGGATACTGAGACCCCAGACCCTTCCTCCATCTTTGGTTTCTGGACACCATATTAAGTTGCCTCCCTAAGTCTATGTCCCACTATGATGAACTTTGCCATCACTGTCCGTAGATGACAGGGCCAAGTGACTACAAACTCTTTTGCTATGAGACAATGAGCCCAAACTAACTTACTCTCTTTTTCAATCATTTCAGGTATTTTATCACTGCCATAAAAACTGGTCTTAGCTTTATTTTCCATTTAATACCTTAATATTACAGCAAAGAACAAGAAAATTGGTGCCCAGTGGGATAATTTCTATTCCCTAGGGAATAAGTGACAATGTCTGGTGACAGTTTTGATTATTACAGCTGAGATGTGCTACTGATATGTAATGGATAAAAGCCAAGAATGATGAAAAACTAAACATTTTACAATGTCATGATAATTCCTCTGCTCCCGAAACACATTACATTAAGAAGTAAATAGCTCAAAATGCTAACTTACTTACAGTTTAAAGGCCTGATTTAAGAGATAATATACAATATGTCTTGCATTTTTCCTTATTCTTTTAATATTGTACTTGTGTATGATGGCTACTTGATTATCAATATGATGGGATTTAGGATCAATTCTTCAAAAGAGAGCCTATTGTTTTTAGAGGAAAATCCTAGAGTCAGGCCCAAGAACATCAAGGATCATCTGAAAGTGATTATTTCTGTATCACACACAATCAGGAGTGCCATTAGAGCTTGCTAATGGCCACCCAACCCAGTGTACTTTGGCTATAAAATAAATGCCCTACCAAACAGGAGTTTCAGGGTCCACATGTGTCTATCAACAACTAAAAATTCAGGACTGACCATTTTCCTTAGTTCAAACTTCTTAAACCAGAATTTGTATTAGCATGAACTAGGAAGCCAAGGAAAGATACAGACATTGGGATTCTGATTCTCCAGGGATCTGAAGAATTCAAGGAGTCCTCATCAGGACCATCTTCAGGCAATGCACGGTGATAGTTACCTAGAGTGAGCCTGCACTTCCTATTTCTTAGTTTTGTTCCTCCCTGACATGTTTCACTTGAAGAATTACATATTTTTGTGTATGATGTGTTTCAACTATTCATTAAAGGAGGCAAGAAGGGAATAAAGAAGATTACTAACTGACATCTTTGAGGTGAGCTCCACAGCAGGGCTTCTGCTAGAAGCTTGATTTCAATGAACTGATTAATACCAGACTTGTCTACTAGCAGCTGTCGATTCGCTTGCCCTTACAGCTAAGGAAATGAATTAAGTCACTCATTCAAGGTACACAGTCAGTAGTGAAGTGCTTGGCTTGGCTCTTCTAAAGTGCGATATTGCCCAGGAGAGCATTTTAGGCTAATTGAACATAAACCCCATACTCAAATCTCTACAGTTATGAAAAGCGAAACAATAACAGGAAAGCTTTCTTTTGGAAGAAAAGTCCAAGGAAGAAAAAGAATATGCAACAAGGAACCAGGTAGAAGCAGTGAGACTGAGTCGCTGGTGATTTTAAACCCTGCTGGCAGCAGCTACTCTGGGAACCCACCCTCCTATGGAAACACCAGGATTGGGGTTGACAAGGTGGAAATTGATGATACCAGTTACAGCACAGTCCTAGAGGAAAACACCATTTTAAAACCTTTATAGGCAATCAGTTTTCTGCCTTACAACCTTCTTAGAGTGAATTCTCCAAAGCCTTCCTTGCAATACTCCCAGGAATTGAAAGCAATTCCCTACTCCCAAGACTCATTTATTTTTTTCCAGGTCCAGCCTGGCAGCCATCTGTAACTGTAAACAATAGTTCCATTTGGGACAATTAAAATTGATTTTCTATTATGCTAAAAACACTCAATTAGCATTCCTGTCTTCACCATGCTGATGGATGTTTTAAAGATGGCATTGAGTATCTGTGAAGGAGAAGGATATCATCAGAATCCAGACTGGTCATGTCACACGTCACATGCCTCCCCTCCACATCTTTTTTCTACCCTCTCCACAAATGTGGGGCTCATGTCTAACTTCTCCTTTTTAAACCAACAGCTTTTGGGTCCCCTCCCAACTGGCTCTAGATTGGTTAAAAGGTTACACTAAGTATGAATTTGGAGATTTTCACAAATAACTTTACATTATATTCTAGACTTGGAGAAAGATAACTCACAAACTTATGGAAGAATCTCAAATTCCCCAAGGTTTCTCCTGAACTTAAAAAAAAATAAAAGAAAATCAGAAATTAAAAAAAGATAAATGAGATCCCTACATAGCTACAACTGCAACCAAATGACTTTCCTTCATTTTATTATTTCTCTATCTTTCTCTGTGTATGTGTACCCCTGATGTAACACAACTCTTAAAAGGTCTTATTAATAAAATCAAACCTGGAGCCAGGTATTGGGGTAAATGCTGAAAGATCAGAGAAACAGAACAAACCACAGCCAACCTCACCTCTCCAATTCCTCAGCCAATCCTGTTTCCTCAGACTGGAAGCTTCTGAGTCCTCATCCAGAATGAATCTTAGCTGCTGCTAAAAGCCAAATGCTTAACCAGGCTCTAGTTCCTGGTCCTCATGCCTTATATACCTTCCTGCTTCCTGCCATCACGTCCTGGAATTAAAGGCTTCTGTCACCATGCCTGGCTGTTTCCAGTGTAGCTTTGAACTTACAGAGATCCAGAGGGATTTCTGCCTATGGAATGCTAGGATTAAAGGTTTGTGTGTGCCACCATTTTCTGGCCTCTATATCTAGTGGCTGTTCTGTTCTCTGACACCAAATAAGATTATTAGGGCACACAATACATTGGGGAACACAATATCACCACATATATGTGTTCTCTCTCTCTCTCTGTGTGTGTGTGTGTGTGTGTGTGTGTGTGTGTGTGTGTGTTATGTATAAGCATGCGTGCTGGGTGCTGGTACCTTCAGAAGCCATAAGAAAACATCAGAACCTCTGACCTTTGGAGCTGGAGTTATAGGCATTTGTGAGTAGGCCATTGTTAATGCAGGGAAAATGAACCTAGGTCCTCTGCAAGAGCAGCAAGTACTTTTAACAACTGAGCCATCTCTCCAGCCCACCAAATGACTCCTAAAGTATTTCTATTTCCTCAAAAGACTGAAATTTGGAAAACAAGTATTGTACTATCATCACTGTTATCATTATCATGATCAAAATCACCACTACACACACACACACATACACACACACACACATACACACACACACACTAGACCTATTGTGAATAGACTATGCAGAAATCATATTTATTGCAGAGGAACATGATCCCTCATCCTGGCACGTAATGTACCAATGTCTTAGTTGTCTCATTTATTTTAAGTAATCATTGGATATTACCTTTTCTTTGTTATACAAACTGCCTATCCTGGACCTTTCCATTGTCAGTGAACAGTCACCACTCCAACCACACCCATGCATAAAATTTCAGACTTGGAAGTGAAAGTCAGATACACCCTGCAAATGTAATGGAAAGAGTCTCTTGTTTCCTATTCTGTGTCCTTTGACTTCTTTGGACAGACATAGATACATTTTCAAACTCACTCAGGACTCTCTAGTTTAGCTTCTTTAACAGATCATTTACAAAATGATAACAAACTTTATAACATCCCTTCATGGAATATCTATGGTGCACTGTCACTGTGGCTTGAGATGGCTCATGTCTGGGTATGATCACAGTGGTCTCAACACTGTGGGAAGATGAGAGGTGTCATTGTTGATGAATGTGAACACAGTCTGTAATGGTGAATCCACTCAATCTTAATGACACAAGGTCACCATGTCAGGTGTGTACCGACCACTGCTCAGCAAGCCTCTTAATGTGACCAGGTGGCAAGCAGATTTTGTTGAATTTGGAAGAAGCAAGTCCTTCACTCTGATATTATTTTGGCATCCCTGATCAGACCAGCCGACATCTGTTCCTATTGGTAACTTTCTGCATGATGGGAACATTAATCAAGTTTCTTTCCACCCAGAATCTCACAGCCAAGGTTCAGGAAAGAAACCTAAGCCAGGCCACTCAGGATTTCTTTCTGTGGAATATAAAAACTAAACCAGGGCTGGTGAGGTGGCTCAGTGTGTAAAGATGTCTGCTTGCCAATCCCGACAACTGAGTTCAGTCCCAGAGATCATTATGGTGAAGAGAAATGACATCCTCTAACAGTCCTTTGACCTTAACATGCTCGTTGTGGCACTCAAGCATGCTCACACACACAAACATGAACACATACACAGCACATACACAAACACATACACACACACACAGAGAGGTACATATTGGTGAAACTATTAAGGCCACTCCACATAGTTAAAAGGGAGGCTTATTTTGTGGGGTAACTTACAAGTGAGGGATAGGCTACAGGGTCTGGAAAAGGTGTGGCACAGTCAGGTGGCGTTCTCTGGAGAACTCTCCTTGGTTTAGCTCCAGCGTCCAGGGTCCAGGAACCAAGAGAACCCTCGAGTCAGGATCTTAGGTCTTCAGCGTCCTCCCTCAGCCCTGCCTTATAGGCATGACCGTTACCGAAGCCTCAATGGGGGTTGGAACTTCCAGGTCAAAGCTGGAATGGCTACCCACTACAGGTACATACAGGAACAAATCACATATGCACACACAGGCACGCACGTGCACACACACAGGCACAAACACACATACACAGAGGCATATATACACACACATACACCACATGCACACATACACAAACACACACATATAAAAATATAAAAAATATACAATAAAATAATGAGCCAAATAGAGATGAGGGTCAGTCAGAGACTGTTTCTGAAGGTAACATTCTAAAATACAGTAACTTCCTCTTTCCTACATAGATTACCAATATTATTTTCATTTCCCAATCTCTGAGGTCTTGGTGCTAGTCTGTTTCTGTGAGGTAACTTAAGTATGGGTGAACTTTACTGTAAAGAAGTGAGGATTTTCGGGTGATACTGTCTCAATGTTATTATCCCTCTATACTGTGGCAGTTCAAACACAGCCACAGAAACTCTACAAGCACATGCATTCAGGAACAGGAGTTTGAGTGTGTGTGTGTGTGTGTGTGTGTGTGTGTGTGTGTGTGTGTGTGTGTGTGATTTTTATAAGTTAAGACATAATCTTATCCATTGTGTTTTGTTTTGTTTTTCTTCAGCTGTTGGGACTCTGAAAGCTATTCTCAGCATGCTGGCTTCCCCAGGCAAGACAGGTTTGAACCAATCTCTGCACTTTGTACACTTCAGCTAACTTATCTTTTCCCAACCACTTCTTTTATTTTGCCTCACATAACTGGAGTCCAGTTCTGTTATATGACATGGAAAAACATAGACTTTAAAGGACAATGATTTTACTCATATCTAAGGGAAATTTACCACCAGGATCACCAACCCCACAGAGTCTTTGACTTGATCATTCCTCCATCCTATCTGCTTGGACCACAAGTGCCTGGATCAGCCTGAGAAAGCGAGTGAGTCCTCATCTCAAAATGAAGAGTTAGCAAAGGCACTGGGGACATAACTCAGAAGTAAAGAGCTTGCCTAGTATGAGGCAAGGACATGGGTTCAACTCTTAGAACCACCAAAAAGAAAACAGCTTTGGTTGAAGGCTTTTAAAATTTACTTTTTTTCTGCTAGCTAAAATGAAACACTAAACATCACAAATTACCCACACTATTTGTGTTAGGAGTGAATAGAATCGCATAAGATAAAGTATCTATGAAGGGGAGGAAGCAGAGAGCTAGGGAGGCCCACGGAGATCCACAAAGATACCCCCTCAAAAGACTGCTGGCAATGGTCGCGAGACGGCAGGAACAGACCTACTCTGGTGATGGGATGGCCAGACACCCAGATAGTGGTGCCATAAACCCCATCCAAGGACTGAGGAATCTGAAGGCAGACATCCACGGCTGGGCCCCTGGTGGAGCACTGGGAGTCTAATTAGTGAGTAAGAAGAGGATTTATATGAGCGAGAATTGTTGAAGCCAAGGTTGGATAAAGCACCGGGACAAATAACCAAATGAATGGAAGCACAGGATCTATGAACCAAAGGCTGAGGGGCCCCCAACTGGATCAGGCCACCTGAACGGGTGAGACAGTCAGTTGGCTTGATCTGTTTGGGAGGCAGCTGTGCATTGGTGCCAGGTCCTGGGCTCGTTGCATGAGTTGGCTGTTTGAATCCTGGGACTTATGCAGGGACACTTGGCTCGGTCTGGGAGGGGGGAATGGACCTGCCTGGACTGAGTCTACCAGGTCAACCCCGGTCCTCGGGGGAGACCTTGATCTGGAGGAGGTGGGAATGGGGGGTGGGCTGGGGGGAGGGGTGGGCGAGAGGGGGAGAACAGGGGATTCTGTGGCTATTATGTTGAACTGAATGGTGTTGTAAAATAATAATAATAATAATAATAAAAAAACAAAAAAAAAAAAAGATAAAGTATCTATTTTTGCAATTATATTTTTCAAGAAAACACACAATCAAGCAAGAAAAATCAGGGTATTAACTGGGAAAGTCCTCCCTGGTGGCTTCCTGTCACCTTTTCTGATGCTCTTTTACTTTAATCCACAGACACTTCTTCAGAGCTCTTTCTTAATACTACAGAAAATCTTCCCAACTAACAATATCAGCCTGGCCTCACTTGTCATGCCCTTGGAAGAAATGGATTTGGGCTGCATTCTCCACCAAGCCTTCCTCAAGGGCTACTAAAGACAGATTGCTGCTAGGTTGACCTGAAGACTGTCATTTTCTGGCTTGCTTAACTTGGATGAACATTCCTATCCCCTGGGGAGTTATGACCAAAATCCCAGGCTTACCAGGGCATAGATTGGATCTCACTAATATGAATGGACATAGAGCCCTGAAGTTCTGCTTCATTTAGTCTTGGCACACCTATATAGACAGAGTTACCTAATATACTCACCTCAGGCAGAGGTGCAGGACTCACAGCAAGAGTCAGGAACTACACAGGGAACCAATGAAAAAAACATTGAACTGAGTTTATTATACCAGTATTCAGGTATAATTCTTCAAAAGAATTTTTATAAATTGTGAATCTCTTATTATATTTCTCCTATTTCTTTTGCAAGTATTATAGTAGGAATCTAAAATATCCTCCAGAGGTCATGTTTTAAATGCTTGTCCTCTGACTAAGCAATATTTAAAGAAAACACACACACACACACACACACACACACACACACACACACACACACACACACGTTTCTTGGCTCCAGAATCTCATCTGTTATATTTACCACCTGTTACTTTAATATTAACTTTTATTTTCTCATATTACTATATATATATATATGCTTTATAATTATTTTTGAAAAGACTTTTTATTATATATCTATATCTATCTACATCTATCTTTCTATTTGTCTATATCTATCTATCTATCTATCTATCTATCTATCTATCTATCTATCTATCTATTATCTACCTATCTAGTTTGAATGGGTATATATATGGGTGACCATGTGCCTCGGTGTACCTGGGGAGGTCCAAAGACAGATTTTGTAAGTCAGTTCTGTTCTTCCATCATATGGATCCTGGGGGCTGAATCAGGTCATCAGACTGGGTGGCAGGTGCCATCTCACCAGCCCTGATTTCTGTTTCTCAGGCTATCTTATCATCCAAAGCTAGCAAGCATCCTCTATTTGATATGGTCACTGCAGTGACAGCCCTCAGCAGCTCCTTTTATGGAACCTATCCAAACTGAAAATGACAAATGGCCTGTTTAGAGGTTTTAACACAGAGCCATTCAAAAACATTGCTTTGTTTTAATCTTCTGCATGAGAAAGGCAATCAGAGTTTAGGTATCAGAAGAATGAAAATCAATGTTAAGGAAGTAAGGTCTACTGGGAAATAGTATATCTCTTCACCTAGATTACTAGATAGTAAGAATTCAACTGTGTTTGAGATATAATTGAACTCTACAGCTGACAGTATACATTTTTACAAAGAGAATGGATGCTAAAAAGTATTTGAAACATGAAAACACCTGCAGTGTAAACACTCCAGTCACCATCTATGTTTTCTCAGTAATTCACTGTGAATTAATTACCTAAGATCTTCTCACTAGGTCTTGAGTGTTTAAAGCCATTGCAGCCCAGCCAGTTCTTAAATGCTGCTGTGCATCAGGGTTGGGTTTAGCCTCAGCCCTTATCTGCTGCTAAGTTAATTGGCTTCATTTAGCTTGCTCACCTTATCAGAGCCATGAGAGTCTCTTTAATCTGGCCAATCTTTGGCTCACAGCAAGTAATTTTCTAGACATAGTTTCCCTGAAAAACATAGAATGTTGTGGTTTTCCTCCCCAGGACATAATTTGTTTCCTTCTGGTTATTCCTCTCTATATGGAGATAATTTTGTAAATGTCCAAAGACAGACGTTTAACATTTCCTTGTCTCAGCAGTAGCATCTTGACCAGACACTGGCTGCTAGGAGCCCATTATTGAGGTGTTTGCTATCAAGCTCTTTAGACTGTTTCCTGCCTTGCTCTCAAATGGGTTTTACAGCTTAACAAGAGAAAATTCCATTCATCTTCCCTCTGCTGAAGTTAACCAGACTAATTTTTGTTACTTACAGTGCTTTATACCTGAGAAAGATTGTATTCAAACTAAAGTGTTAAGATATCCACCATCTTGTGAAAGGCTAAGGTTCACAAATGGACAAAGGTAGAGTTTCTGTTCATAGGAACTCACATCTTGTAAGAGATAACCATATATGGTCAAGGTATGAAACTGGAGAAATGGATTAGTGGTTAGGAGCACTTGTTCCTCTTGCAGAGGATTTGGGTTTAGTTCCCAGAGGCTATATAGAGGCTTACAACCTTCCATGACTCCAGTTCCCAGAAATCAGAAGACCTCTTCTGGCCTCCACAGGCTCCATTTATGTATGTGGTATATCTACATGAACACAGTTAAAACATTCACACATGTAAAAATAAAAATAAATATAATTTTAAAAGACTATTTATTGGAAGATTGTAAGTGCTAAAAGATTTTTGGGTCCCTTTGAATACTGTGATCTAGAGATGACAGTGGGAGGTAATTATTATTATTATTATTATTTTTGTAAATTTATTTTACAACATCATTTAGTTCAACATAATAGCCACAGAGTCCCCTGTTCTCCCACTCTCGCCCCCTTCCCCCTCCCCCCACCCCACCCCCCATTCCCACCTCCTCCAGATCAAGGTCTCCCCCGAGGACCGGGATCGACCCACCCTGAACGCGCCCGATCTCGTCTGATCTCGGAAGCTAAGCAGGGTCGGGCCTGGTTAGTACTTGGATGGGAGGTAATTATAATACCATAGCTCAGATTTAACTGAAGGGAAGGAGGCACCTGTATTAAGAGATAGGGCAAGATATTCTACACAGAAGGCTTTTAGTGTATTCTAGGGCTCAGAAAGCTACTAAGCAAGTGTGAGGCTTTGCGGCCAGTCATCAGTATTGAAACTCATTCTTTTATCTATTTATCATCCTATCTATCATCTATCCATCTGTGCATTCACCCATTTATCTAACAAATATTCTATTCTGGAGGGAAGAATAAATAGCAAAGTGTTATGAAAGAATTTGTTAACTTTAAGGAAAGTAGTTTACCTCTTAGGTGGGCTTAGTCTCTTTTTATCTGTCTTTTCAGCTACTTATCAGTATAAAGTCTCCATGAGCCAATCCTACCCTCAAAATACCACAGAATAAAAATTTCATGGAATTATTTTTTACATACACTTACAAAAGATGGATTCTCAGCTTCTTTCATACATTTGAACCCTGCTTCCCAAAACAATTTAAAAGCCTTTCTGAGTTGGGGATATGTCAGTCACAGTCCACATTCCCATACATCAGACGTATGGTCTATATCCCACAGCGCATCAGCTGATACTCCAAGTGCTCATCCATAGAGAACTGATTGCTGTTAGTCCGCTCCCACGGGTAGCACTAACACTGGAGAGATTGCAGCATTTCTCTCTGTGGGTTGTCTTATCTCCGCATTCATTAATTAAAGCAATTAGGTTGGAGATTCTTTGTATTTCCAGGCTACTCTGAAAAAGCTGACAGTTCAATTGAATTCATCAGCTAAGTACCTAAAGTTACAAGCTCTTATAATTAGTAATTGACTTTGGAGATTTTAGCAAACAATGACAAGCATGCCAACATTTTCAACCCCTTCTAACAAAGACCAATCTTTAGTATACCACATAGCACCCTATAGGGAAGGTACATGCAATGTACAATCAAGTGGAATCCACTCTGCTATGGGTCATTAAACATGTTTTCATCTACAAACACTGGCACACACAAGCACACACACACAGGAGAATAACAGAGATGTGACAAATAGCAGAAATGCAAATTGTTTTAGACTTCTTTTGGAAGTCAAAAGAATGAACATGTATTACATATCCTATATTAGGTAAGCCCTTGGAAATGGTAGTGTTTCTATGACCTTGGACAGGAGGTCCTTACGATCTAAGACAGAGACATGACCTGTACTGGTCCTCATAGCACTGAGCATCTGGCTAAGAGATATCATGGAGGGATGTGAAGGATGCGTTTTGTTTGGCCTCTGTGTGGTTTTGATAACTTTTTTATTAATGAATTTTAGAATTCTTCAGGATGCATGAATTTTATGAAGTTGCATGGGTTTCCCCTGTCCTGTTTCCTACACAACCCTTGGAAGGGTAACTAGAATAATTCATCAAAAGCCATGCTTTTGAGGAAAGAACCAAAGTAAGACTAAGATATTTTCACTAACTGCCTGAAGTACAGGTTTTTCTAATAACAATCCTATGGGAAATGACTGTCAGCACAATGATAAGGACAGCTTAACCCTGCAGAACAAGTGACGCTAGTCATTAATACCTCTTGCATATGGCATATGAATAGAGAAGTGCGGAAGAACTCTAAGTCGAGAGTCTGGCCCAAATCGGTTCCATATTTCTCATTTTCTTTGTTTGTCTCATTGTGAATGCAAGGCATGTAAGCCTCAGCCAACCTACATTTCCGCTCCAGCCTGGCTGTCTATTGACTAAGAAGTCCATTGTTCAAACCAGTCTTATGGACTGACACAAGTCAGCAAAGAAAGAGAGCATGCTTAGTTAAGGGATGGTGGATGCAAGTGAGAATCTGATAGATAGTAACAGTTTGGAGAGAAATTTTTCCTGAAGTTGAAAATAAAAACAAAAACAAACAAAACCCTTAATCAATATCATTGAGTAGCATGAGATATTCATTTCAGGCCACTGAATAGAGAAACTTTGGGGAATGTGGGTGATGGATAAGCCAGCCAGCTTCAATTTTCCCTCGATATCTTCTGTCTGAAGACCTAGGTGAAGAAAACTGTCTGCATTTGGGATTCCAAATAAAGGCAGCAAGAGGTTCTCAAGCTTAGCAAAGAGAAGCATATGCCAACCCTATCCTCTTATCACTGTTAAAGGGGATGGCATCTTCAATATATTTCCAATGAAAAATGAGTTACTTCTTAATCCAAAGATGGCTGGAAATATGAATACTGTGTTTTGATGCAATATAATATTTTATTGATGGTCATTTCAAAGGAGACTTGAAATCAAAGGGACAAGAACTCATACAAGCTTCACAGAGAATTGCATGTGACACCTTAACCTGGTTTGTCAAGACAGGTTTGCAGAAGGCTCATAAGAAAAAATGAATGTTTGAATGTGAGATGGATAGGCACTGTGGGGCAGAGAAGCTAGAACGAATGGTGTCTAGGTTTGCTTTATAAGTAGCGTTCTGGGCTATGCCTGGATCATAGCTCTCTCATGTCAGAAGCTTGAGCTAAGAATGGGACAACATGTGAGCTTTGATGTATAACTCCATCTTTACCTTCTGCATCATCAGCCATACTCAGTCTCTATGACGCTATCTCCTTGTGTGGTATTGTGTTCCCCCAAATATTGTGCATGCTAATAAACTTTTCTGTGGTCAGAGACAGAGCAGCCACAATATTAAACATAAAGGATAGGCAGTGGTAGCACACACCTCTAATCCTAGCATTCCAGAGGCAGAAATCCATGTGTTTAAGGATACAGCCAAGTATGGTGACTCACACTTTTAATCCTGGAAAGTGAGCCTTTAATCCCAGGGAGTGGTGGTAGAAAGCAGAAAGGTATATAAGGCATGAGGACCAGAAACTAGAAGCATTTAGTCTGATTAAGCATTTGCTGGTTAAGCTTTTAGCTGGTTAAGCTTCAGGCTTTAGAGCAGCAGTTCAGCTGAGAGCCATTGGGATGGGAAGCTTCCAGTCTGAGCCATTGGGATGGGAAGCTTCTAGTCTGAGAAAACAAGATCAACCGAGAAGTTGGCCAGGTGAGGTTAGCTGTGGCTTGTTCTGTCTCTGATCTACCAGCATTGACCCCAATAACTGGCCACAGGTTTAATTTTATTAATAAGAACTTTTAAGATTCATGCTACATCCTTGAATGAAAATACAGACCTACTTCAAATGATTTTATGAGAATTAATAGGTAACATTATTAAAAGCAGCATTCACTAAAGATTATTTTCTTTACACATTAGCTTTTACTGAGACCAGCACTGTTGTCACCATTTTACGTGACAAGTAGATTTGCTTCACTAGGGTTTGGTGGTTCCTTAAAATACTGCATATTTATGGAGTATCACAAGGCAGTATCTATAGTGTTTCCTTTAAAAATGGGAGGATCTTTGGAGGGAGAAAATGCTATAGGCTTTTCAGGAGTCTGGGACAGAAAACCTTGTGGTTTCTACTGGTTTTAGAGAGGACACTGTCATTGAAAGAGGTCACATGTCATGTAGGAAGCACCATGTTTTTGAGGTCACAATGTGGAAAAGTGATTCACTCATACTACATGGAAATTGACTGATGCTTAGGACAGTCCAGATTTTTCCAGACATGCATCAGACGTGGACCAATGAAGTCTTCAAGGCCTCTGAGGCCTAACTATCATCTGACTACAATGGCATGACAGAATCTGGGCAAGAATTGCCAAGAAGAGCCTGGTCAACCATTAGATGAAGTCCATTGTTAGTTTTTGTCACTCTTTGTTCATGATTGAACATTGTCAGTAGATAACCAAATTGTAACAATTCTGTCCAGATGATAAGGTGGCCACTCCAGTGGAAGGAGAGTTGGTGTAAGCAAAAAGGGTGGGTCTGTGGATTCTATTGCTTTGTGGGTCTATGCCAATCATTAACAATTATTTCATCTATTGTGATTTATCTTGCATATTTTTGGAAGAAAAATGATTTCTAATGTTAGTTAGAAAAATTAGAAAGCTACTGAAATTGATTCTATCTCAAATAGCTTCCAGATTCATACCTTTGTAAATACAGAATTTGAGTGTGTGGTGAAAGGCACACACACACACCATAAAATTACCTTCTTCTGCCAGGCGGTGGTGGTGCACGCCTTTAATCCCAGCACTCGGGAGGCAGAGCCAGGCAGATCTCTGTGATTTTGAGGCCAGCCTGGGCTACCAAGTAAGTTCCAGGAAAAGGCGCAAAGCTACACAGAGAAACCCTGTCTCGAAAAACCAAAAAAAAAAAAAAAAAAAAAAAAAAGTACCTTCTTCCTTTACTGAATCATTAAATTCTCATGATGCCATCTCTAGCTCACCTTTGATATAGCAGTCAGGGTTTGAACCAAGGCAGTCTGACCTCAGATCCCATACTCTCATGACAACAAAAGTAGTAAACAGAGCTATTGACCATAATAAGGAACAATGATGCTGCTTAAGGACAACTGTAAATAAGGATGATGCTGATATTCAAGTTGGGTATCAGATTTTTGGCACAACTGGCTTTTTAAATACTAAACTGACATAAGGCAAAGAAGGCATCCCAGGTAAAAGCTATGTAACATTTTAAAAAATACTGAAGTATGTCTCTGTACTAATTATAGCAAATATTTTGGAGCAGTTTCTAATAACATGATAATATAAAATCTAGAACATACTTTTAAGTTTAAATATGAATATAAATGTGATAATTCATCAAAAAAGTATACTAAGCCTTAAAATTTGTAACTTTATGGTTTGTACATTACCTTTAGAATAACCTTTGTATCAATATGACTATCTATACAAAATTTAAATCAGAGTTATTTACAAGTTTCATTTTCACCTAATTCCTTGTAAGACAATTGTAAAGCAATGAGTAAAGATTTATTTAATTTCGTACCAAAATGAGCACAATGTTAACTATTCTTAACATGCTTCAGGCACTTTAACAAGCATTTCATATATTATATATTTGGTTATTAAATTATAAATATCAATCTTAGAAGAGTATGCTATAATTCTTCCTATTGTAGAAAAAAAAACCCAAGACACTGATATTTTAAGATTTCACAGCAAAGTTAAAAAAAGGAAGGCATTACAAGCCACTGCCACAAGAGCCTTAATTCATGAAAAATGGTTTCACACATTCACTTCTTTAACGAACAGGTAATTACCGATGGGTTAAAGAAAAGACAATATGTTACTGGTAGGAAATTTTAGAAAATGTGTGTGTGTGTGTGTGTGTGTGTGTGTGTGTGTGTGTGTGTGTGTGTGTTTCTGCATAATGTATAGAATGTACATGAGAAGAAAAGAGAATAGGTACAAGAATCTAAATGATGAACCACATCAAAAATTTAGGGCCAACAATCATAAGATGTCTTTAAGTGAAACATATTTCTTTATTGAGTCTTCTCAGTGGACAGGTCTTTCAGAAAGAAAAAGGCACAAAATCATTTACTGTTACTATGGCCTTTTAAAACTACACCATGTCTTATAAATTTGTATATGTTCTCTTTAATTCTTAAAGTCAACATGTAATGTGGGTATTTGTAGGTGTAATATGAACACAAAAAACCTGAGGCCAAGAGAATTCAGATACTAGCCCAATTCATAGTTTATCGGTGGTAGAGACTGGATTAAAACACAGGATTCAAAGACTGATTTATATCTATGTTATTAGACACCAGAGTTAAGGTTTTTATCAGCTCCAATGACACAACGACTGATACAATTTATGATGTAGACATTGACAATTTCCATTGTCAACCTGGTTGCATTAAAAGCCACCTACAGCATTAATGAGTTTTACCCAATCTGTTAGAGACTTTCTAGAGAGAATGAATTAAGCATACGGGACAAGTTCTGAACATAAGTAGGGGTATTCCATGAGATGAGGTCTCAGAATGGATATAAAAGGAAAAAATAAAGCTAGCTGAGCATTGTAGTGGTATTGTGTTCCCCCAAATATTGTGTACCCTAATAAACTTACCTGGGGCCAGAGAACAGAAAAGCCACCAGATGTTTAGGATAGGCAGTGGTAGCACACACCTTTAATCCTAGCATTCCAGAGGCAGAAATCCATCTGCTCAAGGATACAGCCAAGCATGGTGACTCACACCTTTAATCCCAGAAAGCGAGCCTTTAATCCCAGGGAGTGGTGGTAGAAAGCAGAAAGGTATATAAGGCATGGAGACCAGAAACTAGAAGCTTTTAGCTAGTTAAGCTTCAGGCTTTCGAGCAGCAGTTCAGCTGAGAGCCATTGGGATGATGACACAGAAGCTTCCAGTCTGAGGAAACAAGATCAGCTGAGAAGTTGGCCAGGTGAGGTTAGGTATGGCTTGTTCTGGTTCTCTGATCTTCCAGTTTACCCCAATACCTGGCTCAGGTTTGATTTTATTAATAATACCATCTAAGATTTCTGCGACAGAGCACCCACTTTCTTGTTCTGTTTCCTAGTCTGCAGAAATGTGAGCAAGTAGCCTCAGGTTCTTAGCCCCATAGCTTCAAGTTATTACTGCTACTGTGTCCCTTCTACCAAAATGGACATACCCTCAAACCATGAGCCCCAACAAGCAATCCCACCATCAAGTTGCTTACCATAAGATAAGACTAGAAAAGTAATTATTATCCCTGGACACAAGAAACACCCAAGTCTTTTCTTCTTTAAAAGGGCATATAAGAATATTTCATGAGATGGAAGATTCAGACTTCTTTTGTAAACTGAAAATTGGCGCAGCATACTCTGCTGATATGAGAGGCATCCCCTTAACATGTGGAGATTCAGAGATGAGATGGAATGCCAACTTCCCATGAGAGATTCATCTGGAACAAGAGCATCATTCTTAAAATATCTTTGATCCCACAGCTGAGCCCCTTCACCCCATCAGAGAGACATTGAGGCAAGTAAATGAGGGGCTCAGCACAGCAAGCATGCTGGCTCAAGGGTCCTCATTGTGGCTGCAGCCCCCAAAACCTTCCTATTTTCTTCCCTCTCCACTTAAAAAATGAAATTGAGGGACAAATAGAAGGAATCCATACAGCAATTCTCCACCAAGACACATGGAAGCTGGGTATGGGAAACCAGGTATCCCCACCAGGGGCCAAATAGCACTCAAGGTTGATCAACAAAGCCAATGGAAACTCTTCAAACACTCTTAAAGTTTAACTGCTATTAAAATGGCATTCAGCAAAAGGTATGTGATTCCAAACACTGTACTAGTCACTTTTCTGTTGCTACGATAAAACACATGGCCAAAAGCAACTTTCAGAAGTACAAGTTTATTTTGGCTAATTGTTTCAGAGGTATCATCCATAATGGTGAGGAAGGCATGACAGCAGACAACCAGAGAAGGAAGTGGGTTGATTACATTTTGTCACATAGGAAGCAGAGAGGAAGGGAGAGAATGAACTAGAAATGGAGTGAGGCCATTCACTCTCAAAGCCTGTTCCCAGGGACGTATTTCCTACAGCAAGCCCACATCTTAAAAGTTCCATAACTTCCTCAAATATCAGAAACAACTGGGTACAAAGCATTTAATTACGTTAGCCACTGGGACACATTTTTTCTCTTAAATCACTATTCTTGTTATACTTGAATAGAGTAACCACATCCTGCTGAAATTGTAAGACTGTAATATGAGAACACATTTCTAGAGTGAACATTCATATTTCACACCAAGAATCAAAGCAAACATTTCAGCATCCAGGAGGCAGACACAGGCAAATCCCTGTGAGTTTAAGGCCATTTTAGTCTACAGAGTGAGTTCTAGACTAACCTGTGATACATAATTAGAACTTTCCCCAAACAAACAAATAAACAAACAAACATAACCAACCAGTCAAGGGGGGGAAAAATCAAAGCAAACAAAACTGAAAGCAATGAAAGACAGTCAATGATGTCAACAACTCTGAATCAGATTCAGGGTTCATCTGACAAACGTTTAAAGTGGTCATTGTTAAAATGATTCAGTCATCAGCTATAGGTTCTCTTGAAACAAATGAAAAAATATTTCAAACAATCTTATAAAGGAAAACAATAAGTTATAAAAAGAACCAAGTGGAAACGATACAATTAAAATTATAAAAATAACAATTTAAATAAACTGGATGGGCTCAAGAGGAGACTGAAGATAACAGAGGGTATGATGAATAAACTTGAGGAATCACTAATAGGATTTACCTAATTTGAACAGAAAGTAGGAAGTTGTCTGTATAAAATGAACAGAATTACCTGTGTGGTTGGTGATAGCAAGGGATGTACTATATGTATATTAGACTCCCAGAAGGAAAAGAGAAAGAGGGTGAGACTGAAGAGTATTTGAAGAAACAAGGGTGAATTCTTTCCAAACTTGGTGAAAGACACAGACTATACACTCAAAAAAATCAACTAACTCTCCAAAAGACTAAGCCAAAGAAATGAGCATCATAGTTGAATTTCTGAAAACAGAAAACAAACAAAAAGAAATACATCTTGGAAACTCTCAGAGAGAAATGATGTGCTTCCTATGGTAGATTCCTCATTGAGATAATGAAAACCAGAAGGACAAACCACAGGTTCCAGGTGCTTACAGATAATAATTGCCAATTTTGAAGAATTATACGTCCTATAAAACTGCCTCACAGGGATAAACTACCCATTCAGTTTAACATTATTCTTGTAAGTTTCATAAATCACATGCTGGGATTGACACTAACATTTTTATACTGTTTGCTACCTAAGATAATGAATGACAATAAAAATGGTTAAGTGAAGAGGTTCCAAACAGAATTGAGGTTCCTATGTTTCAATCACAGAGGAAAACATTGAATTGAGTAGAGTGTTTCACGGTAGGTTCATGTGCTGTAATGCTGAGAAGAGACACTGTAAAAATACACAGATGCTTTCAAATAAATAAATCAAGGCAGAACTCTAGAATCTGTTTTCATGGCCCAAAAGGAAGCATGAAGAGAAACAGAAGACCAAATATCAGAGAAAATAAAATAAGGAAACATGAGGATGTAGCACTGACTTTCAATTACCCTGAATGCAGAAATTTAAAACACATGAGTCAAAAGAACCAACGTCAGAGTGGATTACAATCAATAGGACCCAATGACACACTTTGAATGAACACTTTACTTCAAATTGTACTTTATAAGTAGCTAAAAAGTAAAAGGGACAGGGAAATACATATAACGCAAGCATTTTTTTAAAAAAAGGGAAATTGACTAGATTTTAATATATGATAAAGTGGATTTTTGAATCAAAACTATTACTAAAGTGTTATAATAAAATTGAGTGAGTGTGTGTGTGTGTGTGTATGATGTGTATGTGAATGTTACTCTAAAAATTTGAAATACAAACATTTTCAAAACACACAAAGAATATTCATTAAGTCAGAACATAGACTTCGTTATAAGCAAAACCTAATAAATTTATTATAACTGAAATAATAGATATTGCTACAGAACAACAGTGTTAACAGGAAATCAATAACAGAAATACAACAGAAAAATCATATATGTAAACAATACATTTCTAAATAATTGATCATCTAAAAAGAAATCTAAGATATCTAAGAAAATGTAAAATTTCATTAAAGTGAAAGCAAACATATCTGGAGAGAGGGATTGGTACGCAATAGTGCTTGCTCTGCTTCTTGAGGACTTGAGTTCTGATTCCCATCACACATATTAAATACCAGGTATGGCTGTATATCACTATAACCTCAGCATTGGAAGGGTAGACACAAGGCAGATCCTGAGACTTCATTGGCCAGCAAGCTTAGCAAAAATGAGAAGCTTCCAATTCATTAAGAGTCTCTGTTTCTAGGTCATAAAGTAGATAGTGATAGAGGAAAGGATATGGTTTTCCCTGACCCCTGCACATGCAAACCTATACACTACACATACACACCACATATACACAGAAGATATGACAGCAAACAAATGCATTTCAATTGTAGGATGCAACTAAATCAGGAGTGACAAGGAAGTGTAGAAGTGAACACCTCCATTAACTACAAAGGATGGAGGCTGAAGAGATGCCTTAGTGGTTAACAGCACTGGCTACTCCTGCCTAGGACCTGGGTTTGATTCCCAGCACTCACATGGTGTTTCACAACCATCTGTAAGTCCAATTCCAGGGCATTCGATACCCTCTTTTGACCTCTGCAGGCAATTTACTCACGTGGAATACATGCATGTATAGATGCAAGACACTCAAATAGGTAAAATAAAATATATACACATTTTAAAATATGAGGAATTTTTTTCCAAATAATAACCAAATTTATACTCTAAGAAACTGGTGGGAAAAAAGAATAATTAACTCAAAGCAAGAAGAAGTAGGAAACATTAAGGGTAGAAATTAATGGAAAAGGATGTTTTAAAAAGTAGCAGTTAGCTTTTATAAAAACTGATGATGAAGAAAACAAAAGTTACAGCATCAGAAATTGAGTATATAACCTTTATACTACAGATCCTGCCACCATTAAAAAGACAAATGCATATGAACAGACACTTCATATTCATGAATTCTATAACTTAAAAAAAACATAGCCCATCTGAACCCCTCAAGATGAAGTAGGCAACCTGAAAAGTCTGATAACCATAATATCAGTCTGTGATTTTGTAAAGTTTCAGACTCTGGTAGCTTCATGGGAGAATTTCATCAAACATATAAGTAAGGATTAATACTAATTTTATTCAATCTCTATTAGAAAAGGAAGAAACACTAATTTTAGGAAACCAGTGTTGCTCTGCTACAAAATCCAATGGGCATATGTTCATCATTAACTTAGATTCAATACCCCCCATAAGGAGCAGCAAACAAAATCCAACAACATACAGAACTGTACACGAGGTAGGCAAAGATGGTTGTGCATTAGAAAAGCAGCCAATGCAATCCAACACTTCACAAACGATTTTATGATCCTACTTCATTGTTTTGATACCCACTCACATTCTTCCCAAGGGAACTCTAAGGATGTTCCTCGAAATCTCTGTGAAAAGATGGTTGTCATTTGGAATTTGTGAGGTTCTTAGCATGTTCTAAGTATCACCTGATGTTTCTAAGCTATATTTTACAGTCTTTACCATCTTTACTTTTCAAATAAAGAAACCAACAGAGAAAGGAGATGACTTGCTCAAGATCAAATACCTATTAGTAAAGGAGAGGGTGTCTAACCCCATCCCTAATATTTATCACTTCTCCTAGTGACTAGGAGCAGGCTTCCTAGATTCTGCTCACAGAAATGTAGAGTTAAAGGAGACCAGCTCCCTCACACTGTCAATTGCAGGCAGAGAATTCTTATTCCTCCCTTCCTGGGATCCCATGCCAATGTTATAGTGAACAACAAATGCCTTTTGCAAATTACAATAAAGAGGAATTCTAAATGTTAAAGGGCAAAGCTCATTTTTTTTCTTAGCCTATCAAATATTTTTTTCAACATTGTGCAAAAATAAATTGAAAATGGAGAGAATAAAAAGCAAACAAAATAATTCACCCATCCAGATTTCCAAAAACCAGCCAGTGGTGTTTTTTTTTCCCTATATGTTGTGTTTGTTTACCCAGGTAAGTTTTAATTATTTGCATGGTCATACAATATATCTGAGTTGAGCACTTACTATAAACTAAGAAATTTCTGAAGTTTTAGAATATATTGAAAGGGGTAGTAGACAGGCTCTGTTCTAATGACACAGGTAATTACATGTCACATTTTATTACTAGATCATCAGTCTTTCTGCTTTCTGACCTACGTATATTTGAAGCCATCAAAATCATTTAAAGGTAGCCCAGTTGTCATCAGAGAGACTTTGTCCACCAACTGATATGAGTAGATGCAGAGACCACAGTCAAACACTAGGATCAGTCTGAGGGGACCCTGAAGAAGAGTGGGAGGAAGGATTCCAGGAGCCAGAGGGGTCAAAGATACCACAAGAACATGACTCACAGAATCAACTAAATAGGGATCATAGGGACCCACAGAGACTGAAATGATCACCATGGACCCTGTATGGGTCCTCCTCCTCCTCCTCCTCCTCCTCCTCCTCCTCCTCCTCCTCCTCCTCCTCCTTCCTCTTCTTCTTCTTCCTCCTTCTCTCCCCCTCCTTCTCATCTTCTTCATCCTCCTACTCCTAACTCTTCTTTTTTATTGAAGGGAAATGGAGGAGATGTGGATCTATGGGAGAGGGGTTGTGGGTGGGAGGGTACTAGGAGGAGTGGAGGTAGGGGAAACTCTGGTTGGAATAGAATGTATGTAAAGAATAAAAATAAAAATAAGCCAGTCAAGGTCTTTCAAAATAGTTCAGCTGGTAAACAGGCTTGCTGCTTAAGCCCAATAATCCGAGTTTGATCCCCAGAATCCATATAAAGATAGTAAGAGAGAGCAGACTCCTCAAAGTTGTCCTCTGACCTCCTCTACATACATTTTCTTTTCTTTTCTTTCTTTCTTTCTTTCTTTCTTTCTTTCTTTCTTTCTTTCTTTCTTTCTTTCTTTCTTTTTTTTTTTTTTTTTGGTTTTTCGAGACAGGGTTTCTCTGTGTAGCTTTGCGCCTTTCCTGGAACTCGCTTTGGAGACCATGCTGGCTTCAAACTCACAGAGATCCACCTGCCTCTGCCTCCCAAGTGCTGGGATTAAAGGCGTGTGCCACCACCGCCCAGCTCTCTACATACATTTTCATCATATTAGGCCTCACATACTCATGCACAGTTATATGTGTACACACACTACTATAGTAAAATAAAACAACAATATAAAATCATATACCATTTAAGGGCTGGGTGTATAGCCCAGTGGTGGAATACTTGCTCAGCAAGTTCTAGGGGTGATGTTAATCTTAAGAGCCATAAAAATTAGACATACCATTTAACATATATGTTGCAATTGCTTTCAATTATTAGTTAAAATATCTACTTTGTTTCAGGTTACCTCTTTTCCTTAAACTTTAAGAAATAGAGCCGTGGGTCTAGAAGATATTAAACATATCATTTCTGAAATACCTGACTATACCTCATACAGTTCACATGAAGATAACTCAATGGTGTCACCTGTGTAACAACTATGTGTATTATTGTCATTTTTAAAAGCCTTTGAAAATTGGTCTCTTCAAGAATAAGAAGAGAGTTTAGTATAGGCACATGTATAAGACACCCAACGTCAACTCCTTTTATTAGCACTTACAAACTATTTCTTAAAATCTAGGCATGGCAGTTTGAGTGAGAAATGCCTGTCACAGACACTGTTATTTGAACACTCAGTCCTCAGTTGATAACACTGTTCCAGCACTTTGAAGGGGTGCAGCCTTGTTGAATAAAGAATGTCATCAGAAGTCAGCCTTGGGTTTAAAGCCTTAATCATTTCTAGCTCACTCTGCCTGCTTTGTGCTTGTGTTTGAAGACATGAACTCTCAGCTTCCTGCTTTGCCCTCCACCATTCATTCTTGTGCTTACTACCCCATACCCTCACAGTGAAGGATGAATTCTTATCCCTCTGGAACTGAAAGTGTAAGTAAACTCTCCCTTAAGTTGCCTCGGTCGTGTTGTTTTATCACACACAACAGAAAAGAAACATATAAACTATATTATATTATAGCAGACACCATGGGTTTTAGTCCAAAGACAATGAATATAAACATATTCTACTAAGACTAAATTCAGTTTTAGAGTATGAGGCATAGAGAGATCCAACTGCTTATGTAGTAGGTCATTTTCTATTTGTCCTATGTGATGTGCTGAAAATATGAACTGAACCGTTTATGCTGTTTCACCTTCTGCATGCCTCAGGGGAGGTGTAAACACGAGGACCTTCCAGCCCCATTAGTTAACCCGAATATTTTTTGTGCTGCTATGTTGTACACACTCTGATCTATAGCCTATGCTTTGTCCTAAAGATTGCATTTTCTGTGCTTTAATTTTCTTAAGTGACATTATAGTATAAGATAGTATAGTGATCCCAATGCTGAAGATATTTGGAAAGAAACTTGTTAAAGAAGAAAATGGAATGAATATGATGGGTTTCCATGACACTATATTTATTTATTTATTTAATTTATTTATTAATTATTTATCTATCTATTTGTCTATTTATTTATTTATTTTGTGTTTTTGAGATAGGGTTTCTCTGTGAAACAGCACTGGCTGTCCCGTATACACATGATATCCAAAGGTTAAATGGATTGAAAATTGTATTTGTTAGTTATATGTCCTTGACTTTTTGTTTTTCAATTAATATTTTGTCATAATTATGTAATTACTTGAAATTTGGGATTAGAGTAGACTTCAAAATGTTTTCCACATTAATAGTATGAGATCTGCATAAATATATAATAACATATGTAATAGATTTTTTTTTTCCTAGCCATTTTTTTTTATTATTATTATTATTATTATTATTATTTTACAACACCATTCAGTTCAACATAATAGCCACAGAATCCCCTGTTCTCCCCCTCTCGCCCACCCCTCCCCCCAGCCCACCCCCCATTCCCACCTCCTCCAGATCAAGGTCTCCCCCGAGGACCGGGGTTGACCTGGTAGACTCAGTCCAGGCAGGTCCATTCCCCCCTCCCAGACCGAGCCAAGTGTCCCTGCATAAGTCCCAGGATTCAAACAGCCAACTCATGCAACGAGCCCAGGACCTGGCACCAATGCACAGCTGCCTCCCAAACAGATCAAGCCAACTGACTGTCTCACCCGTTCAGGTGGCCTGATCCAGTTGGGGGCCCCTCAGCCTTTGGTTCATAGATCCTGTGCTTCCATTCATTTGGTTATTTGTCCCGGTGCTTTATCCAACCTTGGCTTCAACAATTCTCGCTCATATAAATCCTCTTCTTACTCACTAATTAGACTCCCAGTGCTCCACCAGGGGCCCAGCCGTGGATGTCTGCCTTCAGATTCCTCAGTCCTTGGATGGGGTTTATGGCACCACTATTTGGGTGTCTGGCCATCCCATCACCAGAGTAGGTCAGTTCCTGCCGTCTCGCGACCATTGCCAGCAGACTTTTGAGGGGGTATCTTTGTGGATCTCCATGGGCCTCCCTAGCTCTCTGCTTCCTCCCCTTCTCACCTTCTCATGTGGTCTTCATTTACCATGGTCTCCTATTCCTTGTTCTCCCTCTCTTTTCTTGATCCAGCTAGGATCTCCCACTCTTTCCCTCGACTGTCGCCCTTCATTGTTCCCACTCATGACCAGGCTATTCATGTAGATCTTGTCCATTTCTCCGTGTCTTTTTTTGGGGTCCCGTTTTCCAGGTAGCCTCACTGGTGATGTGAGTAGCAGTCTAGTCATCCTTGTTCCACATCTAGCATCTTCCTATGAGTGAGTACATACCATATTTGTCTTTCTGAGTCTGGGTTACCTCACTCAGGATGATTTTTTCTAGATCCATCCATTTGCCTGCAAACCGTGTGATGTCGTTGTTTTTCTCTGCTGAGTAGTATTCCATTGTGTATATGTGCCACAATTTATTTATCCATTCTTCAGTTGAAGGGCATCTAGGTTGTTTCCAGATTTTTTATATTATTTGTATTTTATTATTCAGAATATGCTTCTGTTTACACCTTATATTTATCCATGAAGCCTGACTGTTATCTGTAAAACTTTAGCTGTTTTTGAGGTGCTGGGTTTGTATCTAGGACTTCCTATGTTCGAAGCAGCTGCTCTAACATTGAGCTGCACCTGTGACCTCTCTGTGACAAATTTAAAGATTTATTCGTTTTCATTTCATATGAGTGTTTTTGGATGCATGCAAGTATACATTTATGTGTATCACACATGTATCTGTTGCCTTTGGAGGCTAAAGGGACCCATTAGATTTCTTGAAATTAAAGTTACAAATGGTTGTGAGCTGCTGTGTCAATGATGGATACTAAAACTGGATCTTTTTCATAATAATTGAATCATCTTTCTAGTCCCCTGTAATAATCGTAAAGTGAAGTTTAAGTACACAGCATATATGTGATTCTAATAAATGACCGTGCATAGAGCATGGATTCATAATATATAACAGAAAATTAAAAATATTATATATGGACAGATTTCTAGCTGGTACTCCCAAGCACCTGTGCTTTCTACCTATAGCATCTGTCTAAATGATTAAAACAACACAGCAAGATTCAGAGCCACTTATGGCAAGGACAGTCTTAGGGATAGAGCCTGTGATTGCCACAGTCTTACGCTTCAGGGTGAGGAGACCCAAGTCCTGACTCTGGTCTAATCCCTATGAGCTGGTAAGTGATTTGAACTTCTTCTCCAAGCTGCATTTGTAAAATGGAAGATACAACATGCACAACACAAGTCATCCTGGAAACTATGAGGTTATGCGAAGCCACTTATATTAGCAGCTTGACAGATGGTGGAGGGAGAGTTTAGTGGAAAGAAGTACATGGATAACATTTACTAGCTCACAATCAACACCATTCAAGCCAATGAAAAACAGAAATTAGATTCCTTCCCATGTGTGGGGGCTGTGCTATGAAATGTACTTGTTATTAGAGACTTCATTTAAATCAGATACACACACACACACACACACACATTTTTTTTTTTCATGGAGACAGATGCTCTACAATGAGAGAGTATGTCTTCTGCCTTTCATGGCGTCATTAAATTAGTGTAAGCTGGATAAATGTTGGAAGCACCACTCACAGGGCACATGGATGTAGCCTTCATGGATGTATTGGGCTTAGTGTTATCTGTCCTTGTCATCATGTGTCTGAAGAAATGTTACTTGATAGCTCTCTAATCAACTCTACCGTGTGCCTGGCACACTCACTGTGCTTTCATCTGGAAAGAAACACAAAACCTTTCTAAAGGAGTGGGTTCCAGACTACAGAACAACTGTAGGCAATAGAGAGGAGAGTCTGAAACATGGCAACCAATACATTTTATAATGTTCTTTTGTTATGGTAAAACCGTGACAATATTCCAAACTAGAGTGATTTGTTTTCTGGGATAAGTTTGTTTTTCTTGCCTGCATCCTTGGTTTTTTTTGTCAATACAAGCTAGTCATATGGGAAGAGGGAACCTTTACTGACAAAATGTATATATAAGTTTAGCCTATAGCAAGTTTGTGGTGAAGGAGGGCCTCTGAGAATGTCTTTGAGGGATTATTTTTATTATGTTAATTGATGTAGAGAGACTAGCCCACTATGGGTAATATTATTTAAAGGAGAAAGCAAGCTGAGCAATACTATGCAAATGCAATGATCTCTGCTCTTGACTATGGATGTAATGTGATCAGTTCTCTTTGAGTCCTGCCTCTATGACTTCCCTATTGTGATGGACTGTAACTTGGAACCATCAGCCAAATAAAGCCCTTCCTCCTTGAAGTAGCTTTTGTCAGGGTATTTAACCACAGCAACAGAAAACAAAGGGACAACAGCTTTATTCTAGCTGTGTAAGGCTTGTTGGTATAGGACTCACATTTACTCTCATTCTTACCCTCTTATGACTTTCCTAAGATATTGGACCAAGTCTGACTTCAAATCAGTTAGTATCAGAAAAAATGTGCAGTCAGGAAGGGGAAGAATCAAGCTCTGCTGCCTTATGGGGCCTGGCAAACATGTGCATGCTTAGTTTTTGTTTCTGCCACTTAGGTGGGTAATTCTGAGCATCCGTACTGCCTGGTTAGGCTTTGTGATGGATGAGGCTGTCTCTCTCACTCTTTCTGAGACTCCCGGCAGCTCTGAGAACAAAGCTCTTGCACACAGGAGACCTTCAGTCACCTCACTTGACTGATGATTGTATCTGTGTCTGACAAGCAGGGGCTCCATTGTGCACAGCAAACAAATGGGCAGGGGCTCCATTGTGCACTGCAAATGAATGGGCAGTGTCTAAATGAAGAAAAATGTAAAGTCATTTGTTTGTTAGGACTCTTCCTGACATCACATAAATTACCTGAGTGGTAAAGTGAAAATAAAGGTTAGACTTAGTTAACTTTTATGGAGGCATAAGCTTCTTTTTAGCCAATATTTTCCTCTTTAGCTCTTAAGGATATTCCCAGGGACTATTTGGAATTGTTATGAATGCAGGATCTGGAGCCAGACTATTGGACTCATTCTTCATCCCAACTATATTGTCTGAAAGACTTCACCAAGAAATTCATTGGGGACTGAGTTCCCCATCTGAAAAATGAGTGATCGCATCTACAGAGTAAGTAAGTGATGAGGGCTAAACAAGCTAGCAGGTTGCATAGTGACAGGCTTGAAGAGTAGGTGGTTGAAACCTTGAGTGTTATTACTTATTACTGCTGACCATTGCTGCAGAAGAATCTGTGAGTTAGATGTGGAACACACTCTACTGCATAAACAACACAGACTCTCTGGGATGGAGACTTTTGTAGGATTAGGAACATTATGTGTGGCCCACCCATGTCTCCTCAGCCTGCTTCAGCATTACTTGGTGTACATTCTCAGAACTTGCAAAGACACTCAACAATACTTGCTGACATGGCAGTGTGACTCTGCCTTAGGGTGTTTTGTGGTGGTGTTGACATGAGTTCTGTGGAGATCATCACCAGGTCTCAACACACCCAAGCATGGAGCTACAGGGCAGTTCCGCTAGGGGCTTCCCCACTATACTTAGGTTGAAATAAACACTGTGAATCTCATGCAGGACACATCTCTGAGTGCCCAGCTTAACAAATTCATCACCACACTCTGTACAGGCCTCTTTCCTTTTCTGGCTTCACTGGTCATTTTCCTCACATGTATTCTGGGACCGTCTCTCAGATACAGATCTCATATTCTGCTTTTTTGGGGAAATGTGGGTAAGGGCAGTGTGGATATCCTCTCCTTATACACAGATTCATTGATGTCCAGGAAAGTTTGATGGAGGCTGTGCGTTGACTTCTGATCTGTACCATAAATTCACAATGGCCATATTTTAGGGGCATCGAGGAAGGTTTCACCTTGTGTGTGTGGGGGGAGGGGGATTCAAAAAAAGCAGAAAAAAAACACTATCTCTAAAGGTGTATAGGTCTCTGAATGCCAAAAGTCAGGCTGAGTTAAGATAACGCATCTTGTCTACTAGTGACATTCTTAATATTAAGATAGTAAAATCTTTTCTGTTAGTCTGTGATCATGGTGGATCTGAAATATCTACCCAGAACAGCTTCCGATGAAATGTTTCCAGCTGGCTCAGGGTCCATCCATCTATGGGTCAAAGTCAATAGACTTCCTCCAGCAAGAGTTGATCACTGCCCCTTAATTGTCCCTGGAACTTACCAGTAATTAATGTTTGGCATTGACATTAATGTTCGAAAAAGCAAGATCACCAGCCAAAATATTCACTGGCTTAGTCCCCATGCTTCATTCTCTCCCCCTCCTTTTCAAAATTTCCTATTCCTCTCTCAGATGAAAAACACATGTCTTCTTGATACACTGGCTAACATAAAACTTTAATGCTGTGAGCAATTACCCAGTCAGTATCTTTCCCACTGCTCTAGAGCTGAGGGAGCAGAACCCACTGCTCAGCAGGGAAGATATCCACTAAAGAGGGGCAGAAACATATGGTCTTTCCACAGGTCAGTGATTCCCCAGATTTCTTTCTCGTTGGCATGGAAAAGACTAAGACTACAATTTCATGTTTACTCAAAATGATGCCAGCATGAAGTTTGGTGAGCTGGAGAAAGGAACATGCCCATGAGGGACATGCCCGTGAGGGACATGTAAGCACAACAGATAAGCAAGGGAGGCTAAGTTCTCATTTGCTTCAGCATGGACACTGGTATTTTTTTTTCACACCAGTGACATCATCTTTTCTGTCACCTGGGAAAGGGAAGGTGCATGGTGTCACGCCAAAGGCTGTGCTATTTACCATTAATCACCAAAATCCCTTTTATAAACTCATAGAAACTAATGTGCTCTAAGGAATTGCCATATGATTTTTACCTTTTAATTGGAAGACTTAGGCTTTGGTGGGAGTGAGGAGGGAAATTAGCGATCTCATGAGAAATGGCTGGAAGAAGGGATATGGAATTTTCAAATTAAGCTTCAAAAGGCTTAAATCTTACAAAAGAATAGATATTTTCTTTGTGTGGATCACAGCAAAGAGAGAAACAAACAAACAAAAGACCCCAAACAACACAGACATGTATTTCAGAAAGAAATCATGAAAATGAGACAGGGAGCATGCTAAAGCCATCCAGCTGGCAGAGTTCCTTCTTGAAGAAGTTACCTAACACAGATAATGAAATCTCTTCCCTCAAGCTACATACTTGTGTCTGCTTTATTGAAAATAATGATTTTTGGAAAGTAATTAATCACCATGTATACATCTTGGAAGCCATCTGGCATCAGAGTCAAAAGGAGAAGTTTTAGGAATACACAGAGCTGGCAAGGGCGGGAGACTGGTTGGTGCCTTCACAAACTCTGTCTGAAGAACACTTCCAGCATTCTGTTACTACTGTCCAGAGTAACAGGGAATTCTGAGGTTTAGGCAATTGTGCTGGAGGCAGCCAGACATCTTGTTCCTTTGAGCGGCAGAGGCAAGCAGATCCCAGGGGCTCTCCAGGTAGCTAGTTTAGCAGAATTCTAGAGCAACAGGTTCAATGAGAAACTCTGTCTCAGAAAAGAAGGTAGATGGTGACTGATAAACACAAGGGAGATTGACTTTTGGCCTCTATATGTACATACACACACACACACACACACACACACACACACACACACACACATCCATATGCACAGACATATAGGCTTGTACATGCACATATAAATATGTGTGAAGAAAAATAGCAAGAGTAATCAGGTCTGTCAATCACACAAGCTAATGTCCTGAATATAATTTAAGTAATGATGGGTTGGGGGGTTAATCCCATTACATAAGTACATAGACTGAGGTAGTGAAGGATAACACAAGAGACAGATTTAGTAAGAAGCAAATTTACAGGCTCATACTGAACCAATTGCCTTACTTTATAGCCAAAGACTGAATAGTTGTCCTGTGGCCACTGCATATACCAGTTAGCATGGCTTTACTTCATTTCACTCTATCTTTCAGAAAGGATAGTAAGTTGGGAGAAGCAGATTTGACTGGAATGATCAATGATAATTTTTTCTTGTAAAATGGTGCCACTGAGTACCGTAGCTTCTGATATTTTTAAAAACAAATTTAGATACAAAGCAGAGGTCTGTAAAAGACAGCATTTCGATGCTAGTCCCTGAATCTTGATGACTCAAGTTATCAAAATGATCTCACACACTCTAGAGTGTAATAAGATGCTAGACATTGAAAGCTGTGAGGCGGCTGTGAAATCGTCCATCGTTTAGCTACAGAGCTGTCAGGTAATGACTACAAAGCAAGTCAGTTTAGCCTCTTGCTCAAATCTCTTTTCAGCACTGCTGCAATGGTCTTCATTTGTGTAACAATAACAGTGATGAGAGAGAGAGAAGGAACTGTTGGTCCTGCCCCTTCTGTCACACTTCTGACACCCTAATCAGGCACTGTTGATTGAATCCCAGACAACTGGCATTTACAGCCAAGGTGATCTATACTGTTAATGGAAAAAAAGAATTAACTACCCAGAAATACACACACCAGTCACGTAACTGACGATTTACTAACTTCGATGCTGGCTTCTTACGTAAGCAGAAATGATTCAGGTCATTTCAAGAAGCCACTTAGTGCTCTAGCGCACAGGCATCAATGTGTTAAAGCTTATGTGGAGAGCCTGATTTCCAGTGGAAGGCATCACATTCCCAGCTAACACAGTGGCCCTCCTGTCTTATTCAGTCACCTTGAAGGCTCCATCACAGACTCACTACACACTCAATCAAGAGCACATTTGCTATCAATGAGGAATTTAGACTTTATAATTTCCCCATTGCATCCTTCTTGCTTCCTTGTTCTGACCTTGCTACTTCTTTCTAGCTGGCATCTCTGGGAAGGCTGTCGAGAGTGACTGAGAGTGTTCACCATGTGTAAATAGAAGAGTGCTAATTGAACAAGCCATATATAGTGTGTGTGAGGTTGGTCAGGCAGTTTTGCAAGCAAGTACTTTTTAAATACAATGCATATAGCTGGAAGATGCCCCCAAGGCCCTCCCCTATACCTATCTATGTCTTGTCAGAACAGACAGGACAAAGGTTTCTTTTTGGGCTGCATAATCACCCTATTGGGGACGTGTGAGCTTTAGAGTCAAAAACTCACTTAGCCTACTTCCTTGCTTAACAATAGGAGATTTACTATACAGCTGTGAAATCATCATGGGCCACCACTCATTTCCATGAATAAAAAATAGATTTATGAATGTGCATAACTGGGAGATTGACATCCAGATGTTTGGATTTAGGGTTGGGTGAGTGTTACAAAATTTCCTTCCCTGAAGAAGATTTAAACAGCATCAACTCCTCTTCCAAGTTCCCAAGGTACAATTCTGACAGAGTTCTCTCTAGGGGAACAAATAGGTTTATTTGGTTTACTTATAGAACAGTGTCACTGACCTTAATGCAACCAAATTAGAGGATCTGCCAGACCCAGCATAGATCATGAGTCCCCCATAGCCTCATGAATGAATTCCCCTTCCCTCATCCTTTGTAGCCTGTATAATTTTGGCTCCTCCCTGCAGCCACATGCAATTAGGGCAGAACTGAATACTATTGGTTGGAAGGGGGGCTGTATATTTGGGTGTGGGTCCCATGACCCTCCCCATGCCTCCTTCTGAGGGAATATCAACAGTCGACAAGCCCAGCTGTGATGCTTTTTCATAAGCACAGCTGAATTCATGAAGATGGCAGCAATTTTGCTCCAAGGACAGTCCTGTATATGAGTGGGGGGTGGGTTACATCTCACATTTCATTTGAGAAGTGACTTGTAGGTATCCAGGTACATAAAAACACTAGACTTAAGTCCTTATCTGAAGGGTTAGAGTAGAGATGGGATTTCCAATAAGAATTCCTGGAAACATAAACTCAGACTGCAGCCCACATTTGGGACATGGATCTAGAGACTTAAACAGAAGGCTCTGGTAGCATCAGTTTTGGCTCACTTAAGCATTAGGAACAGATTATGAGGATCCCTAGCTCTGGAGTTGCTCCATTTTGGCTTTGAAAGTAAAAAGCTAGTGGAATTTTATTAAATCCTGTGATATTTAAGTAAACATTACCCCATATATGGCCGGAAGTGGTGGTACCCAATACCTTGTCATGATTCTAATGGAAATGTCCCCCCTTAGGCTCATGCATTTAAACAGTTGGTTCTCAGTTGAAGATGCTATCATGCTTATTTACAGAACTTTTGGGAATTGGAGTCTTGCTTACTTATTTAGGTGACTAACTGTGGCATTGAGAGCTATAGCCCCTCTTTGGTTCTGGTTAAGGTTTTATTTTACTTCTTGGTAAGTTCTTTATAGGTAGCAGCTGCCATAGGATTGATTCATCCACCATGGAACTAGCCTTCTGCCATGCCTTCCTCATCATGATATAACACTGATATCTTCTGAGACATGGGCCAAGTGAACCTTTTTTTTTTTTTTTTTTTTTTTGCCAAGACAAGTTTTCTCTGAGTAAGAGCCCTAGGTGTCCTCGAGCATGCTTTGTAGACTATGCTAGACTTGAACTCACAGTAATCTGCCTGCCTCTGCTGGGATTAAAGGCATGAGCCACCATGCCTATATCAGCCCTTCTTTTTTAAAGCTGCTTTAGTCAGTTATTTGGTCAAAACACGAGGAGGAACTAATACACAGTCCTATACCCCTTTTCTAGTTAATATAGATCTCTATTAAGGTTTACTCTGTAATACTAGATGTATCTAGACTATACTAGAATATTCTGATACAGTCATCCTCCCCAGAACAACTAACCTCTTAATGATCAAAAAAATCTCAAACTGTCAATACTGTAACTTGACTATTTTAATGTATTTCCCACAGCAAGATAAAACTACAAATGATTTTATCATTTTTTTTAGTAATTCCCTTGACTATCCACCTACATAGAGATTAAGTTACCCCATCATCAGGAAAATAAGCATTTTTTAAAGAGTAAATATATTTTAAGGAAAATTAATTATTGAAACAGACAAAGCCCTCTACTCAGAAAATTGTCTTTCCAAAGACTTATTTCAAAAACAATCTTGTTATGCTCATGAACTCAGAACTAAAGCTGAAATATAACACACTTTCTCTACTTGGGATCAAGATACCTACACTGAAGTACAGTACTTAATCTAAACCCTAAGTCAGAAAGACAAGTAACTGAGTCTTCCCTCTGAGGAAATGCTGCCAACACTCTGTGCTGGTGGGTGGGATTTTGTCTTAATGCACTGGTCAATGAACAATGAAAATGCCTTATCAACCTGGCTGTTGGGGCAGGGGCCTTTCAAAAGGGAGGGAAATATTAGCATTCAAAACCCTAAGTATGTTCTACAGCTTCAGTGTTCTTCATAGACCAAAGAACATTCTAGCTTACCACTTACCTAGGATCCAAAGATTTGGGGTTCCCATGTAGCTATGTTTAGTATTTTAAGGACTTGTCCATTTTTTTTAAATTATTCTTTTTTTTTCTTTAATTTTTTTTTGCACTTGAATGCAATGAAAGAACATTACTCAAGAATCTAGGGTCTTAAATGGCATCAGAAACATTAACTGGGTTGAAGTGGATTGGGAAATATAATTTAGTATAACCACATGATTATCACACTGTGCAAAAGAGGAGATCATAGGATCAGAGAAAGTGGCATGAAAGAAGAGTGAAGAGCATCAGTTGCTTCCATTTTTTTTTTATTATTGGAGAATTTCATAGTTGCATATAATGAATTTTGTTCAAATGCACCCTTCCCCTTCATTCCTGTCCCTTCTCTATGCTGACCCTCTTCCTTTCCAACTTTACATGCTCTATTAATTTCTTTTTTCAGTAAAGAAGTCCACTTAGAGTTGAGTGCACATGCATGAGTGTTTGATCCTCTATTGGAGCATGGGTAGCCAGCCTCTCAAGGACCATACCTCTGAGGTCATATACTCTAATGGAGAACCTAATGCTATCCTACTAAATGGTCACAGTAATAAACTGTGACATCAGTTCTTATTTTTATACCCAAAGATTAGTGTACCTTTTCTATTTTGATCATATTTTATGGCTTCACATCTCACCTCTCTGGGAGTTCCATTCAGTTGGGACACTGGGTTATGTCCAGCATAGGGAGGCTGAAAAAAGTTGGAGATCAACAGAACTATCTCCTGGAGCTCAGTTAAGTTTCCTGTGGTGAGATCACTCATTAACTTCTGGTCATGTTAATCTAAACTCCCATACATGTGCCCTAAAGTCAAGAAGATCCAGTTTCTTTATTTCACTAAGTGTTTCCTCTTGTAGACATTTTAGCAAGGGGAAAAGAAAATATCTCAACTTGATATCATTCAATTTCTCACAAAAATTCATATATTTTATCTGCATCCACAACAACAACTCCATAAGCAAGAACAATGGAAATCAAATATGGATGAGCTAAACTTCCCAGGAAAGTAAAGTTATTTAATATAGTAAAGGATGACTGGAATGAAAATATCCCATGTCTCCCAATCTTCCACAAAGACATCCACTTTCCAGTTTCTGAAACCTTCAAACTTAAACAAGAGGGCCTTTATAAATGAAATGAAGGGATAGACCTTAAAAGTGAAGAGACAAACCTCAGTCACCCAGTTCCACCACATAGAGCTTTCAAAATGTAAGTGTGAGATAGTAGATGAGTTGAAGAAATGTGCCCATAGGGGCTGACAAGATTGCTCAGTGGTTAAGAAAGTATTGTTCCTACAGATGACCCAAGTTACATTCCCAGTACACACATCAGGCAGCTTACAACCACCTATAATTCAACCTCTGGGGTTCCAGTGCCTTCTTCTGGCTCCCAAGAACTCTGTCTGTACATGCACAGCCTCACAGACACAAGCATACACATACACATACTTGAAACATACATTCTTAAAAAATGAAATGTGCTGAAAGACAATAAAGCAAGAGAACCAGGATGCTTTCAGGAACCTGACCTGTCCTTGCTGGCTTTCAGGATAGAGGAAAGAGTCATATTCCAAGGTGTCAATGCTGCTTCTATAATATGCATATAGCTGCCAGCAGAGACTCAAGGGCATCAGAGACAGAACTGTAAGGAACTGAATTATTTCAGCCAAGTGAAGAATCTATACACAGTCTCTTAAAAGCTCTGAAAAAGAAGTGATATCTTGGTGACTTAAGGCTTTTAGCCTAGTCACAATGTTGGTGAGAATATTGACTTCTAGAAATTCAAGGTAATGAACCTGTGGCATTTAAAGCTTGATTTACTTTTATTTTATGTGTAGGAATGTTTTGCCTGCATGCATGTCCATAAACCACATCTTTGCCAGGTACCATAAAAGCCAGAAGATGGCAAATCTACTGGAAATGGAGGGATTCACAGTATGAACTACAATGTGGAGTCTGGGAACAAATCTAGATCCTCTGTAAAAGTGACAAGTGAACTTCAGCAGTGAGACATCTTTTGAGCTCCAGAATCTGTAGTATTTTAAATCATCAGGATTGTGATGATTTTACAGTTTTCTTGGATTGTTGTTTAATTGTAGATACAAGAAACCAATATAAGAAATATAAACAAAAATCTCATATGCAATGTTAACGTGGGTAGGTATTCTTAACTCATTTTCAAATTGGCGATTCTAGGTAGTTAGATGACTTTAGTTTAAAAACATAAATGGATGGTGTTATACAGTAGACACAAGGTCCTCTTGCTCATAGATAGTGCTAGAGAAACCAGAAAGGTTAAGCATGCATGCTGGTTTCTTCTACAGAGGGTTTGTGTAGACATGTTTTCCACACAGATGGTTGGGTATGGATGTTGTAAACAGCCTGGTGATCTGTGCTATATGTACGGCCACATCACACCTGAATCATTCAAGTTAAAATATTTATCCCAAATTCTTCCTCCCTACACCTTTATCTTTAACATTGCTTCTCAGTCAATAGAATCCATCTGTCCTGGCTAGTTTTATGCCATCCTGACACAAGCTAGAGTCCTCTGAAAAGAAGGAACCTAAGTTGAGAAAATGCTTCCATAAGAGCCAGCTGTAAGGTATTTTCTTAATTAGTGATTGATAGGGGAGGGTCCAGTTCATGGTAGCTGGTGTTATCCCTGGGCTGGTGATCCTGGTTCTATAAGGAAGCAAGCAGAGCAAAACCATGGAATCAAGCCAGTAAGCATCACCCCTCCATGGCCTCTGCATCAGCTCCTGCCATCCAGCTTTCTGTCCTGTTTGAGTTCTTGACCTGCTTCTTTCAATGATGGACTACAGGGTTATGAGAGTGTAAGCCAAATAAACCTTTCCTCACCAACTTGCTTTTGGTCATGGTGTTTCATTGTAGCAATAGAAACCCTAATTAAGATGCCATCCTTAAAGGAGATGTCACATGTACTTTATAGCTTGGTGACCTATATGCTATCTATATTACTGAGACCACTTCAGCTCCTAGGTCCTTAAGAACTCATCTTCATGGTAGAGGTCATATGTACTTTGCAAAGAGTTTGATGTAATCATGCTTTAAGCTTTATTGCGCACATGGAATTGAGATAATTGCTACCAGGAAACTTTTTCCCCAAATTTATACTGTACTTAAATATGTCTAAAATAAATTGCCCAGTGTCAGACTCTAGAAGTTTGAACCAGCACCAGATAACTAAGTTGTGCTGAACTGAATTAAGATGTGTGTCCTGACAGGAGGTTCTGGGTCATTGTAGCAAGGGAGGAAAAAGATACTGGGACTCTAGCCCCATGACTACAAAGAAACAGCCTCATGGACTATGGGTTCAAACCCCAAAATATGTGCCAAGTAGACCTCTCATTTCATAGGATGGTTAGCTCAGGTATTTGGCTACACTGAAAGGATGCTATTCCTTAAGCATTTAGTGGTAAAGACTAGAATAAAGGCTGGGACTCAGATAGGGCGTTCTGTAGGTATCCAAGTTTATACTTAATCTCCTAGTTATTTGCAAACACTTTGGACATAACTCCTATACATTAACATAAAAAATAATAAGATCATTCTGCAAGTCTGAGCTTTCTGGGGGCAAAAGAGTCAGAAAGGGCACATAAATTTGTATTAATTCGTTTTACAGTTTTAGATTGGCAATAACTAGGATGAGGTCCTGATAGAATAGCTGAGCTTTCTAAACCCATCTTTTATTTTCTTTTTCCACATATACTTTGCCAGAGCCTAACGTGCAAATAGAATGAAATGCAACATTTTCCCTGCTGAGCCCAGAGTGTATTAATAAATATGAAGTGATTTGCTTGAATGCCTACCATGCAAACAAGAATTTATGGGGGTTCAAGGTTCTGTAATGCACGTGTTTGTGGAGTCATATTTATAATTGCCAATACTATTAATCTTCTTGACACACATAGAAAGAGCCCAGCCATACACCATTGATTACAAGAAGAGATGCTGACAAATCATGCAAAAGCTGTCTCTTTCATTTCCAACATGTTTTGTAACAGGCACAAAGATGTTTGCAAACAAAGCTACTGTCTTCTGTGAAGGTATCTTTCTCTTACGTACTGCAATTATTGACCCTTGATAAAAAGTATTATTACCCACTTATGGGTGTTTTGGGCCATTAACTCTATTGATAAATTATTGTTGATTTTCTGGAAGCCAATTTCCTGAGGCTATAAATAAAAAGTTCAGCATATGCTCAAGCCAAGCCAGTAGAAATAAGGCACTTTATACTTACAGTCTACTTCGTGTGAATGAAACTGTATGTTTGTGTGAATCATGGGGATTCTGTGGAGGTAAGTATAGTCAGCTGGGTAGCAGGTGGAAGAGAGTGATAGGGTCCACGGTAATAAGAGAACTCAAACCTATCTAGAGCAAAAAGCTGTGATTTTGACCTAACCACCTTTGGCTGTGAAGGAATAAGGAATAAGGCATATTATTGCCAGAGGTAATCTTTCAGAGAAGCCAAGAATATATACATCTGATTTTCAATAGAACTCTAGGTCATTGATGTCTAGACATGCCTGCTATGTTCAGTTTGGGTTCTCACATGTAAGGTTAGCTGACAAATGCAGAGCAGTTAACACTGGGATGTGTTAACGTCTTTTATATTATTTCAGATCAGACATGCTGACAAATGGAAGCATCTCCTGTCTCTCTGGTGGCAAGTTAAATGGCGTCCTTTCAGAGCATGCCTCTTTGTGGAGATTCAGAGAGCTCACAACTGGACAGGGGCTTAATTATAGACCAGATCTCTGTAGCCTTCAATTCTTTCTAGGCTCATTTATCCTCTAAACAGCATGAGAGGGCAGATGGGAAAACAGGAGATACAATGGTGTACCATCTTTTCCTTATTAGTGCACTCTGCTGAAACCTGAAGCACCCAATGTCTTCTGCACTTGAGCTGATGTCTCAAGAGCAGTAATCCTCTCTCATGTTCTCAAACAGCCATCAGCAAGTTTCCAGAAATACAAATCAATGGGAGCAAAACCCCAACCAATTATTTTCTCCATTTGCTTCTTTTCTTTCTGATTTATCATTTGAAGACCAAACCAGTATATCTCTGTGACCCAAAGTAGTCTACAGAACTAGAAGAAACTAGGAAACCTATATGGTAAACCAACCTCTTTTTCTTTTGAGACATGGCTAACTATGTAGCCATGACTGGACTGTAATTTGCTATGTAGACTAGGCTGGCCTCTAATTAAACACAGATCCATCTGATTCTGCCTCCCAATGCTGTGATTAAAGGTGTGCACAACCTCCTTAGCTGTAAATTAAGTTCTTAAATCATTTAACTGAATTATGCAGAATTCCTGGCTAGAGTTGAAGTTTGGATTAGTATTGTCACTGGGATGCTAAATTAAAATTAACATGCTCCATAATTTATATAAAACAATAGTTTTTCATCTCCCCATTCACTTCATATTTACTTAGATATATCTATATGCTAAGTACTCAGGCAAATACTGAATTGTAAGGAAAAGTCATTAGTTTAGCACTAGAAATTAATCTTTTGAAGAATTATAGATCATGTGAGGAACTATCTCTGCTCCATTATTATTGTTATTGTTGCTACAGTGGCTAAGAAGTGCTGAATATTTACTATGTTTCAAGTATGTTACATGTATTTAATTCAGTGACTGTAATTCTAATTTAAAGCTACTATCAGTAGAACTGAGACTCATATCCATCTAGCAGTTTACCTTCTGTCATGCTCCTCAGACTTGCAGCACCCCTCCAAATTGAACTATCACCTTCAACAGGGAAGAGGAGGCTCATGAACCTCAGGTGGTAAACAGAAGGTCACCAAAATATCACATGTACATGAGAACAAAACTTGGAAATGTTTTGACAAATTGGACATTGGGGCAGTCCTTACTTTAGTCTGTCCTAGACTCCCTTTGTGGGCCGAGTAGACCTGTATATTTTGTCTACCCAGGAAGAGTCTGTTATACAACACCTCAAAGATTTCAGACTTCATTACTGACAAATAACACTGTAAGTTAAAGGAAATAACTATTAACAATGACAAGCAACAAGCTGAGTTCATTAAATTAGTTTTTAACCTGAGACTAAAGAAGTACTAGATTTATTCTTGAGATTATTTTGTTTTTAATTTTCATGTCTATGTACATGAATAAGGAATAAGGCATATTATTGCCAGAGGTAATCTGGCTGCACTCTGAGTGCAGTGACTATGGAGACCAGAAGAAGATGATGGATCCTCTGCAGTTGGAGTTACAGGCAGTTGTGAGCCAAATGACCTTAGTGCTGGGAACTAAACGTGGGTCCTCTGCAAGTAACAAATGCTGTTAATTGCTCAGCTATCTCTCCACCCCTGAAGCACTGTATTTTGATAATGTACGTATTTTTCTTTCTGCTAATTCTGGAATAAGTATGGCTATTGCCCTATGTTAATCAATTACATTGTAAATTAAGGGTGATTATATTTTTAATAAACATTATACCGCTGTAATTTTCAAACAATAGGATGATTGTAGTCTTATAGGTAGATAGAAGTAAGTATTGATTTGAGATGCCTAATTTTAATAAATGGTAATTTTGGAAATCAACTATTCACATGTCTTTAAATGTCTACAACAGTTAAAATTCTAATGAAGGTGAAAGATTTAGTATTTAACAAAATAAAAATTTTAGATATTAATTTTTAATTACTGCCATGAAAACTTCTGCCCAACAAAGTGTGTTTGAGTTTTATTTTTCTTTTCCATTCTCAGCCTATGTCCAGATCTATTTTTCTCTTTGCTTTTTCTTTAGTTCTAGTGATGGATTCCATGGCCTTGAGCATACTACTGAAGAATACTATCATTAAGGTACAACTATCCATTAATTTAAAATTAATCAATCAATTAATTAATGCATGTGATCTGTGCCAATGAGAGTGCTTGTAGAGGACAGAAGACAACTCTTAGGAGTTGATTCTTTCCTATCACTTTGCAGAGTATAGTGATTGAACTCATGACATCAACTGTTTCTCTCATTACCTCCCCAGAGTAAAAGCAGGTACCTCTACTAGCTGTACCATATCACTAACTCAGACCCTTCATATTTTAAAACAGGATTTTCCAGTGTAGCTCAGTCTGGCCTAGAATTCCCAAATACCCTGCCTTTCATCCTCAAGTATTAGAGCTACAAGTGTTTCTTGCTGCACTCTGATTACTGTTTCTTTGTTGATTACAATGGTGGGTAAGATTGCAGGTGAATCCTATCTTACTTGAATTCTTCTTCCAATGTGATGATAACAGAAGACTCCAGAAAGCATTCAAACAGCTTCCAGTGAAGGGCTTCCTGAGGCTCAGTGAGACACAGATCTAGTTTGTCCTTCTGAGTTTTGGCTGTCTTCCCTGGAAATTATACATTGTAGCCTCAAACCCAAGGTCCCTGAGCTCCTGAGGGTATGTTCATTTGCTATACATAGGAAGAGCATGTTGACTACCTAGACAGGGCAGTAGCCATGCAGAGGTTTATCTGAGGACAGCCTTGGCTAAATGTCCCTCAGTATCACCATGGCCACACTGTCTAACTTACATTGCATCTGTTGCTGCCATGGTAATTGGAAACCATTTATCAAGAAATGGAGACTAATGGGTGCTGGAAAACATTCTATTTTCACTCTCCATGGATTTATATATTAACTGACAAAAATCACAATGCTTAGCACATTAACACAAATAAAATATGATGTCAATCTGGATTCAATTCTTGGAGTTTTGAATATCCACGTATTAAGTTTAACACAATGGAAATTATAGAAAGAGCTGAAAACCCCATTATCCTTAGGGTGTCCTCAAAAACAGGTAACCTTATGATAACTTGAATCATTTACACAAGGCTCAGCAAGATTCCCCTGGCCTCATCTCTAAGAGAATCAAATCTCTAGCAATTTGCCCATTAAGACTAGTATTAAAGGTGGCTAGAGAGATTGCTCAGTGGTTAGGAGGGGGAATAGCTCTTCTAAAACACCCTGGCTTAATCCCAGTATGGTCTATGCCTCCAGTTCCAGGAGATCTAACCCTCTTTTTCTTTTCTTCTCTGGTACATGTATTCACACTCATGCATGTAAAAAAATAAAAAAATAGTCAATCTTAAAAAGAAAACAACAACAAAATTTTAATGTTCTGTTATTTGAATTTTAGCTATTTGCATGATTAACCATTTGGGCATATCTGAATTTTCTATTAATTCCAGATTAAAGTAAAGATGATATTTTAAAAGAAAATCAATTTTAAGAACCAGAAGAGCGTGATTCCAGGGTGGAGTTGGCAGCTGTCCCTTGGTTACCTCTTCCCCACTGTTAACATTACAGAATGCATATGCCTATTAAAGGGAATAGGTTGAAGCCAAAAACAATTGCTTTTGTTTCTATAACAAATAGCCCACACAGTGCTTCAAATATAGGCATAGAAAAGATTTAAGCACACACATTCCATTTCTTTCTTTTTCCTGACATCTACTTCAATTTTGAAACAAAACTACATTACTCATTCCCAAGCATTTTTTTTTCTCGTCTCTTTTAAGGAAAATACTACTGACCTTTCAAGATACTGATCAAATAAAACATTTGATAGGTTTCCTTAAGCCAATAGTTATGTGTCCTAAAATGTGTTATGCATATTATAATCTCCTCATTACAGTCTGTGCTGTCAGAACACAGAGACCCCTACCTGCTTATCTTAGTGTCTTCAATGGTTATCATTGCCTGACCCAGAACTTGTTTCTTCTTTCCTCTGCAGTTACTTCATGTAATCTCTTGACAGTACAATAGAAACATGAGTAATTGAGTCAAGTTTATTTCTGCAGTAATTTTCAAATGGCCAAGTAAATGATTTCTTTGTTCCTAATTCCCTTTCACAGAATTTTGTTGTTGTTGTTCATGCAGAAATGATCTAGCATCATTCCACGTAGTCGTCTTTTATTAAACTACAGGAAAATTAAGTCTTGGAGCTACAATGCTGGTAGGAAGGGCACATGAGATGCTCTGTAATAGATGGCACACTGCTAGGCTTCCACATTCAGGAAGATCACATCCTGGAAAGCTGGGCAGCCTGGTCTGCAGCACTGGGATGCTGAAAGCTGAAAACTACATTGGCTCAGAAACTAATTTGCAATTACTGACCTCAGAGGAAGTACTCCTAAAAATTTCATTTGTTAGAAAAGATGTAGCTAGGGATTGAAAAAGCACCCTTGAGTCTTTGTAAATGAGAAGTAGAACCATTACTTCAAATGCTTTGTTTTGTTCCACTGAAAAGAAGAAAGTGAACTAACAGAAATGCTTGCTCAAATTCCACTCTAGCAGTTTAAAAAAAAAAAAGAATCACAAGAGGCATCACAAAAAGGACAACATAGACGAAATGATGTTACCCAGGAGACTAGCCACCAGATGGGACACCTGGACCAAAGCTCTGAATCTCCATGTGTGCAGGGTTAGGTTCACTGTGGCTACTAGAATTACTTTTTATTTTTATCACTTCCCTGAAATGATTAAATTCACTTTAACAATAAAAGGTTTGCACACAGTGACCTCCTATCCAGACCACTTAACTCAGTGGCCATGTCATTTGAATCTGCCATCTGTCAAAATCCCATTCCTGTCAAAATGGCCTTTGTGTCTCAGTCATCCATTCTTATACTTCCCATGCAACCCAAGAGTTAACTAAGACATCCATATGAGATTTAGGTTACCAACTCGCACCCTAGCACACTACAATTAGTGTCATAAAATGTAATAAAAATGCTCATTTAATGACAGGTCAGAGATCTCTGATTTTCATTCCAGAGTCAAACAAATATCCCAAGCATGTGGTCCACTCTATTCCAGGCATATTGGATATACTATTTTAGACTTGGTTCTGTATATAGTACTAGAAAAGAATGGTATCATTTTCAAGGAGATATTCAAGGCCTGGGGGAGTCCTTCTTATTCTCCATTTCTTTCCTAGTGGATTTTCAAACCATTTACAGATTGGTAATGGGTACTTTTTTGTATGGCTGTACCTCCATACCCTTATCCATGCCCATCTCACTCTTACAGGTCTAGGAAATCCCATATATTTAAAAATTCCAAATACTTGTAATTCTTGATTTCATTTCTCCCACTCTTAGCATCTGGTCTCTTCTAAAGTACTGTCAGAAGCCACAAAGCCCTTCAAGTAATACACATCCACCACACACTCAGCTTCATTTCCATGGCCAAATAGAGCTTTCAGGCAAGGTTTCAGGCAAGGATTCTCAAAGGATCATGAGCACTCCCTGTGGACTTTTTAGAAAGGCAAACATTTGGTTCTGCATGAACTTCAGATCTAATGCATCAAACTCAGGGGATGGGCCCCATTTTCTAGATTTAATGAGCCTCCAGATGGCTCCAATGAACAGTGAAGATTGAGGGTGGCTTGGTATGTCCCCTCAGCTATCTTCCATGCATCTCAAAGTGATTTTCATTTTTAAATTTTTAAAATAAACTAAAACTATAATTTTTATTTTGTTTCTATGTAGTCACACCTTTGCTTTATTTTAAGTAATTTTAAATTATCTGAGAAATAAAAGTAAGCAGTTTTCTCATGGTATGCAAGGAACTGCATTAATATGACTGCATGTTAGTCCCATACCTCTTAGGACTTCTCCCTTATTTTCTAGTGGCTCACTATCTCTGGCTAAGCCGTTTGGCCTGACACCACCCATATTTTCCACATTAGTGGATTCCCATTCCTTGGACCCCTCTCTTTCTATTTCCCCTACCCTGTTTCCTATCATCTTTCAACCACACATTGTAATTTCTGCATGCATGTTTGTTCAATTGTGTGTCTTATATCTGTGTGTTAGGTGGTCAGTTGTGAGAGATATGAGGTTTCATTTGTTTGTCTCCACTGTGTACCTACCTACTGCCTCTCATGGTACCTATCACAGGAAGGACATCTAAGAAACAAAACGATAACAACTTGCTGAATGGCTAGTTGCAGACAATTCTTATGAGGGATGATTTCAAATGAAACAAAATGAGCTTGTTTAAGGACTTCCAGATTATACTCTAGTCGATAAGAGCCAGGTGAGAATTCTTATATACATGATAAAGTCACACCTGCTAGAAACTTAACCTTGGTGCTGAAGTGTATACTGAGAAATATTAACAAACCAATTTAATTTCCTCTTTTAGGCATAATCAGAATTTCTGCATAAGCCAGAATTCTACAAGTCTTAACTATATGCCTTTAATCTTGCATGACTACATTTGTATCACAGGGATACCAAAAAAGGACAGTTAGGCAGGCCACAATGCTTTGATTCTGATTCTGTTTATTATTACTATTATTATTACTATTATTATTATTATTATTATTATTATTATTTAGGTTTCTGAGACAAGAATCTCACTATTGTAGCCAAGGCTGGCTTCAGACTCTCTAGCCTCTGGTCTCAATTTCCCAAATGCTGTAATCACAAACGTGATTCTAGCCTTTTATCACTAAATCTTGGATTTACCTTCTGAGACACTTTTTACCTTTTGCTTTTATTTTTCTGTTTTTGAATATAAGTTTAGTGTGTCTTGCATTTGGCATAATTTCAACTGCTTCCCTGGTTTTGGTCCTTAGCCATGCTTGGCACATGCTAACTGGCTCCATCATTCTTAGACACCAGATCCCTGCTATTTGAATGGCAGTCCTCAAGGGAGGGAGAGCAGTCAAGTATAAGTCAAGTCAACACAGGGCAAGGTGTGAGTGAAACAACTGGCCAGCAGTGCTAAATCCAGCAGCCGCTACGTTCTTCTTCTTCTTCTTCTTCTTCTTCTTCTTCTTCTTCTTCTTCTTCTTCTTCTTCTTCTTCTTCCTCCTCCTCCTCCTCCTCCTCCTCCTCCTCCTCCTCCTCCTCCTCCTTCTCCTCCTCCTCTTCTTCTTCTGGAAACAGCCAAACACACTCTGCATTTTCACTTCAAGTTGTCTCTTATTTTTATTTCTGACTGTGAGTTTCCTGGATGATTACGTTTGTGCAACTCATGACACCAAAAGAGGCATACCTTGGTTGTGTCAGCCTCTATTTCATTAATTACTACAGTACCCCCTGAGGTAGAGCCTGGAGAAGGCCTCAGACATAATTGCCCCCTTTTAATGAAATAGAGAATGAATTATCTGAGATGGTGACTATGTGATCAACTTTATGTGTCAATATGACTGGACTAGAGGACACTAATGTATTCAGCCAAATATAATTCTGTGGATACATTCAAAGCTATTTCTAGATAAATTCAATATCTGAGTCAGAAACGGAGTAAAGCAAATGGTCCTGCTCACAGCCTACCCCACCCCAAGCTTTCATGTGTCTCAGCTAACCCAGTCAAGGACCAAAGAGGATTTAAAGATGAAGTAACAGAGAATGTAATCTGTCTTTAAGTGGGACATTGAGAAGTATGTAGCTACTCACTTAATGTCACACTCTATTGAAAGATAGAAAGGCTACACAAACATGTTACTATAGGGCAGTATTTTAGGAAGCAGAAATTAAAAACAGAATGGCATCAAAATTATTCAAAAATTTTATTACTATCAAGTGAGAAAGAAAGAGAGAGGTAACAGTAGCTTTCACAAAGAAGCTTTAAAATTGTTACCAGGTAACTCATTAGAAATATGAGTCAGAGTCAATGAAGGGGTCTCACAGAATTAGAGACTAGTATACAAACTCAATACCCGGTCCTCAACATGCCTCAGCAGGTAAAGGCATTTGCTGCCACTCTTAAAGACTTGAATATGATCTCAGAAACTCATGGTAGAAAGAGAGAGTTGACTCCTACAAATTGTCATCTGACCTCCACATGCATGCATCCCCTCAGCCAAACCCAATGCATCCAGTTCTGTCATTGTTACTATCATTATTGTAGTGTAGCTAGAGTTTTCTCTCTGGGTCCCACCAAACCCTGGCAGTCCCTTAGCCCACTTATAAAATAAACATAAGACACTTATATTATTTAAACTGCTTGACCATTAGCTCAGGCCTATCATTGTCTAGCTCTTACTCTTTATGTTCAACCTATTTCTATTAATTTATATTTTGCCACGTGGCTTACTGGTTGGTACCTTACGCCTTTCTTGTCCTGGCGGTGGCTGCAGGCAGACTCCCCCTTCACTTCCTGTTCTCTCAATTCTCCTCTCTGTTAGTCCCACCTATACTTCCTGCCTGGCTACTGGCCAATCAGTGTTTTATTTATTAACACATTTGTCATACAGAACATCCCATAGCACTTCCCCTTTTCTTGTGCCAAATGTAGATGTAACCATCTTTTTAGATAAGAAACACAGAGCCGATTGCAGAGTTAAAAAGCCCAAGAGGTCAGAGCAATAGCTAAGAGCTAAAAACCTTACCCTTCACTGCCACTGCTGTCCTCCTCAGCAAGAGAACTACTTTCTGTGTGTCTGTCTTCTTATAGACTTTCTGTTCTGCCTTCTCATTGGTTGTAAACCCAACCACATGACCTCCTCATCACTGCCCATCTATACAGACCTCCAGATCTTCTATGGTTGGTATTGAGATTAAAGGCATGTGTCTCTATGCTGTCTGTATCCTTGAACACACAGAGATCTGCCTAGCTCTGCCTCCCAATTGCTGGGATTAAAGGCGTGCACCACTACCGCCCAGCTTCTGCTATGGCTTGTTATTAGTTCTGAACCCCAGGCAACTTTATTTATTAACATACAAATAAAATCACATTTTAGTACAAATAAAATATCACCATATTGTAGTATTAGTAAATGAATGGTTATCAGTACCCCATGAAGCCTGGAACAAATTGCAAGTTCCTTTTCTATGTGCATAAACACATAAACAGGAAACAAACATCAATTTGATCAAATTAATACCCCTATTATTATTATTATACCAGGGAAAGAGAGGAACAATCAGAACTCACGTTGAGCTGAAGTTCATCTGTCCACTGACCAATAAGACGATAACCAGGGTTGGTGGTGTTTGTTGTCTGGTACTGGAAGATATCATACCGCCCAGGAGCATCCCCATTTTTGTTAAACATCACTGGGGTGCCAGCGCTACCTGAAGGAGAAAATAAAAGACCGGAATTAAGCAGTATTCCTTCCATTTCCTGGGTGATGAAGTTAGGAGCTAACCCTGTTGCTAACACGATGGCCTCTACTGTCCCCTCAGCTCACGGTAGTTCATCTCTACAGCTTGTACACTGTGGTTACAGAATGCTGGAAGACAACCTATCTCTTCCTTTGAATGGCTCTATTCTTGATCTTTCTGAAGATTTTCTTCTAAACCTTTCTAAGCAAATAAATTCATGTATTAATTTTCAGAGACAAAAATATGTTTTAACACAATGCTTTTGCTAACTGTGATTGCAATGCTCATGATGGCAATGGCTATTTTCATTTCCACTTAACACCAAATTGTAGTTAATAAAGAATAAGTTCAAAAATAGTAATTCTTAAAATTGATACATCATTACAAATAAGCAAAATAATTCACTTAAAGTGCATTTCTGCCCTGATTGAATTTAAAACATGTCTTGTGTTATTTCTAATTCATAGAGAGGAAGTAGGAAATGCCCAGCAGTATGCCTAAAAGACATTCCACAGACATTATTTTCTTCTTCAAGCCATTATTTAGTTAGGTCTTCTTAAAGTGTACTCTTTGGATGAAAAGGTGAGATGTTTCAGCAGGTGAGAAGACTTGTTGAGCAAACTTGAGGACATGAGTTCAAATCCCCAGCACCTCTCCTTCTCTAGTAAAATAACTAGAAGGTTAATTTGTTCTATTAAATACATGTTTCATGTTTATGCACATATGCAAGTGAGTTTGTAAAAGTGTGGCATGTTCTGGTGTCTGTAACAACTGTGCTATTGGATACAGAGACAGAAGGATCACCAGGGCTTGCTGGCTGCCAGTCTGGGTCCAGGTTCAGAAAGAAACCATTTCTCAAAGGAATGTGAGTGATAAGCCTGTGAGTGATAAAGGGCATCTGATTAGACAAATGAATATCCAATACCAAGAACAAACCCACATCCAGAAAGAGAGACTGCACATTGAGTATAAGAGCCATATGAAATATGTCATCTTGCTGAATGATACAACATCACAGCTAGGACAAAGGAACATCTAAGGCGCATACCTTTCTATAGTTACCAATTACAGATTTTATGATAGGGCTAACTATCAGAAAAAGAAGTCAGAGCTTGTGATGGGGCAGAGTTCAGTACTATAATAACATGGAGAGAACCTCCTATATAACATGAGTTTGTCCAATGTCCTCACATCAGTCTACATAAAAGAGAGACAAGAGGAATGAAAGGCTGTGTGTGTGTGTGTGTGTGTGTGTGTGTGTGTGTGTGTGTGTGTGTGTGTGTCTTATAAAAAACACAGGAATTATTGGGCACATGCATTACCACTGAAATAGGTTCCAGAATCTATGAAATGGAAAGGAGTGGATTTTCCTTCAGTCTGCAGAAGGACCCCTGACTTGCCATGACCATTATAGGGGTCCTGGGAAATATATAGTGGTCTTCTATATTGCAAACCTATAAGGTAATGTGTACTGCAATGGCTAACTTGTTGATAACCTTGACAACATGGGAAGAGGGAACCTCAACTGAGAACGTATTTCATCAGATTGGCCTATGAGCATGTCCTGGGTCATTTTCTTGGTGACTAATTAATATAGGAGGTACCATCACTAGACAGGTATGTCTAGGCTGTATAAGAAGGATAGTTGAATGTGAGCAAGAAAGAAAACCATTAAACAGTATTCCTAAGTGGCAGCCTCCGTTTTAGTTCATGCCTCTACATTTCTGCCTTGATCCCTTGCTCTGGAGTCCTTCTGTGATGTTCTGTGACATATAAGCTGAAATAAACCTTTTCTCCCTCCAAGTCAGTTTACTTTTATTTTTAAATTTTTTTTTTATTTTTGCACATGCTGGTTATCACAGCAACAGAAAGCCAAAGTAAAGCATATGCGTGTGCATTGTTTAAGACTTTAACTTGTGGTTATATTTAAAGGAGGTGGGGGGATGATCAAGTAGGAATTCAAAACACAGCTGGAGGACACAGAACACCAAATTTCCTCATCTTACAGGTAAGAAGCTGCTTAAGTTCAGGTAGGGAAGGTTTCTTGTCAGTGACTCAGATAATTTCAACCAGATAACTTAGATAATTAAACCACAATAATACTTAGTAACTGGTTTTTGAATCCTTAGGATAGATCCATATTACAGGTTGATCTATCAATATCTTTATGACGTTAGCAAATTATTTTATTTCAGGCAGCTGTCTGTCACAAGGGACACCTTTCCATAGAGTTACAGTGAGTGCTGAGTGCAATAACCTAACGGTATGCTCTCTTGCCTGTGCCCTCACTTAGCAATCACTCCATCGTAATGCTTCTTAAAATGAGATCTGTGCATGGGTGTGCTTGTGGGACTATGTGCCACATGTGTACAGGTGTATGCAGAAACTAGATGAGGCGGTTGGGTCCCCTGGAGCTGGAGTTTCAGGCAGTTGTGAGCCACCCAATATAGGTTTTGGAAACTGAATTCGGCTCCCCTGCAAGAGCAGTCAGCACTCTTAACTGCTGAGCCATCTCTCCAGCCCTTTAATAATTTTGAATAGTTTTATTTTTTTCAGTTTATTTACCTATCATCTTGAGACCAGAAATAACACATGGCTCCAGTTAGCCAAGTGGAAGCTTTCCTAGTGAACTTGTGTTGCTCTTCGGAGATCCCATTAGAATTTTCCCATTTTTAGAAACATTTTCTATTTACCAAAGAGCAGTGTAGAGCCCACAGTGGGAGTGGACACTAGAAGTCTGTGAACACTGCTTTGTTCCCACCAATTTGAGTCAATGGTTGGATTGTTTGTGGCCAAAGGAACCATTTCAATTTGCTTCTTCTATACATTGCCCAGAGATAATCACCAGAGACTGTACAAAACACTTCATCCCAATTCTTTTTAAAAATATTCTTTGAAATTGTAATAAAATCATGGCATTTCCTCTTCTCTTTCTTCCCTTAGCTCCTCTCATTCACCCCAACTTGCTGTCTCTCTAATTCATAGACTTTTCCCTCTTTATTGTTGTTATATACAGTCTTCTGTGTCACACAAAGCTCCACGCAATGAGAGGGAAACAAGCAGCAGCAACAAATGACTAATGATGCAACAGAAACTTTTCAACAACTGTGTCTTGCTCTTAGCAAATATTCCAAGTATGTAAGGACAAGAGATGAAATGTGATGTTGCATGTCATTAGCGAGAAATGAGAATCCTATTACTGTGCTACATGACATTGCTATTCAGGTGTCCAGTCTTTTCTCTCACTCGGGATGCCCGGACTCACATTGTGCTTTGCTCTAAATACACCATTTTCTATTCATTAAATTACGTGGCTGGAGCCTTTCGTGCTTTTTGAGAGGAGAGAGAAAGTATGTCTGAGGCCCAGAGCCCCAAACAATCTCCTGTTCATCCAGTCATTCTTCCTCAGAACAGGACACATGGCCTTATCTTTCTCCCTTCTCAAAATCTTTGTGAAGGAAAATGATTCTTGTCATGCCTCTTCCATTCCTATTAAAGTTCATGTTAAAAATTATAGCAGAGGAGATGAATACTTTATCTAAATGATGATTTCTAATAGTGTATTGTGTAGCTTTGACCTTCTAAATGCATTCTTTAATGAAATGGGCTTATTATTCCCATGGTGTTTTTTTCTCCTTACAGTCTGCTTTAACAGTACCTACACCTGGACTTATTAAAAGGAAAAATAGGCATTGTATTCAATGGACTTTGTGAACTGAAAACAATAAAACAGAAGTCTAGAGAAGAGGAAATAAACTATCAAAGAGAAGGTCCTTGCCCACAGAGATACTGTAAGGCGTGAGGACCAGAATGCAGAAACACCAAGTAAAAGAAAAGGGGGCTACCAGTCAAGATGGGCAGCATTATAACCTACGAAAGCAGGATCACAGAAAGGATGACTGATTCCAAATTACCCTTTACAACCTCCACAAGACCCTGGGACTATATATTTTATTTTAAAATTGTGTGTTTGACATACAGACAGACCAAGAGGGAGAGAGGGAAAGAGGGAGGGAGGGAGGGAGGGAGGGAGGGAGGGAGGGAGAGAGAGAGAGAGAGAGAGAGAGAGAGAGAGAGAGAGAGAGAGAGAGAAACAGAGAGACAGAAACAGAGACAGAGAGAGACAGAGGCAGGGGAGGGAGAGGGAGAGGGAGAGAGAGAGAATATTTGTATATGTGAGTGCAGGTCCTTGTAGAAGCCTTGGACCTGGAGTTATAGGTAATTGTGAGCCATCCAACCCTTGTGTTGGGAACGAAACTAGGGTCCTCTGAAAGAGCAGTATGGATTGACTGTTAGCTGCTGAGGCATGCCTCTAGTCCCCACAAGAACTCTATTGGGAAAGTTACAGGCTCATAGCCATGGACAACCAGGAGTAGATCTTACAGTAGGATATTAGAAGGGTAAGGCGAATGATCATCATAACATAGGGAACATGACAAAGATCTTGAAGGAAATTCTGTTCCAACAAGGGAAAATAAGTTTCTTTCTTGCCAAAAGTTACAAATCAAAAAGGCAAAGATATAAAGTCATCTTAAGCTTGCCCACAACTACAAGGCATTAGTGTATGTGTGGGGTGCTGCAAGGCTATAACACACTATACTTTCTTATCAACTTTGTCTAGAGCTAGAACTGTAGTGGAGTATCAGAGAGGAAGAAAGAGAGAAGGAGGGAGAGAGGAAGAGAGAGAAATAACAAACACTAGAGGATCTGTGATCTAACAGGTGGCAGGTAGCAGAGAACACATGACGACTGAGAGAATGTAGCCAAGTCCAAAATGTGTAGTGATTTCAGTGTGTGACAGAAACTGCTTTTCTTCCAGAACAGAGAAGCTTTAAGGATCCTGATGCCCAGATGACAAAGCTATTTTCTGCATCAAAGCATTTACCCGAAAGGTTTTCTCTTCTCATTTCTGTTTGTCATGCAGAACCAGGATTTCTGTACTGATTCATGTTCTGTTAATCTTTCTGCTCAACAGGCCGTCCTAAACCATACTCCTGGAGCCAATGAGAACATGGATTCTACATTTGGGCCAGGCCAGTGGAGATACCAGTTTCTTGATCCACTGCATCAGCAAAGCCAGTTGGAATTATATGTATAAAAACTGATACTGGCTGCCATGGAAACCTCAGCTTTAAATGTGGCCAGACCACTTACCTTTACCTGTGAGGGTGGCATTTTGCTTTTCTTCCAGCTTGGTAGTTTAAGGTTTGTTGTTTTTAGTGCAAATATGTCAAGAAGCCCACTCAGCACTCAACTTCAAATTATACTTTAGATGTTCCATAACATCCTTTCAAACTAGTTACAAACAGATTCAGATAAAGTGAATATGGATCTCACCTCTCTAGAGAGGAAAGTAAAAATATTTTAGATGTGATTTTACAATATCCATTGGACTCCCCATTTCTTTCCTAGGAATCAGTAGGTCTAGATGGTTATTATTTTGGAGTTTTCTATCACAAATTGTTTAAAGTTACATTAGAAAACATTTCCATAGATCCATTTAGATCGATTAGTCAGCAAAGAGACAACTAGAATGCATTTGTACTCAGGTCTCTGCATGTATTTGTGATGTAGGAAAAGGTGACCAGGAAAAAAAAATCTTTGAATTAGCTCCCACCCCATCCCCATTTGCAGCAAGAGGTTACCCACTTGGAGAAGTTGTGGTCATACTTTCCAGAAACTATTATCAGTAAGTAAAACAACGTTTTCCTGAATGTGAAGGTCAGAAATATTGAGTTGTACTCAAAAAAAATCCTAGGGGTAAATAGACTTCCTTACCAAAGTCTCTAGAGAAGTACAATCATGCTTAATAAGAAATATAAGTCAAAATCCTAACTATGCACAAGGAATCCTGAATTCTTCTTAGCAGATTTGAAAGAGATGTGAATTATAGATTGCTCCCTGCCATTTGGTAGTTGTAAAGTGGGAGCCAGATAGTTTCTCTTCTTTGCACATTTATTTATTTACCTAAAATGAGAAAAGTAAATAAGAAAAATAATATATTTCTGCAAGGAGTTCTGGTTCTTTGGACTGAAAATGATATTCCTAATAAGATCCTAGTTCTAGGTATTCTTGTTTATTCCGAGATGCCATCTTTGACCTCTAGGCAGACAGATGTAAATAGCTTGAGCCGTATATGCACATCTTCATGTACAGCTATTTTTATACCTATTTGCATATATATGTACAAATTCATGTTGATATGATATCTGAAATTTTAATCATACACAATTTCTATTAATTTATTGCCATAAGTGAACATATTTCTTATTGTATACAATACATTTAATAATTTCTCAGTCCTATTGCATGTAAAAGCTAGTATCAGAATTATCAACACCCCAAATGTGTATTTACTAGCTGTTATGATTTATTTTATTGTTTTCCCATTTACATTTACTAGTCCCTTTTGGGTAGCTTATCACAGGAAGGTTTTGTAGTTTGAGGGGTAAGCTCATGACCTGAGATATAGTTTGTATACCAACTTTTAACCACTCCTTATGATCTTGCGATGATAAAACTCCTGCCTCTTTCCCTTCCTTTCTTTCCTCTCTCCCTCACCTACATTCACTAAAGAAAAAAAGGCTCTTGTGAAAGATATGGATTTGAAGAAAAGAATATAAAATAGCCCTCCAATATGTAGTCATTCATTCTCTTTTCTAAGTTTCATTTCCTCACCCATTCCCACACTGGTTCGATCACTTGAAAGTATATAATTAGCAAGGTTTTGATCTTTCTTGAGTCAATAACAATGCCGTCATGTGATTTCTGTAGCTTATGAAATAAGAGAAGATATTTGCTTAGCATTCCCAATAGTACAGACATTTGGAGACTCACCGTTGAAGTTAACATTGCGGATATACTTCAGCAACTTCTTTCCCCCTGCTTGCTCCATCTCTGGGCATACTCCCCGGTAATCAGCACACAGATCCTTATTCATGTGATGAAGGGCATGTGCCATGGCATAGACAGCATCAATCACAAACTGAACTTTACCCTCCTGCTCATAATTGGAGTCTTTTCCAATTCGCTCCTGTCCTGCACATTAAAACAAGAAACACAGACAGATCGGTGTTGAGTGGGAGTGCACATTTCCATCTGCTTTTGATCATGCATGAAGATAATAAGTCTTTGAAAAGTCTAACAGTGCAAGCCATATAGCCACCTGTGGTCATCATGTTCTATTTTTTTTCTAATTTGTGGAATTTTCCTTCAGAGGCTATCACATTCAATGTTTTGATTCACTGGGTACACCTCAGAAGCAAGCCTTCAAAGGAACAGTGATGGCTTTTGTCATGAGCCAACATGAAACCTGGAATAGTGTGTTCTCACTATACCAAAGGCTTCACATTTTCTATCTTGGTCTGGATGGAGGTGAAGGGTCTATATTAAAATCTTTAAAGGTTGTTTGCTCTGGAAGGGACAACAGGAACATGACAGACAGACACTGACCTCCAAGCCTGAACTCATTATCGTTCCCATACATACATTCCTGGTGTGCTCTTGTATCCACTATGGTCATTACTGGAGACTTGGGTACTTAGAGCAGAAACTCTGGTTTCATTATTTTTATAATATTTTCTTTCTCTCACCCACTGTCTCTCATAAACAGATATAATGTATTTCTCAGTCTTACCAATTCTACCTCAGACAATCCACAGCATTTTGGACACACTACCAATATTTGAGTTTTATCATGTCTTTCTCTTTCATCAGGATGTGAGGCTAGAGGTCTTCACTTAATGATTCATTCTCCATGTTTGTCTCTGCAAATGGCAGAGATGACAACCACACTCAAGACTCAGAATCTCTCACTGGCTCTCCACTAACCACAGAATATGATGTAACCCACTTCCCCTGTCCACAATAGGTGGTCATTCTTCAGCCCCCATCTGCACCATCATGGTAACAGCTGACAAGTACTCTGCTTCCATGCACATTGGAAACACCTCTCAGCTTTGTCCTGCTTCTCTAGATTCCATCTTCACTTTGTGAGTTATGTATTCTATCTCCGCATTCTACTCATGGGAAAGCAATGGTGGCAGCTTGATTTGTCATACCATAGACCATGTTATTATCATGTTGACCTTTCTCTACCCTGACTCCAGGTTTGTTTGTTTGGTGTGTGTGTGTGTGTGTGTGTGTGTGTGTGTGTGTGTGTGTGTGTGTGTGTGTACATGGGCTTTTAGAGTATTCTTTTTTAAATTACTTTTATTTTGGAGATTATAATATAATTATATCATTTCCCCCATTCTTTTTCCTCTTTGTAAGCTTTCCCATATATCCTCCTTTCTCTCTTTCCAATTCATGGCCCCCCTTTCATTAATTATTGTTATGTGCCTATATGTATATGTATATACATACATATAACACACACACACACACACACACACACACATATATATATATACAATATAGTTAGTTTGTATAATGTTTCTTGTATATATTTTGAGGGGTGACCATTCGGTATTGGAGATCCAATTGCTCCACATTTCCCTGGAGAAGACTATTTCTCCTGTTCTTAGCATTCTGTAATTGCTTGTAGTTCTTTGTGTAACTGAGGCCTCATGGGCTTTCCCTGCCCACTTTGGCATGTCTGTTGGTATTGTTCTTGTTTAGCTCATGTTAATGTGACCATGTTGGTGATACTTTATGGGTAGCTTCTGACATTGTGAGGAGACACAGATTCACAGCAAACTTGTCCCATGTCTTCTACACATGTGACTACTGTTAATCCCTCTGGATTTGCTCACATAATTTAACTTCCTTTGATAGGAACCTTTGTCTGGTTTCCACTCCTCATAGTTTAATTCTCCCTTCCAGATGTAAGTGCAAAGTTACTATATTTTGGTTGTCAGTCACATTAAACATTTCAGTCTTCTATTATATCCATAGGGGCAGTGAATTGTAAGGCTCTCCCCATAGATCTCCCTGGCAATTTATATCCCATCTATTCACATGACAAAGCACAGCATTGGATATCTAGCAGATTTTCAATGTCCTGTGTGTTATATTATGTATCCAGGCCAGGTGTGACTGGCTGGTGCCTGTAAACCGAGCACTTGGGAGGTAGAGGCAGATAGTTAAAGATTTTAAGGCCAACTTGGGACAGGCAAGACACTTGTGAAGTGTACTTGTGAAGTATAATCTCCATGAGAGAAATCTCATATTTAGCATGTTTATCTAAATTCATATTTTTCTTTGAAGAATATACATTGATATTTCATGTGGTAAATAGTTTAGTACATTTTAATGCTTCAGTCACATGGATACTCACTGCTTGCTACTGAAACTGTGGACTCCATGTAGAATAGGGTTTTTAGTTCGTTTCCCTTTAAGACATAATCATCACAAATTCGGTGCTATTTTCAAGGTGAATCCAAGAGTTTTACTTAATCTTGACTATTTTCTCTAATTTCCCTTTCAAGGAAATTTTTGGTTCTTAATGACAGTGCAATGCAATGATTATTAATTTATGTCATTGTATAATAAGCATCTAATGTCCTCAGAATGCCCTAACAGCATGTCTGGCAAATTATTTACAACACATGGTATAATGAAGAGCCTGGTGTGTGTGTGTGTGTGTGTGTGTGTGTGTGTGTGTGTGTGTGTGTGTGTATGTGTCTGTGTGCTGTGGGATATTGTTCTGTATGCTGTGAATATGTGTTGCTCTGATTGGTTGATAACTAAAACACTGGTTGACTAGTATCCAGGCAGGAAGTATAGGTGGAGCGAGGAGATGAGGAGAATTCTGGGAAGAGGAGAGGCTGAGTCAAGGGTCACCAGACAGATACAGAGGAAGCAAGATGTCAAGGCAGAACTGGGATAAGATACCAAGCCACATGGCTAAACATAGATAAGAATTATTGGTTAATTTAAGTGTAAGAGCTAGTCAGTAATAGGCCCGAGCTAATGGCCAAACAGTTATAATAAATATAATCTTCTGAGTGATCTTTTTATAAGCTGGCCAAGGGACTGGAGGGGCCTGGTGGGACTGGAAAAACTTCTGACTGTGTGTGTGTGTGTGTGTGTGTGTGTGTGTGTGTGTGTGTGTGTGTGTGTGTGTATGTATGTGTGTGTGTGTGTGTGTGTGTATGTGTGTGTACATGCGTGCTATTTTTGACAAACTTTTGTTTTAGGGGAAGATTCTGAAACATGGGGCTGTCTAAATGTCTTAGTTAGGGTAGCTATTGCTATGAAGACACACCATGATCACAGCAACTCCTATAAGTAAAACATTTAATTGAGGTGGTGGCTTACATTTTCAGAGGTCCAGTTTGTTATCCTAATGGTGGGACATAGTGGGGTGCAGGCAGACATGTTGCTGGAGAGTTAGCTGAGTGTCCTATATCTTTCAAGAAACAAGAAATGAACTGTGACACTGGGTGTGGCATGAGACCTCAAAGCCCACCTCCACAGTGACACACTTCCTCCAACAAGACCACACCCACTCCAACAAGGCCACACCTCCTACTGGTGCATTTGGTGACCATTTCCTTTCAAATCACCACCTTGAAAAGGGTATATTCATCTGGCTTGCTGATCTATACCTGTCAAGTCCCCTCTAGAGGGGCTGTACCTATCTTGTGTACAGGTCACAAGATAGGAAATTTTATTTCTTCACGACCATGCCATCAGAAGACACTGCAAAATTTCCTTATTAATTCATCAGATACAGGGCTGCTTCCAACTGCCACTTTTATTTGTTTTTTTTTTCTTTGTTTGTATTTGTGACATATAAACACACATCTGGTTAGATGTACAACAGAGACCAGAGGAGAGCATCTGGAGTCTTACTCTAATATGTTCTGCTTTATTCTCTTGAGACAGGGTCTCTCACTTAACTTGAAGCTATGTTGGAAACCAGCAAGCCCTAGAGAATCTTTTGTCTCCACCCTACAAAGCTCTCAGGTTACGGTATGTACATGGCCATGCTTACATATTTACATTAATTCTGGGGATTTGAACTAGGACAACAGGCCTGTACAGCATCACTTTAACCATTGAGTAACCTCCCCAGCCCATTACTTGCATTTTCCTCATATGGAAATTTGGAAATTCTAACATCTTTGTGTATGAAAGAATGACATTTGTTCACAATCAAGCAAATGTGTACAAAAAAAGAAAAAGAAAGAAAGAAAGAAAGAAAACCCCCTCATTTCCTCCTCTGTTTTTAAAAGCTTTATTAATTATACAGATAAGGAATAAATTGCAAACATTTCCTCTGTTTTGCATTTTTCTTTGAAGCATCTTTTTCCAGACAAAAAATTTATTCATTTTTTCATAATTTCTTTTCCTTTATTACTTCTGATTGCTGAATCATGCTTAAAAAGATATTCTGGGCTGTAAAGATGCCTCAATGGTTAGAAGCAATTGCTTCTCTTGCATAGGACTCAGATCCAGTTTGTATGGAGGCTCTGAAACTCCATTTCCACAGAATCTGATACCCTGTTCTCACCCCCCTGGGTACCAGGCACCCATGCAATGCTCAAACATATGTGGAGGCATGCATTCATACACATGAAAATAATTAGTTGCTTTTATTTCCCTTTGCCTCCTGAGTGCTGAAGATAAAAGCATGTGCCACCATCCTCAGACAGAAAAATAATAGAGGTTTAAAAAAAATATTCTCAGCCCAAGAGTATCAGACTTTATCCACATTTCTTTGTAGCACTTGTTCAATTAAGTAAATAAATAAATTCAAATTAACTATGATTGTATTAGAATGTTTGTCACTACATAACCCGGGCAGGCCTGGAATTGTGATCTTCTGCTTCTACTTCCCAAGGGCTGGCAAGGCAGGCATGTGCCACCATGCTGAGCATTATTTGTATAATTGTGATCTTTCAGATGTAAGCAATTGATCTATATGCAAGATCTATTCTGGCAAACAATGTGAGGAATGAATTGAAATCTTATTGTCTCTCTGGATATCCTATTACCAATGGATATAGCTTTGTAACATATCACAATCCCGTTCTCCAATTTGAGTATCTTTGAGTATACACCCTAATTCTACATGTAACTGTATCTACATCCAATTAAAAAAAATCTCTTTATTTAAAAAATCTTTTCACATATTAACAGTGAAGTACAAGTTATTAAGGCTTGTTAACATATTCAAATAGCTTGCTAAGAAAGTCCCTGCCCTTTGCCTGGTGAGAAATTTGCTGTGAACAGGCTGGCCTTAAACTTGTAGCAATTTTCCCAACTATGTCTTTAAACATTGGCATATTGGATTTGTGCCGTTGAACCTGATATTCCTGGTTATTTTTAATTTCTGAAATAAACTTTATTTTCAACGACATAGCTCCAGAAAACAAAAAGTACAGCTCAAGCAACTAGTAACTAAATTTAGTTAATTTGTGTTGTTTTAAAATAATTTTACCTCGAACAGAAACTACTAAAAGTGAGACATCCAAGTATCATTTTATTAATTTGAGTTTCTTTTTGGTTCTTTCCATAGTATTTACATTTTTTCTCATAAAAGAATAAACTACTGCTAATAGTCAAGAGAAAGTCCAAACTGATCTACTCTGGTGATCAGATGGCCAAACACCCTAACTGTCATGGTAGAACTCTCATCCAATGACTGATGGAAGCAGATGCAGAGATCCATGGCCAGGCCCCAGGTGGAGCTCTGGGAGTCCAATTAGCAAGAAAGAGGAGGGATTGTATGAGCAAGAGATGCTGAGACCATGATTGGAAAAAGCACAGGGACAAATAGCCAAACTAGTGGAAACACATGAACTATGAACCAATAGCTAAGGAGCCCCCAACTGGATCAGACCCTCTGGATAAGTCAGACAGTTGATTAGCTTGAAGAGTTTGGGAGGCCCCCAGGCAGTGGGACTGGGACCTGTCTTTAGTGTATGAGCTGGCTTTTTGGAGCCTGGGGCCTATGCTGGGACACTTTGCTCAGCCTGGGTGAAGGGAGGAGGAGACTGGACCTGCCTTGACTGAATCTACCAGGCTGAGCTGAATCCCCAGGGGAGTCCTTGCCCTGGAGGAGATGGGAATGGGGGATGGATTGGGGGGAGGGCAGGGGAGGTGGGAGGATAGGGGAATATAGCTGATATGTAAAATTAAATTAAATAATGAAATTAAAAAAAAGTTTTTTTCCACTATTTTATGTGAGTGTTTTGCCTGTCTCTCTGTTTACTACATGCAAGCCTAGCACCTAGTGAGGCCAAAAGAGATCTCCAAAACTGGGACTGAAGTTATCAGCATTTGTGAGTTGCCATGTGGGTGCTGGGAATTGAACCTGGATCTTCTGGAAGAGCAGCCAGTGTTTTTAACTACTGAGCTGTGGCTCTAGTTCCTCTCAGATAACTGTTAAGTGTTCTCTAAGTTCTGCCTTGGAGAAAGCAGTTGGTTTTGCTGCTTCATATACTGCTTTTATTTTCCAGGCATCATCTCACTGGCTTTTATCTATATATATGAAATTAATATTTCACCTATTTCACTGGATTCAAACTTTTTATTACAAAAATTTAAAACAGAAATCAAAGTTAAAAGAACTTTAGAGCGAGTCCAGCAATTATATCTTAGCATCATTTGAATGCTGTGAGGCCATGTTTACTGTACTAACAGTGCCATCTTACTTATTTTATAAGCCTATTCATTTTTAATAGTAATTTTCTAACATGATACTTTGCAAATTTTTCCTGTTTTTATAGCACTCAAAAAAGGCAATATTGGAGGTATTATGACCACTATAAACTCACTATGAAATGATTTCAGTCCAATAATACAGGAGAACAATTTCTAGCATGCTTTAATAAGGACATTTATGCCAGAAAGAACACTTTGAAAAATAATAGAACTGTTTTCAGTAATGAAATATCTTATTGCTGGAGAAATACTTAAGGCTATGCCTTTCTTGGAGAGTCACCAGGTACATTAACATATTAGAGGCTCTGGGAAAATTTCAGGATTAAATTTGTCAAACTCACAGAACTTGAAAAACGTAGCCTTGTTATAGAGAACCAGATGTGGAGAGTTTATTTACCAACAACCACAAATACCAGTGAGATATTATTTTCCTACTATGGCAACTGATTATATCACTATAACAAAACAGCTTGAAAAAGACAGTTTAAAGGAGAAAAGCCTGACAGTTTTAGAGGCTTCAGTCTGTATGGCCCCATGTATTTGAACAATATATCATGGTCAATGATGCCTGTGGCAAAGAACAGCTAGTCACATCGATACGAGGAGGAAGAGAGTGACAGAAGATGACCAGGGATAATATACTCCCAAGAACCTGTACATGGTAACCTACATACCCCAGCTAAGCCCCATCTTGCAAATTTTCAAGGATTATATCAAAATAGCATCACAAACTGGGCACTGCAAATTTGAAATGTAAGCCTATGGGGGCATTGCACTTCAAACTGAAACCACAACAGGCAGCTACAAATATTTGGTAACTTTGAAGTCTTGGCTACTCATGAAGTATTACTTTAACTCCTGGCTCTTTTTCTACTTGGTATCTGATTATGTTTCAATATTGATGGCAACCACTGGGAGTTAGGAATGATAAATTCCTCTGGAACATTCACAGATGATCCTAATCTTTCAAAACCCATGACATTCTTTCTGTTAGGTAGTGATTTCCATCTCCCTTCAGAGGGAGGCTTCTTAAGACTCAAGTAAATGAAAATTATAAATTAAATAAAATTCATACGTTTAAGGAAGCTCGAACACTGTAAAGAAGTCACAAGGTACATCCCCAAGGTTATAAATGGAGACTCTCCAGCTGACCAGCTGAGCAGCCTAAGAACCATGCAGGGGGCAATGTAGAAAGTTCTAAGGATGCAACCTGGTCATTAATGAGCTTGTAAGTAACTATTCACCCAATTTCCTGTAACTAAGCCTGATTTGGGTGATATTGGTTTGCTGTTATTGTTTGTTTGTGTGTTTTGTCCATCTGGTCTCTCATAGGTATGCTGTCTGAAGTAAAGTAGAAGTTTGTAATATGTTCTCTCCCCATCCCCTGAGAATAGTGACATATTGTTTTCCTAGGGACCAATGCAGAAAGAGGCATGGACGACTGTAAGTGTAACAAATGAGATGAAAGAGCTTGCTTACAAGATTCTGGAAGTGTTGATTTGCTTTGATGAAGAGATTAGCCAGTTGTACAGGTGCCCCAACTCCCACCATCATCACAATTACTGTGGTTATTGTGTTGTCCTGAGGAAATAAGGTATTATATCCATGGCAACAGAATACAGGGCAAGTATACAAAGGTACATCAGAGCCACAAATTAGCCAAGACTACATTTTTTCCATGCAATGTACTAATGGTTTAACTACCTAATAAAGCTTGATATCCAGTATTTCTAGGTTTCTTCAACTGCTGTTTTTATTCACACACCAATTTATAACACTCCAAAGGAGTAGCATTAAGTACATAAAACTCGTGCTGCAAAGCAGTGTTAAATATCTTTAACAGCATAGCTTGCAACAGAATTATAAAAAGCTTTTCCAATTAATTCTCACTTAACACCTCATTCTTTTAACCTCACTGCTTATATAAGATGTTCTTATACCCTATCCTTCATGTTCTTTACTTCACTCTCATGTTTGCAATGAAGTCTCTGAGTTTGAGATAAAGGGAGAATTTAATAGCATTATATTCTGGGTGTCTGGTGTGCAAAGAAGCTAATTTCCCCCATCTCCTGACTTTTGGCTTGTTACTTTTATACAGAGTCCAGTATTTAACTTTCAAATGCACACTCCATTTTAAAGAATAATATTTTGTTAATTCTTCGAGAATTTCATACAGTATACTTCGATCAAATGCACACTCTTCCTGTTGAATATGAATTAGCTGCCTTATACAATTATAATTGACACATGCTTTTCCCCATCGGCATGTTTAATGACTACTCTACTGTGGAGCCCTTTACTTTGAAGGGCTGGCTTTGCTTGTCCTCTGGATGGCATTCCTTTCTCAGATGATAGGCTTCCGTGAAGATGCATATTCACATTAACAGGCAAATAGAGATGCAACAATGAAAAAAGCAGAACTGATATTATTAGGATGGGTAATCCTGTTTGAATGAGAACATAACAGGAAGAGATGGGATGGCCAGTCAGAGACATTGGTCCTTTCACTCAAGGACAGAGGTCCAAGAAAGGCTCAGTAGACATCACGGACTGAAAAAGCTCACTATATGTTTCAAAAGGAATGAACAATTGAGAGTTTTATTTTGCTTTCAAATGTTAGTTGAAGTTATTTGCTCTGCAAAGAACTATCTGAAACCAAGCCTCCTTTGACCTTACAGCAATTTTAAAAGAAGTGTGTGTGTGTGTGTGTGTGTGTGTGTGTGTGTTCTTATGTACACAGCAACATATGTGTGTATCAATGAATAACCTTGGATGTTGCTTCTTGCCTGCCACATTTTTGAAATAGGCTTTCTTGTTCACTGCTGTATATATCAAGATCTCTGGCCCAAATACTTTCAGGTATTCTCCCAACTCTGCCTGCCATCTGACCTTAGGAGTATTAGGATTACAGGTGTGAGATATAGGTCTAGATTTATGTGGGTTCTGCAGATCCAAACTCAGTTTCTCTTGCTTTTATAGCAAGCCCTTTCCACTTTGTCATTTTCCCAGTCCTGGATGCAATTTTAAACTTAGTATTATGTACATTTTGAGCATAAAGGAATATTGAACACAAAGGTTTACATATTTATTGAGATTAAAGTCTTTAGTGGCATTGGTACTTAATTATTCTAAACACTAATGCTTAGATCTACTGAAAACAATAAATACTCTAATTAAGAAAAATTTTTACAGGGCACTTAAAAACAGAGTTAATGCATATTCTTGTCCTAGCAAATTGCTAGATTCTAGCTAAGGGGGATGCAGGGACTTAGGGGAGGAGATGGATGCTGGAGAAGATGTTGTGAGATGTTGCAGTGGTAGACAAATCCTGTGGCAATTCAGTAGGATCCATGAAGAGCCTGTTGCAATCCTATGCACAATTTAAAACTAAATAATATGTAAATAGCCACTGACTTTTCCTTTTTTCCTCATCAGGTCTTGTTTCTCTTTTGAAGAAGAATATGAATAACAAAAAGATTTAATTTTACAGAAATTTACTTCAGTGTAAACTTTAATAATGACCACACTTAAAGAACTGCAGAATAAAAATCAACTCAAGGCCTTGCTGTCATACACATATAAAATAAGGAATATGAGGAGGTCTGGGTTGAGCCCCAAAGGTAAACTGCATTGATGCATCTCTATTTGTAGGTGGGGATGAGTGAGAGTTGGATTGGATGAGTGAGGTGGGGGAAATACTGCTGGGCTCACAGTGGGTTACTGCATTACAACCACAGTGTGTTTGTTGTTGACTGTCTATGGGCTAGGCTGTGTGGAGATGGCTATTCATGGCTTGACATTTAACCCTCAAAAGACCCTAAGGAAAGAATGGCCATTTTCCCAATTGATGCCCCTTTCCTTCCTTACTCTTATTTTGCTTCATGTACAGTCAAAAGATGGCTTTTTTATATACTTAGAAAAGGGAACAAACTAGGGGATTCACCCTCATTCTTTTCATGTTCTGGTCCAGTTCTGAGTCATAATTTATCTTTCCAATTGCATGTCAGTCATGATGTATATGTATGGGTTTGAGACAGTCTCTAGCTTAGGATAGCCTTGAAGAGTCTCTGCAGCTAAGGATGACCTTGAGCTTCTGATCCCCATTGACTTCATCTATTTCATGCTTGGATTACAGTTATGTACCACACTTGGTTTGTGTGATGCTCTGAAGCAAACCTAGGGCTTCCTGAGTGTTCAGCAAACACTTTTCTGAGCTTATAATCTCCACCTTAGGCATGACTTTCATTTGCAGTCTTTAATCTTTTTGAATCATTCATTAGAGTTTCCTGTAGGATGAAATGAATGGTTTTGAAAACAGCCATTGTGTCCATCCCTGATATTCCTGTGGGTATAGAATTTAACATCCAGTACAACTCACAAGTTTCTAGTAGAAGAAGCAAAACAGAAAAATAGAAAAGAAAACTTATGAACTCATCTTCTAACCTAGTAACTACAAGTTGATGTTATCTGAAAAAGGATACCTGTAATGTTCTAAAACAACAGCAGGCTACTTCAGATGAGCAGAGAACTCCAGCACACAGGACAAGCTGTATAGTCAAACCATCTTTACTTTCTACCACTTTGTAACCTAGCATGCTCCCTGGAAGACTGCTTCATTTTACTTTCTTACAACTGTTTTCATTTACAATTTATTTTTAAATTTCCAATTGTGTCCAACTAAAGATACACACATCAAATAAACACAGGCATAGCAGGGTTGATGGGCAGGGCTTACATACAGTGTGCATGGGTGGGCGTTGGGGGTGGGACTAAAAGAAGACTTCTGCCTCAACACCAAGATTCATAGACCCCCAACAAGTCAAAGGTCTTCTGAAAGAGTAAACCCAGGATTTCATGACTAAGATCAATCTGTTGGGGTGTAAGAGCAACAGACTTAGCAAAGATAAGTATAACATTGGCTACTAAAACTAGCATAAAAATACACGTTACACTTTGTTATTCAACAAACCTAAATGGTGTGTGTGTGTGTGTGTGTGTGTGTGTTTCTTATAATTTGTTAAGGTATAGATAGATTCAGTTTCAAGTCTTCATGGAGATGCCTCTTCTGCCATATTAAACCCAGTTTTTTGTTTATATGCTTTGAGTCTTATTTTCATACATATCTAGAATTACTGGTGAGATACTGAATTCAAAATGGAGCAAAGAAATGTGTTCTGAGGAGCATGGTGCAATAGTGCATGCCTATAATTCCAGCAGCAGAAAGGTGAACGTGGAAGGACCTCGAGTTCAAGATGGTCCTGTGCTGTGTATTGGGATCCCATTGGAAGCATCAGAGAGTGTTCTTTTAAATTTAGGAAGTAGTATGTAGATGTACTTATGCATGTAAAGTTAAAATTTCAGCTATTTTTTTTCAGATTAGAAAGAAAAATGCTACTTTGTTTTCTTTTTTTTCCCAATCTAGAGTATTTTTTCTCCCAAATAGGATTACTTTCTCTTCTGATCATAATACACTAAATTAAAATACTGGTTTCATCAGGTTTCTTGTGTGATATAATAGCAAATGCAACATACAATCAGATAAACAATTTGAGAAGGGAGGAGGAAAGAACGAAGGGGCCTAGGGAGAGATGCTGTAGCAGAGAGGAATGGAGAAGAATAGAAAAGCAATGGGATAGAAAAGAAAAATGAAGAAGAAACAGAAAGAAATGAGTAGGTGGGGTTGATAAGAGAGAAAAGGAAGGCAAGAAAAAAAAAGAAAGTGTGGGTGGAGAAAAGAGAGAGCGAGTTTTTGGATCTTTGTGTGTGGTTGTATCTGTGTAAGAGTCTGTGTGAAGATATGTAGAGAGTGAATATTTTCTATTACTCTCTCCCTGTTCCTCTGAGTCAGTGTTTCTTTCTGAGCTCAGGGCTTACATCTAAGCTAGGCTGGAAGTCCAAAAGCTACAAATGTTCTCCTGCCAATGTATTCCCTTTGGAGATGGTGTTACAGACATGTGCAAGGAAAACCTAATGGTCCTTTATGTCAATGATGGGATCTGAACTCCAGTCCTCATGGTTTGGGAGCAAGTACTCTTCACTGTTCAACCATCTCTCTATTCTCAAGTACTATGCATCTTTAAGGGACTATCCATCTTAAAGATAAACTATTAAGTAATGTAAAAGCTTTCTACTCACTGTGGGTTAGTAATACAAGTGTGACCAATATATCTGAAAGTAAATTAGACACTGGTGGACAGCGGTTGAGATTAGCCAATGGATACATACACTGTTATTCAGTCCATGATTTGATCTGTGTTTGTTAGAAAGATTTCATGTGAATTGAAGTTAAAATGATTATAATGGAAAAAAGAATAGCAAGAGAAAGAAAAAATGAGAAGCAGGAGAAAGAAGAGCTACAGGAGAGAGAAAATGAGAACAAAAGGGCCCAGGAGCAAAGAGTGTGTGTAGTCAGGTGGCAGAGCAGATGGATGTATTTAAATTTAAGGGACACTTAGATGTGTGAGACATCCAACTCAACAAGGGGCAGAGATGAAGCCACACTGCAGTTTGTATTGCCTCGCAGCAGTCTAGCAACAGTCTTCTTGAAACACGTGGTTTTTACTTCTATTGTCAGACTTTACAAACAGTTTACTGAGTGGTTCTGCTTCCCATGTCTTTCATTGAGGCTGCATATCCAGCTGATGCTATGTACATAAGCAGGGACATTGAATGACTATAGTCTATACTCACTTCCTCAAAGTGAGGTAAGTGCTTTATGGAATACTTTCATCTCATTGATCTCCACAGACACAAAGAAGGTCAAGGCAGATTTAAAGTTAGAAAGGACATACTTATTACCTGTTTGATGAGGGCTTGCTTTAAAAAAAATGGAATCAAAAGTCATGGTCCAGCTCCACTTTAGGTATGTGAACAGTTCTAATGACTATCATCATCGAGAAAAAGGAAAAGTACATAATACACACCCTATTGAAGACCCCAGAGATAAGACTGGGTCTTGAGTTACATGACAGGGACAGAATCAGGCACAGGGCTCATAATCTAGCAAACAAGCATTCCATGTGTGCTCAATGAAATATGAAAGAATGAATAAATGCTTTGAGGAATTCCAGAGGGGATGAACAAAAATCACATGCATAATGACTGAAGAGAAAACTTACAATCCTCTTTGGACAATGGATGGCTGAGATGGAGAGCTCAGTTCAGGTCACTACATGATTTCAGATGAAGAGAGAGAGAAAATACAGCAGTGTACCTACCCCTGATATGTGAGATCTTTTTCATTAATCTTCTTTGCTCAAGACCAGAAGTTCTACTATCTCTACTTTGATTGTTAAGTACAAATAATAAATACTTTACCAATTCAGGGGTTCTAAAGTCTCTGAACCTTTTTTTCTATCGTTCTCCTGACAGAACATAGCAGTACAATGTGTATGTAAACTCAGTCATTGGTAAATTCTCCAGCATTAACGACTTTCTTTGTTTACAAAGATATTTACTATCTTTGCTTGCAAAACAAGGAGAAGCAGAAAAGTGCATGTCTCAAACTATGATGGTCTTCCTAATAGAAAGCATCTTAATTTGTACTTCCAGTGAATGATGATATTAGACTATTTTTCCAGGTATGCTGAGCCAACTATATTGGATATAATAGTTTTGTCTATGATACATCTCCCAGGTAAAATTTCTCAGCATGTTCCCCCCCCCCCGGGTGAGTACTATGATCCATGATGTGACAAGTTACTGTTCTTTTTTCTTTTTTTTCTGTTTTTGTTGTTTGTTTATTTGTTTGTTTGTATCTTTTTTGGTTTTTTGAGACAGGGTTTCTTTGTGTAGTTTTGGCGCCTTTTCTGGAACTCACCCTGTAGCCCAGGCTGGCCTTGAACTCACAGAGATCCACCTGCCTCTGCCTCCCAAGTGCTGGGATTAAAGGTATGTGCTACCACCTTCTGGCCTGGTTACTGTCTTAATGATGATCAGAAATTATATTGATTATTTATAACTACATTTCCTATGATCATTAAATATTTACAACACCAAAACTACCTCTAAGTCATAAACTCTACTCAAATTTTTGTTACTTAATAAATCTTTTAAGGAGATAGTTAAACTATATAGCTTATTTTAAGAGCTTGAAATGAGTGAAAGGAAGCAACTTAAGAGATGTTTGGATTTTATTTCCCTAAGGACTTGAACTATTTATGCCTTGTTTTTGTTTTTGTTTTTTAATACAACAGCTACCCTTTCAAGCCTGGAATATGCCAGCTCCATGAATTGCTGTTTACAAAAGGAAAGGTTCAATTCCTGGCTCTGCCAGATGTCTGCAGCTTTGGGAGGAGACACTTAATGAAACAGTCTGAACTTCGCTTTTCTCTCTCTTTAGTAGACTGTAAATATTGCCAGCCCTGCTAACTCTGCTGAGTTGTCGGGATGATCAAGTGACGCGAGGGATATTAAAACAATTTAAAGACTCTAAAGTGCATCTCATAAAAGATAAATCAGTACCCAAACATAAGGCAAAAAAATATTCAATCTTGCAAGTTTTCCAGGAAACACAAATCAAAACAGAGGTAACATTTCAGTTGCTTTGCCAGCAGCTGAATAGATTAGCACGGTGCTTCTGAAAGCAAATGTGGTGATATATTTCAATTGTCCAAAAACTGTTTATCCTCCCTGAATTAGTAATGATACAAATGGATAATGCACATCTTGCTAACACTTATCAAAGCTTCCTGTGTCTTTGGCATTGCATTCAACACTTTATACAATCTAACTCACTCAGAGATTCTCCTCAAAGTACAAATCAAAATGAAACCCTTTCAGACAATTAGCATTATCAGAGCATTTTAACACTTGCTTCATGCTTCAAGGCTGCTATGAAGCAGGAACCAAACCTGCTCTGAGATGTCTGGGCTTCAAAATCCTCATTCTTTACTTAATTTCACTGTTTCTAAAAATGAGCACAAGGGAACTGTGCCATGGAAAGAAGAGGGATAGGTTCTTAAGGTATCTTCCAATATGTTTTATATAAACTCACTATTAGAAAAGTGGAGAGTCCACAAGTTGTGAAAATCAAAGCATAGGACTTTACATAACACTCAAGTAAACTAATAATAGGTATGATATTTTTAATACGCAAGAACAACAGGTAGACTGCTTATGATATGCAAGATTACAGGAAAAACTATTAAAAAGTACACAGAACTGAACTGGTGACCCATACCTATAATGGCAATTCTTGGGAGGGAAGATGATTTCAAGTTTGAGGCCAGCCTAGGTTACTTAGCAAATTCAAAGCCATCTTGGGGTATTCATGCTGTTATTTTTTTTAAAGTGTGTACATTTTTATTATATCTCCTATTAGGCTACCATGAGAGTCCCTGAACTTTGGCCCTAGCTAGTGCTAACACTGTAAGTTTTCCACAGGGCTATGTGCATGCTTCTTCCTAGGAATGACAAGCCAGGACCAAAAGCCTCAGTGACACCATGAGAGAGCCAGGTTCAGCTATGTGTCTTAGTAGAAAAATATACACACACTAATGTTAAAATTAGAAGAAGAGCAAGAGTCAAACCATCCTATGGGCTGTGTGAAGAGGAGGGCAGTTGTGGAGGATACTCATGTAATGGATGGCATTTGCAGAGAGAGAGAGAGAGAGAGAGAGAGAGAGAGAGAGAGAGAGAGAGAGAGAGAGAGAGAGAGAGAGATGATACCTGTGTTTCAAAGACAGCCAATTTTTCCATTTGGTCATATTTTCTCATTATTCAGTCATTGAGTGAGAGACACTATGGGTAAGTCTTTAGCACTGAACTCCTTTCAGAAGCTAGAGTTAAATAAAGATCTGCAGAGTAACAGTACCACTTCATTTCTTTCTGTTTTGTTCTTCCCATCTGACCCATTGCATTGAAATATTTCATGCCAGGCAGATTTACTATTCAGCACAGAAAATAAGTTATTTTTACAATAATTTACTGACTGCTACTTTAAACCATATAATGACCTGAGATTGGAGATATGAATGAAACTGGGGACACTCAAGAGATCTAAGTGGCTGGTTTCTTTAAGCTTGGAATTTAGTGTTATTCAGCAATTTCCTCTAAATTGTGATCTTGCATCCAAGAGGGATAAAGTTATGACAGGAAGCTTCTTAGGACTCAAGTGATTAACACAACTCTCAGGAAGTATATGAAACAGACTAGCTTCAGAAAGTTCCTTCCTCTCTAAAATTAGATAAGCAGTAAGGAGAAACTTTCCAACCTTTTGTACTGCAGAGAGCTCCTGGGTTCAAGCTTTCATGTGTCTTCCCCTCTGCTAAGGTGGGCTTTCAATGCTGTAGTTACATTTGAGTTGGCCATGGCCCTGTAAGTAATACCTCACCAATGCTCCTATAAGTAACCTCTGAGGACCAGGAGAGCCAAGGCCCTCCAAGTATCTGCCTGCCTCCATAGATCTCCTGTTCCTGCAAAGAGACTGGCAATGTTAAGAGTAGCTCTAAAAAGTTTGTATCTGGGATTTTATATGTGGTTTACATTTATATTTATTTTGTGAGCACAGCTTTATTCTCTATAAAATGAATATGATGTTGCATACACTGTAAAATCCTAAAATGCTTTTAGTGTCCATATTTCTCCCTGAGGACAGGAATGGGTAGATGACAACCTCTATTACCAGAAGTTCTTCCTGAGGAAGGCTATATTCCATTCCAACTAGCTTAATGACACTTGGTAAGTCATTCAACAGCCCTTTCTTATGCCTACTAAAACAACTCAAAGTATCCTATTTATAACACTTAGGTTGCTCATAAGAGGCACTTTGTTTACAGACTGTTGCTAGGAGATTCATGGGTATTAATTCCCCTAGATCAAGAATTCCTTTTCATTAACACTCTAGCCTGACAGACTTTCCAAATATGGAAGAGCTATAATTCCCACATTTAAAGCCATTGCATGCTAGAATTCACGAGAAAAAAATAACACATCTCAAGTAATTATGGTTTCTAGCACCAACGGAAGGCATTTTGTTTGGATGCTTCCATAGTTTTAATGCAGGGTCCCTCCACTGCTTGGATTCTATACAGAATTAAATACAGTACCTCTGGATACTTTGATGTACAATGTGATCTGAGGAATTTGGAGACAGTAACAGGAATCAAAATGGCACTTAACAATGACCCCTTCTCAGGTTGTTTGGTGCTGGCTGAAGAAGGCTGAGTTCATTTGCTCTGTGAGAATACATTTATAACCATCTGTTTCCCAAGAATAGAGACAGCTAGCCTGACTCCCAGCATCTAGGAAAGCAATCCTCTAAGTTTGGAGCAGTGGTCCTGTTGTTTATTGAAGATAATAGCCTTCTGTATTCTTACTTTCCTTCCTCAGTTCTACTTTGGTTGGTGTCACACTGTCATATTTTAATACAATACTGTGCTATATTTGTGTGTGCACTTTTTATTCTTCTTTCCTTTTTTTTTCTATACTAGATTCTCAGCTCAACTCTTTTGGGAAGGGTGAATATCACAGAACACAAGAGAAGAATGTGGTGATATTTTACTTGTATGTTAATAAATAAAGTTTGCCTGGAGATCAGAGGAAATAGCAAGCCATTTTAAGTGAACACAAGAGTCAGGCAGTGGGAGCACATGCCCTTAATCCGATCACATGGCAGACAGGGTCTCTGTGTTCAAGGCCATGCTAGGGAACAGAGTCAAGTGTGGTGACACACACCTTTAATCCCAGTACCAACCATAGAGACCTGGAGGTCTATACAGACAGGCAGTGACAAGGAAGTGAGGTAGTTTGGCTAAGAGCCAATGAGAGGCCAGTACAGCAAGGCAATAAAAGTCTGGGTAGACAGGAAGTCATGGCAATTGGAAGCTACAGAGCAGGTGAGGTAAAGTAATTGGTGGCTCTCACTATTTCCCTTATCTCTTAGGCTTTCACCCCTATATTTGGCTCTGTGTTTTTTTTTAATTTAATAAGACCTTTTAAGATTCGTGTTACAGAAGAAGAATGTGTGTATGTGTGTGTGTGTGTGTGTGTGTGTGTGTGTGTGTGTGAGAGAGAGAGAGAGAGAGAGAGAGAGAGAGAGAGAGAGAGAGAGAGAGACTTCAGCATTTTAAAAGCCAGTGTGTATTAGTTTCAGATACGATCTTCAAAGTTGAATCTGTTAAGGTTTCAGGATGTAAATTATATCCCACAGATTTATGCAGACCCAACTAGAGTCTAGGTGGTCTACTTCCTCCCAGCTTCTATAAAGATATTTGTTACTGGACAATGAGAAATGAATGGCTGAGGAGATGCATGATCCTCAGAGTTGGCATATGTCCCTGAAAATCTCTCCAACTTCCCCTAAATAGTCCTGTGAAGGTTTTTGAAGTGTTCAAAATCAGAGTGGGGCCTGGTAAGATAGAATCCAGACCTGAGTATTCACACCAAAAATCCAGCTATCATGGCTCCCTTAACAAGGGTAGAAACAGATAAGATAGATTTAGAGTCTGCTTTGTGGATAGAAAGCAGTCATGGGAAAATTCCAGTCTTCAGAGAAAACAAGGAATGCAGAGAGGGACTATTTTTTCCTATGGATCACTGAAATTGAGATATAAGAACAAAAGCAAAGCATGGAAAGGAATCTAAAGTTGTATTTAGTACACTCAAGATCATATTGATAGAGATTCATCACTGTTGCTCAGTGATGATCTGCAAGGACTCATGTAAAACTGCTTTTATGCCAGCTTCTCGTCTCTCTGATCCATCCATGGAATACTTGACCATGGGCACATTTGATAAGATGCTACCACAGGAAGATGTTAATTGAATTGTTGTTCTTAAAACCACTTTTAAAAAACTTTATTGTCACTAAAATAATATAAGAAAATATACCTTAACATATAAATGAATGGAAATTAAAGGTATAAAATTAGCAGGACACAGGCTTCAGGGATAATTTAGTAGGTAGTGCCTGCTGCTAGCATGAGGACCTGAGTTTAGATCTCCAACATTTAAGTAGAATATATATGTGTGTGGTCATACAGAGTTCTGTCACACAAGCACTTGAGTGGTAGAGAAAAATAAATCTTTTGTGCTCACTCCAGTCAGTGAAGCCAATAAGTGTGTGCTTAAGTTCATTTAGTGACCCTGTCTCAAAAAATTAGAGAAGAGCCTTTGGGGAAGATATACGACATTGGTCTTTCACTTCTATAAGCATGTAACCCATATACAAATGCAACCCCTGTCCAACACAAAGAATTGTCATAGTAGCTGATATGATTTAATGCAGAACTAAATTATGATTCTGACTATTTATTATACATGGGAATCCAAAGTCTGGAGATATACTCATCTTTTATGTACACACATAAGACTTACTCAGTACTCCATGTTTTCAAAAGGATTTAGAGGTTTTCTAAGACCAGTGAGGATTTCTCATGTGACATTCATCTCATTTCAATTTAGAGAGTAACAGAATCCTAAGATAACTGCCACCTCATCTGTCAAAACCACACAGGCAGGCATCTAAGCTATTGCTGTAAAATGCTACACCAAGTTGAAAGCTATATGTCTTAATATTAATGTGATGGTCCAAAGATATTTAATTCTTAATATCTGCCATTAAATAAATAAACAAATAAAAAATCAAAACAAATTGACATGCTTCCAGTTTCCACAGAAGTAGAAGGTAGATAGGTAAAGACTTTCAACCAAACTATTGTTTAGAGATAAGTCAAGTTCTTAAATATCAAGGAGCCACATTAACATACAATTCTAAAATTTGTGAGCATAAAGACTAATTCATAGTTTATATCAAGTGTCTACTGAAGAAACCAGGAAGGAGTAAAAGTATGTTTCTATTGTGTCTTGTCAAAACAGCTTCAACAAGTCTTCTTGAAATATTAAAGAGTTAGATACTATTTCTCTATGTACATTTTGATATGGACTTTTCTGAAAAATCATGTCATATAAATTAGGTGCTGCCATGAAACATCTATATGAAAATTAAAGGTCAACTCAGAGTGAAAGGAGAAAATGACAGAGAAAACTAATTAGTTCAGTCACAAATCCTTTCTGCATATATGTTCTCAGCACACTTAGTTTTCTTAAATGTCATTCCTTTATCTAAATAGCTTTATTAACAAAGTCTACAGATAGTGATTAGGTTACATCAAGAATGAGATCTTATGAATGACAGTGTGTACAGGGTTGATTCATTAACCTTATTTATTAGCAACCTTTTAAAGGAAAGAGATTTTACTTAGACCATTAGTTTTGAGAAGAACACAGCTTAAGGATCCTGACGACACACTGTGGAAATTCAAATCCAGATGTGGTGGGTCACACTTATCACCCAAGAACTCAGGGGGCTGAGGTAGAACTGCCTACATCTTGCACTAAGATGAGAATACGAGGCCAGCCAGGATCACACAGTTAGATGCTTAAAAAAAAAATAAACAGAAAAAGTGGCATTCAATAGTGTTTACTCTTCAGCCTTTGTTATATTTGCACAATGAATATTAGTTTAAGATGCAAATCACACTGAATTTTGTAATATGTGACTAGAAAACACAAGCAATAAAGACAGTGAGTTGCTACAGGGAGTAGGTACTATCCACTTATTTATCCTTTCTCATATCCAAAGGATCACAAATCTCTAACAGCAAAATTGGCCCTTCACATGGATTCCTAAATACTGAACTTCTTCCTTTCAGTGAGGAGGTAATTCTGATGAATCAGTGTGCATAAGGGGAACCTATCAGAGCAGTAATGTTGGTTAGACAAATCTTCTGTGTGAACCCCAAGACACAACAGGCAGAAAATGTTTTGATGTCTGCCACAGCAAACACGTTCAGATTCCTGGAACCTTGTACTGAATAGGAAGGATACATTTGAGGGAGACCTTGAAAATACACCACTTCTCCATTAAAATGGGTGAAAATCTGGGAAATGCGGAGTCTGGCTAGTTCAGTGCCAGACAATACCTGGATGCGAACTCTGTTATGGTTCTGTACTTCCTTTGACACTGACTTTTCTATTCCACTCAGAGCTTAGCATGGTCTCGTGCCTGTCCATAAACATTTTAGCTCATCAGTACAGCATCATGGAATGCACATCACCCCATGAAATACTCATGTCTATACCTTTGTATTTACTCAAATTTCTGGTTTTATTTTCCTGTTGAACTTTTATATACAGTCTTCTTTTCTTCAGAACTCACATAAATAGGATAACCATGAATTCTTCACAGACAATTGCATTCATCCAGAACGGTGAGTAATTTTTAGCCATACTGAATTGGGACCATGTGCTCAAGTCACTTCAGATTTAACACTTGAATTATGTAATTTAATCCCACTGCAGCTTCAGAAGTTTTTCTTCATTCCTCATTTGAAGCATGAAGAATGGCTTTGAAAAGTTAAGCAATACTGTCCAAGCTTTCTTAGGTAAACTCATGAATAGGCTTTGATGGTAGACTCTGTCTTCATTGATTCTAAAACTATTAACTGTATGGGTAAAAACATTTCCCCAGTTGAAGATGGCCTTTATTTTTCTCCTGAGACATCATTTCATTTTCCTTCTCTTCTTAGCATTTCCAAAGAACCATCATCCTCAGCATGATCAGACTTGGACCAGATCTCTATATTAGCAGCACTGTGCCACATCTCAAGGGGAAACTTGTTAGGGACAAGGACAAAATCTCTAGTTAGTGGAAAAATACAGACCCCTGATAAGACAGGGAACTAGATCATCTTACAGTCAGGTTGCCAAGCAACAGGACATTGAGTCAGAGCCCTTGACCATTTCACCCTGTAAACATCCTATACAAACATCCTATTAGCTTGCCCCACCTTATGCAGATGACAGCTTCTTGCTCCCCTCACCCTGCAGGAACTATATAAACCCTTCTGGAGAAAATAAATTTGCACCTTGATCAGAATCTAGACTTGGTGTATTTTCCTTTATATCTCCTGTCTCTGCATTCCCTCCTTAGGGTGGTCGAGAACCCGTTGTGGCCCTGCAGGTGGGGCAGAAACTAGCTCAGCTGGTGGGCTTAGAATCAGGAGCTGTGGTGATATATTATGTCCCCCAATATATTGTGCATACTAATAAACTTATCTGGGGTCAGAGGACAGAACAGCCACTAGATAGACATAGAGGCCAGAAAATGGTGGCACACACACCTTTTATCCTTTCACTTGGGGGGCATCCGGATCTCTGTGAGTTCAAAGCCACACTGAAAACAGCCAGGCATGGTGACTCACACCTTTAATCACAGGAAGTGATGGCAGATAGCAGAAAGGTATATAAGGTGTGAGGACCAGGAACTAGAGCTGGTTAAGCTTTTAGGCTTCTAGCAGCAGTTCAGCTGAGATCAATTTGGATGAGGACACAGAGGCTTTCAGTCTGAGGAAACAGGATCAACTGAGGAACTGGTGAGGTGAGGTGGCTGTGACTTGTTCTGCTTCTCTGATCTTTCAGCATTTACCCTAATACCTGGCTCTAGGTTTGTTTTTATTAATAAGAACTTTTAAGATTCATGCTACAAGGAGCCACATGTACAATTAGTAAACACAATCCATATGCTCTTTCTGTTGATTAAGGACATGTGATTCTCATTAAATTGTCTACTAGATTCTATTTCCTAGTGTGTGGCTCTAACACTGTCTCCATGGGATGATGTTCCCCTAGTATGAAATATCACAAGTGACATTGACTCCTATCATATGGGGACTCTGCCTTCTGCAAAAGTCTGGACCATTTTACACACATTCTCTTCCAGGATGTCAGCCCAAAGGAGTCATGTACAAGATCACTTGCTACTGATGTTTGGCTTGTAGCAGAGAAAATAATTTCAAGTGATGGTAGGAGAAAGAGAATTAGCTTTTGGAGTTAGAAATATCAGGATATATACAAGAGCTGTGGAATATTTTAAAGATATGGAGCAATGAAGAAGTGTTGCTTGCCTTGCAGCTATGTCAGATGAATGTTGAGTAATTTATGGGACAAGTGGTTAGAGAGTTTCTCAGGATATTTGCATTAAGAATGTCTGTACCTCAGATCCCCCAAAATTCTACAGGAGCAAATATTATTCTCTATTTCTCAAAATTTTTTCAACAATTATTTTTTTTCTTTCAAAGCCCTTTTATTTGTATGTGACCTTAAAGCTTTCATTACAACATTAGAAAAGCAATCTGCTTTCTTCAAATGCTCCAGGTCTTGCTGCTCATTACTGAAGTACATAAGACGACAGATTCCATGTGGGTCTGCCTAGAACTAACATAGAAACATACCTTCTTATAGCTTAAGAGGCTACACAAAGGAAAATAAATGGTATTTTAAGCATGTTTACTTTTAAATTTTTAGAAGAGTCAATTTTTCATCAGAGCACAGTCACAAGAAGGGATGATGGAGGCTGGTTTTTTTTTTTTTTCAATCCTCCTGTTAAAATATCTACTGTCACGCCGGGCGGTGGTGGTGCACGCCTTTAATCCCAGCACTCGGGAGGCAGAGCCGGGAGGATATCTGTGAGTTCGAGGCCAGCCTGGGCTACCAAGTGAGCTCCAGGAAAGGCGCAAAGCTACACAGAGAAACCCTGTCTCGAAAAACCAAAAAAAAAAAAAAAATATCTACTGTCTCTATGCTGTATGTTTACAATGTAAAACTGATAATTCCATGGTCTCCTCATGTGCCTGCTTCTTTCTGACACATTCATTCTCTTTACTGTTTAAAAACTTGGTCATCAAGCAGCTTTCCTTTTTATCTTCCATATGCTGAAGCCCACCAATGCTTCCTTCTCTTGTCCATGTCCATGATTAAAATTGGTTTGTATCATAGCTTTAAGGACTCGTGTCTAACCTATTCCTATTATTTCATCTTTCGCTCTAGATTATCAGTCATCATATGTTTTCCTACCACTTTCTACTTCTAGAATTGGGGTGTGTCTAAATGTCAAGATATTTTAAGGAGTGTTTTGAACATACTACCAAAGCAACATAAGACTTCAGTCAGGCTTGGAAAAGGAAAGGGCAAAGAAGAAAAAAACATAAACAAGAACAAAAACAAAAACCACTCATGACACCATTCTTATCTTGTGTATTTATATGCACAAGCTTGAAGACTAAAAACAATAGTAATAATTGTAGATGTAACCAACCGTCTTATTAAAATAAGAAACACAGAATCAATGTAAAAGAGAAAGCCGAGAGGTCAGAGCTCAGAGCTAAAAATCTTACCTCCTGCAGTGCTCCTAGCTTCCCTGAAAGAGAGCTACTTCCTGTGTGTCTGTCTTTAAATAGTCTTTCTGTTCTGCCTTCTCATTGGTTGTAAACCCAAACACATGACTGCCTCATCACTGCCTGTAAGTACCACCCTCCAGGTCTTAAAGGCATATGTCTCCAATGCTGGCTGTATCCCTGAACACACAGAGATCTACCTAGCTCTTCTACCAAGTGCTGGGATTAAAGGTGTGCACCACCACCACCACCACCACCACCACCACCATGCTCTTGCTATGGCTCTAATAGCTCTGACCCCCGGGCAACTTTATTTATTAACATACAATGAAAATCACATTTCAGTACAAATAAAATACCATCATAAATAATATTTACTACCACTTGCTGTGGGATGTTCTGTATGGCAAATGTGTTGCTCTGATTGGTCAATAAATAAAACACTGATTGGCCCGTGGTTAGGCAGGAAGTATAGGCAGGACTAACAGAGAGGAGAAAAGAAAGAACAGGAAGGCAGAAGGAGTCACTGCCAGCCGCTGCCAGGACAAGCAGAATGTGAAGATGCCGGTAAGCCACAAGCCACACATGGCAAGGTATGTGTTTATGGAAATGGGTTAATTTAAGCTATAAGAACACTTAGCAAGAAGCCTTCCACGGCCATACAGTTTGTAAGCAATATAAGTCTCTGTGTTTACTTGCTTGGGTCCGAGTGGCTGTGGGACTGGCCGGTGACCAAGATTTGTCCTGACTGTGAGCAAGGCAGGAAAACCCTAGCTACAACCACTCAATAGACCATGTCTTACTAATACGGATAATTTTAAAAAGAGGTGTGATGATTATCCTTGATTGTCAATGTGACACTTAGATTCTGAAATTTACTAGGAAATATGCTTTTGATGTGTCTGTGAGGGTGATTTCCAGGAATTTGCTAATGGGGAAGACCCACCATCACCATTTTTGGCACCTTCCAAGGAGCTGACCAGATAGAAGGATGTTAAAGGGAAAAGCAGTGTTGCCTGCCTTTGTTTCTTCCTGAGTGAACACATTCATGCTCTGTTGCTACTGCTGCTGCTGCTGCTGCTGCTGCTGCTGCTGCTGCCATCCTGGGTGGACATTAGATTCCAGCACGTTTGAACTTCCATATGAACTGAAGACCAGCAGCTCTCCAGGCCTTCCAAGTCCCTATATTGGGACTAATGAGTCACCCTACTAAGCAAACACCAGATTCTGAGTGTTTGAACTGTGTAGATGGCCACTGTTAGGTTACTCAGCCCCTACTGAGTAAACCATTCTAGTAAACACAATTTTATGTATAATTATAATTTTTTAAATAACATGTAACTAGTTCTTTCCCTAAAGAAATCATTGCCTCATAAAAAATATATGTAGATGCCGGGCGTTGGTGGCGCACGCCTTTAATCCCAGCACTCGGGAGGTGGAGGCAGGCGGATCTCTGTGAGTTCGAGGCCAGCCTGGGCTACCAAGTGAGCTCCAGGAAAGGCGCAAAGCTACACAGAGAAACCCTGTCTCGAAAAACCAAAAAAAAAAAATATATATATATATGTAGAGAGAATAAGCGAATGACTTTGGATCATCAGTAACTTAGTAAATGAGACCCCGAGAAGAGTATAACAGAAAGACACAAAATACTTTTTCCATTTCTGTTGGTAGATTGGTCATATTTTTTTTTGTTTGTTTTTTATAAACTTCAATTCGCTATGCTCAGTACTGAGATGTGGTTATCCATAGAACATTCTGATTTAGAGCATGCAAAAAGACAAGTCTTGGCCTCAGATAGAAACAAGCCTAAGTTCCATTTTGACAATCCATTCCACCTCCAGCCATTCTACAGAACATCGGATGTCAGAAACACTCTGGAAACTGTCATCCATCATCTGCATACTGTCGTACACTTGAGTGTTCCCTGTCTTACAGACAAATTATCCAGATGTCAAACTAATTTTTTCAGTTTCCACTTGAAAGCTTTGTGTCACCTAGGTCTAGTCAACATTGAATCAATTTTATTCATTTTTCTTTCCAACAATAGAAAGACCATGTTTCTGAGAACACTGTGCTGTTACATACTATGGTCTGAACAGAGAATGCAGTTACTCTGACATTCTAGTTAACCATAATGCCTCCAATACATGTGTCCTACTGATTTTGCAGCAATATTTTCATTTTGGTCTCTTTACCATACATCTTATTTTTATAGAAACTTGAGAGAGAGAGAGAGAGAGAGAGAGAGAGAGAGAGAGAGAGAGAGAGAGAGAGAGAGAGAGAATGTGTGCTCATATGTATGTGTACATGCAATGGCTAGAGGACAGTCTTGGTCCCTTAGCCATGATCATTGCCCCTTAGTCACAATCCTTCTTGTATTTTGAGACAGAGCCTCTCACTGACCTGGGAATCAACCATTAGGGTAGGATGGCTGGTCAAAGAACCTCAGGATTCTGTCTCTGCCTCTCCAGTGCTGGGATTTAAGTGCTTTTGCCCATACCTTTGCCTTTTCTCCAATGTAAGGTCTGGGAATTGAATTTTGGTACTCATGTACGTATGATAAGAACTTTAGTGCCTTAGCTTTCCCTTTGCCCTTGTCCTCAGTATGCCTGATCACACTGAGTACACACTGTAGGGTGTAGGGATACTGGAAAGCTACATTTCAAATGTCAAAGGTTACTGGAGAGGACAGTTAGGCTCTACTCAGCCTTTCACAGTTATTCAGTGCTCAAGTTAAAGATCAGCTACAAGATTAAATACAAATCAATATCAAATTCCATCAAACATTACAGTATTTGCTCTTCTTTTGGCAGCTCCTGCCTTAGCTCATTCTTTCTCCCTCACTGCCCCATATTCTCCCCAAAGGTGACTGTAGCTCATTCACCATTTTGGGGGGGTTCATTGTATCATCAGAGTTGCAGTAATCCTCTTGCTATAGAACCATGTCATGTTATTTTTTTCAGTGACTTTTCACCCAGTTTTCTCCTTCACAAATTAGCTGTTGTCGAATCCATTGACAGATGCTGATACAAGCATTATTTTCTCAAGGAAGTCTTTGGAAAAAAAGCTCATGCCATTAACACAACTGAAATTCCTTTGATATATGTCCTTGAAATCCAAGCTCACACCTTTTAGTTTATATGACAAGTTCACTGGAGCAATTTCAATGTCCTTCTTATACTCCAATACTACATTCTAAGCCTTGTGAAAGCTGAGTCCCAGACTACTTGGTTCACCATGAGACCAGCACAGCTAGAATGGTGCTTAGCAGAAGGGAGATTACTTAGTAAGTGTCTGTAAAAGACTAAATGAACTATTGTCTCCTTTCCCCTTTACCTATTTATAAACACACTTTTTACTGGGAAGAAATTCACAAAAGATTTATATGAGAAGCAGTGAATACTTTAAGCATGTGTTAAGTAGCAAATGACTTTCACTTATACATTGTGAAAACCATTAATAATGTTCATAATTATAAATTCAAGCACTCTATAGACTTGATCAGATATACTATGGATAATAACAGTTGCCACTGGTCCTGGTTTGGGATGTCTTAGGGGCTTTTGTTTTTGTGAAAAAGACTTCATTCTCCTGGCTAGAACATGAGCTAATATTTATTAACAGGAGTGTTTGAAGCAACAAGATCCCAAGTATCGCTGGAAATGCCAATTACAGTGAGATGGACAGGCAGAAAAGAACACATTCTTGTCTCTCTTTCCCTTGACCTGCAAGAGTTATGCTGTTGTTCTGTTTTCTGAACAATCTAGTAAAATTCAATTTACTTTTTCAATTTGTCTCCAGCCAGGCTTCCTTCTGTCAACTATGCAGACATCTCAGTGCTGGCCACGTAAAGTCACAGGAGGACAACAGGAATGAAATTACCTGTGCATTTGCGATCTGTGTCTTCTTTTTTGGACCCACTAATTGTCAACTTGCAGTTGAAGTTTTCTTCCCAGTATTCAGCAAACCATACATTTCTCCTGTTGTTTTCAAGTGTTCGGGATGTGAAGTAAGCATCAAACCCTAAACAGAGTTAAATGAGAAGGTCAGAACTCATGGAGATCATTGCTTCCATATGGTAAATAAATTAATGAAAAAAAAGAACCAGTGATATTTTGTAGACTAGAGGATTTATTTATTTGTGTCCATGAATAGAATAGATGGATGAAGATCAAATACACATACAATACAGACACACATACACACACACATACACACACACAAACATTTATTTATATATATATATAAAATATGTATATCATATATATCATATATATGTGATAAATTATAGGGAGCTTTCTAATTCAATAAGTGATAGAGAAGTGTTGTCTACAAGCACTATTTTCACTGTGAAATCCACACTGAAGACCTTTGGAATGCTATAATAAATTTAAAAAATGCTTTGCATTCCTAGTGAGCTAAACCAAGGACAAATGTCTTCGACTGTGATGATTAATACTGTCACCTTAAGGGTCTTTACTCATCTAGGTGACAAATCTCTGGGCAATGGGGATTTCTTTGATTAGACTACTTGAGGTAGGAAGACCCTCCTTAACTGTGGGTAGGACCATTCCAAGGACTGGGGTTCTGGACAAAATACAAAGGAAAAAGCAAGCCCCAATACTAGCATTCACTGCTCTCTGTTTCTGTGGCCACACTGTAAAAACTGCCTACTCAAGTATCTGCTTCTGTGTTTTCTGTGACATAATGGGCTGTACCCTCCAACTGTGAGCTTCCATGAACCTGTTCTTCTTTAAGTTGCTTTGGTCAGGTATTTGGTTGTAGCATTAAGGGAATTTACAGTTATACAATATACAAATTTTGTCATCTCCAGATAATAACTGATGTTCTAAATTCTTAGTATAGACATGGCTGTGCAGTAATTATTATCATTATTCTCACTTGGTACATGAGAAATCAGAGTCTTAGAAAAAAAATACAGCATGTCCAATGTCAACCATTATGCTCTAGTCTATGTTTTTGGCTATTTCAGCTGCTGGTCAGTGAGTAACATTTCAAGGCCTTTTTCTTTTGGTGTTGTCCCATCATGGAATTGACTTCCTAGTCAAAGGAGAAATAAAATTGATTTAGGAGAGGCCACAGGTAAATAAGACTGTCACTTTGATGTTATTCATGGCACATCCACATTAGCACAGACTCAAGAGTCCAAGTACTATACAATTCTCTAGCTGCTGCTTCTGGAATGGGTAACTTCAAATATTACAATGAATCCATGAGGTCTTAAGAGGATAAAGGTGCCAAAGAAATGAAAGTTCAGACTCAGACTATCACTTGGACTAGGCTTGAATGCCAAGTCCACTAATGTCACTATGTCATGGAAACATAGGAAGCCCACACTTTGAATTGCTGATCTTCCTTTTGTCTACTTGTACAAATGAAGATGACACCATCTCCTTCTGTCACTCTCCATAGTGCCATCAGTGACAGTAGGAAGAACACAGAAACTTGGGAAGTTTAAGGCCAAGAGTCATAGGAGAAGGTGGAAATACTAACAAATACTTAAAGTATCCAGCTTTTTCCATATGCCATAAAAATTGTGCCAGTGGTTACAGGGACAAAGGCAGAAAGCATTTTACATACATTTTCTCTTTAGGTGTCACATTAACTCTAAGTAGTGGGTATTACTCAGAGCTGTACTTTAAAGTCAGAAATGAAGACTCAGAAGAATTTGATAGCAGGGTGCCTGGTCTACAGTCATAACTGTCACATATGCTACACAACAGGCTTATATTTTGGTGAGTGTCATAATCACTTGGACAGCTGATCAGGGAAGTGGAGCCCAGATTAACTGAGTAAGAGGGGAAACTAGGTTTTTGTTTTCTCTCTCATCTTCTGGTAATTACCATACCTACCAAAGATCTATAAAAGTCCTATGGAGTTTGCTGTGACCCACATACCATGCCATACAAGCAGAAGATAAATAATGTATGTGGTCAGGTGATAGATTTGGGAAATCAATCAATGGTTGTGTGGTTTGACAGTGATGGGGTAACCCAGGTTCAGAGAACAGATCCTCTCACACAAACCCAAAAAGCAGATGCATAGACAAAATTGTATCATCCACTGAGGCTCTTCTTGATGCTTGGTTTTGCTTGTCTGAATCAGACTTCTTACAGAACCTAACAACCCAATTCCACCTTTTATCAGCTCATGGGGTAAGAAAAATGGATTCTTGTTAGTTCCCTCTATTTATTTCCATTCAGAAAGAAGGAAAGTATCCACATGTGAGACCTCCAAGGTTTAAAAAGCATCTTATTACAGCCATATATTTACAGTGCCTGAGAGTACACTTGGAAGCCCTTCCAGGGAGGTACACTTTGTAGTGATGCTTACTAACAGATAAAGTGTTTCTGACATCGAAGTGGGGCACAGCCTCCCCTCTGCCTAAGCATTTAAGTCCCTACCCATAGTTTGTCACTACAGTTTCAGAAACCTGAAGATTTTCCCTATCTTCCATTAGAAACAGGGCACTTCATATAAAATGTTTAGTGATCCAGGTGGGGCAGAGACTTAGGGATAGAATCAGACATTAGAATAACTAATAACAGGGCTCCTTCCTTCTCCATCTCCCTCCCTCTGCTCCTGTGAGAAATGACTTCTCCCCATCTCCATTAAATTTCAGAAGAAAAATGATCTTAACATATATCAATACAATTAAGAACATTTCCAGAGTTTGGAAATATAACCCACGGCACCAAGTCCCACAGTTTTGATTCAAAGGAAACATAATTAAAGTTTTGTTAAAGGAATACTATCATTCTTTTACATGAAGCAGATGGAATTCTTAGTGTGAACTTATTCCTTTGGTTGAGCAGATACATTTCATTTTCTAAATTTTATTCTAGGCTAGTCTAAAGCAGTGTCTCACTGGTACATGTTCAGCAGAACTGCCATCATTTGAGAAGTTAATTCCAAACATGAGGGAGAAGGAGTGGAGCTTCAACAGGCATTACAAACAGTTCTAGCTGGTTCTGTCCTCTTTGAAATGAGGAAATGATCCTCAGTTACCACCTGGAATCTGTGGAGTATAACTTAATAGATGCGTGATTCATCCTGGGGACATGATTAGTAGGTGGACCTTCTAGTCGACAGGCAAAGGAAGGTCTCACTAGAGGGTGATGTGAGGAATATTAGCAGGTGTCATTAACAGGTTACAGAGCAGAAGAAGGTTTTACATGCCATCTAATACACCTGAAATATACAGCAGCTAAGGCTGCTAGGTTTTCAACTCCAGTAGTACATCACTGTCAGAGGAACATCCTCATCAGTCCAAGTGGCACACAACACCAGAGCATTGAACTTTATACCTCAAATGCAATGGCTATTAATTCTTCTTACTGCCCTGCTTCCAGCTCAGGAAACCCATGCTGATGTTTAAAGAACACAGTACTCATCACAGTACACAAGAGTTAAGCTGCCATTTAGGGTAGACAGTGAAACTCAGATCCTCTGGAAAATCAGTAGACCAATCTGGGCATCTTATATTTATAGGATGGATATGGTATATTCTACCATTGTTAGGTACATCTCTCTCCATTCAGTGCATGTATGCTGAGTGCTGAGCTGTGTCTAAGCTCCATTGCACTGAGAAAGATCATTAAATGTCATGAATGAAGTATAGCATGAATCTTAGAGAGTCTTATTAATAAAATCAAACCTTGGGCCAGGTATTGGGGTGAACGCTAAAATATCAGAGAGACAGAACAAGTCATAGCTACTTCACCTCACCAATTCCTCAGCTGATCCTGTTTCCTCAGACTGGATGCCTCTGAGTCCTCATCCAGAATGAATCTTAGCTGAACTGCTGCTCGAAAGCCTGAAAGCATAACCAGCCAAATGCTGCTAGTTTCTAGTCTTCATGCCTTATATATCTTGCTGTTTTTGCCATCACTCCCTGGGATTAAAGTCTCATTTCTTGGGATTAAAGGCATGTGTCACCATGCCTGGCTGTTTCCAATGTGGCCTTGAACTCACAGAGATCTAGAGGGATTTCTACCTCTAGAATGCTAGGATTAAAGGTGTGAGTGCCACAATTTTCTAGGCTTTGTATCTAGTGGCTGTTTATTAGGGTGCACAATATTTTGGGGAACACAATACCACCACAATGAAGTACATGACTAAACCAATAAAAAAATAAGGATCTTAGGAAAGGATCAAGATAATCATCCATATTTATACACCCAGATAACAACTCGTTAGAAGATGGAGTAGAAATCCAGAGTTGAAATAGCTACACACAAAAAATAAACACAAATATCAGTTACTCTACAATTCGTATGGGAAAATATACAAAGGCCATACTTTTCTGAGAAAAAAAGAGGAATTGTCCATGATTCCTTGAGGGTGGGAGGACAGAAAGAAAGAGGAGAGTTAACCATACTAAAAATGCTATGATTAAGCAATTCTAAATTCCCTTGGATAAAAGAGGAGAGGACATGGCACAGAAGAAAGGAGACCACACCTCCAAAACATGACATAAAGATCACAGGTAGGTATGGGAATATAATGTATTTGAGAATAAGGTAGCCTTTCATGTCTATAGCGAAACAAAGCTCCTCTTACAGTCATCTAACAGTCATCAACTTGTTGGGGATTATGGATGTGATCTCATCCTATTTCAGGGGTTAGGGATGTGATCTCATCCTATTTCAGGAATTAAACATCATCTAGCCCCCAAGATATATTGGGAAACCTCAGGTAGACAACTCTGAATGAGAGTCAGTGATTTGGGAACTTTCTTAGAGGATGACTGTTAATCACATGGTTAAAGGAACTGGTAGGGGTGGGTGTGTCCTGCATCTTTGCCTCAGGTACTATGTAGAGTTCTATTGTCCTGCCTCCCTTCTTGCATATTCCTGCATTCCACCCATGCCTGCATATTCCTGTCTTGACTTTCAGGCCTAGAGGCCATAGTCTGCACCAAACTAATATCTGACTTTCTAACTTGCATTTCAGTAAAGTTGAACTAAAGTAAATTAAGTTAAAGAAATATAAATCACTTTGGATGACCTCATGAGATAAAGCTAGACAGAGTGCACCTAGAAATTCTTTGACTATGTCTTTTGATGAGACTGGTGGCAAGCAGCCATGATTTTTGAGCAAACAAGAGTTATTGCAATGGAAGTTATTACACAAAGAACAAACCGTTCCATGGGAAATGTTTATGGATAAGGCAGATAGAGTAAGATACACAACATTATTCTAAGAAAAGTGCACCCATTCCTAGTGTCTGGTGAGGTGATCATCATTCTGGTTTCAATTAGCAAAATAGTAACCCTTGAATAATACATGCATGACTGAAATCACTGTATGGCTAACTTCAACTAACACAATGACCTTTAATTCATGTTTTCACCAATGACACAATTTCATTTCTTTAGTCTTTGCTTATGCACTTATTGATTCTGTATATGAAACAATCACATGTAGGGAGAGAAGAGGAAGGTGGGTAGGGCTGTGTATGGGTATTTTTTTTTACAACATTACCTGCAGATTCCATATAATATTCAGGCTTTTGCAAGTATTAAAACTTTGTAGAATGGTCATTCTCTAAGACAAATTAATTTTGGTTTCTATGCAAACATTTCACAGATATAATCTATTAATAATTCATTACTGCATATAAAGTGAGCATATTAAGCGTATTAATGTAACTGCATAGCAGTTTCCACTAGCATAGCAGACATGAATAATAAATCCTGAAAATCAGTGTTACCACTGTGATTTATTCAGTTTAAGTCTTCAGGAAGCTAAATTTAATACAAGAATGGATGAACTATTTTGGTAAGAATGTATGTGTCCAAGAAACTGTTGTTACAAATTTACTATTTATAAATGTTATACTCAAATATGAACCTTAATTAATAGTGATACACTTAAGATAACTTACTATGCTCACAGATTCAGTTTAAATGCTTTTGTTGGGTGTACTTTGTGTAAGTGCACTTTTCTATGTTCTCTTGAATTTTAATCTATCAACTCTTGAAAAATTATAAGACAAAGGCCATGGTGCTTTCACCTGTATAGTCTGTTCACTATCTTCATAACATAAGTGTGATAGGTGGTCATGATTGACTTTCAGAAGCCTAGGAACAGTAGTGTATGCTGCAAATATTGCTTATTAATTAGTAGTTCTGGATTATTCTTATTTATAATAATTTTTATTCCCTATAGGACTCAAAAGACCTCAGGATAATTTATGACTGTGACTGCTGAACTATCAAGTGTGTAAGGACAGACTGTAATAGTGTAAGGACAGAAGGACAGAGTTTCTAGTGGTACACCTGCAACTCAAAGCTAGACTTTTTTTCTATAAAATTGCAAGAATGGATGTCCTCTTTCAACATTCTTGACAACAACAAGATTGATAAGAGGACTAAAATACACTCCTTCTTATATGAAGAAATCAATAGGCAGTCTTAAAAAAATCAAGATTTGGGGGCTGGAGAGATGAATCAGTGGTTAAGAGCACATATTGTTCTTGTATGTTAAAAATCTCAACACCCATAATGTATGGTACACAACTGCCTAAAACATGCAGTTCCAGGGGTATCAGAGGAGGAATCCTTCCTCTACTGACTCTTATGCTCATGTATACATACCCACACAGAGACCCCTAAAACACCCCCCCCACACACACACACTTTTAAATAATAATAAAAATGAACCAGATATCTACCAATGTTTCTCTCTTCTGTCTCTGGAACTTAAATACCCCATGTTAGCTGTTATTTGTTCAATATCCAGAAAGAGAAAAATCTATGAGTTTCCAGTCTGGAGCTTTGCTCAAAGAATGAGCTAGATAATATTTATTATCAACAACTACCTATGTAGCTTCACGCGGTACCTCTGAAACAAGGTCTGCCTTTCATAAAGAGTGGACTTCAGATATTTAAAGGTATGTTTACCAAAATCCTATATTTCTGGATGCCTCTCTGAGGGCAGCCTTTCAACAACCTACAAAAAGCAACTTGCCCAGAGTCATTCTTTTGAGGTCTCATCCTCTAATCTACATGAGGTATGTGCAGGAATTATTTATCTAGAGCAGCAGTTTGTGTCCCTGTGCATACCCTAGGATAATATGTGGCATTTGTAAAGAGTTCACCTATTCTTTGACTCTAAACCACATCAACTAAATTAGAGCACCTGCTGGTGGTTCAAATGCATGAGCTTTTTACTTCCCAGGTGGTGTGGATACACAAGCAGACTTATGATCCAATACTCTAGAAGATTACACAATTTAAGCCATTCAAGCATCTTTTATACATAGTCCTAGAAGACCTGCACAAAATCTACCAGAGATACAGAAGACAAAATCTAATTGGAACATATGATTCTTTATGCACATATATGTATTATCTATTGTGATATGATATCAAGTCTTGTACATAAATTATGAATACTTGTCATGGATGTTTGCATTTTGACATAGTTATTTTTGAAAATGTTATTCATAGTATAAAAATTTGTCATAATTTTAACTGATGGTTGGAAAATTTACATGTTCGTTTAAGCCAGATGTCATTTTAATGGCCAAACACTGAATTTTTGTTTGAGTGATAGATTGTGTGAAGACTTACATAATTTTTATGCTAAATCTTTGAACACATTTTAAAAGAATTGTATCAAATTATCATGACTGGTTTATCTGTGTAAATTCTCTAGCAAACATAATCTAACAAGATAATGAATTTTAAGTGGAAAATTATTGATCATTTGAGCATATAAGATCTGCTTATTTTCCCAAGAGAAAAAACAACACATCAAAGGCCAGAAAATTATTCTACATGGTGAAGCTACACATTTTATTTTTAATAACAGTACAAGAACCATGTTGCCTGGTTACCATCTTCATTTTGTACTCTGCTCTAAAAATGTCTCAGCAGCTAGAAGTTTTTTTGTAAGCTGAACATCTAAACTTATATAATCAAACATATATAACAACCCAAAGGGATTTATCCAAAATTATATTTCATTTTCTTTCTGATCACAGATTCTTCTACTGCCTAAAAGTTGAGGGAGGAAAATTAACAATAACATTTTGAAAGAAGGACTGGTCAGTTACACATCTAAAAAGGGCTTGAAGGAAAACCAAAAAACCTCATAGTAACATTGGTCATAAAAGTATGAGCAAGCATTTAATATAAGAATTTTTGGTCAATGAGTTCCCAGAGATAGCCACAGCAATACAGGCTGTTATCATAGCTCTTAGTGGCCCACTATAACTAGATGTCAAGACTCTATTACTGAAGGTCAAACACTTAGGTGCACAACATAAGTCAGTCTTGAACTGACCAGGAAGCTCTTTCCCTGAGGAATAGTATTCTTCATGCTGAAAAGCCGCTGGGGAAAAAAGACACTGCCAGTATTACCCATTACTGGATCTTGCATGATACAATATCAACCTACCAGGCAGATGTGCCCACTGATGCAATACCTTCAAGAGTGTTTATGGGAATAACAAATTGTTCTCTTGATAGGATTTGAGGCTGGTTCCATGGAGGAAAATTCAAACTTGATACTGTGTGTTCAAAGTCTATGGGTAAGAAAGTCATACACAGCCTTCTTGAAAAAAGACTTTCACAAGTTTAAGCCAATTAAAATTTTCATCACAGAAGAATTCCTGAGACTTTTTCCCTTGTTGAGGAGCACCTGGTAGTTGATGATTGCTGGAGAATGAAGTTACTTTTCACTGGGGTTATGGCTACTGGTAGGTTACTCATGCTTCATGGATGACCTGACATCCATGGCCATATGGGCTTAAATGACTAATTAATTTGTTTTTGTTGTTTTGCTTTTTTGTTTTGTTTGTTTGTTTTTAGAGGACATGAAATTGGAAGAGAGATTCTTAGAGCTGAAATGGGGGGGTTGATATCAAGATATATCATATGCATCTATGAAATTTTCAAAAAATAAATCCATATATTTTTTAAAAAAGAAAATAGTTTTCTGGGCATATAGGAATAATATTTAATTGATATTTTAAATATATTTTCAAATTTTGATAACAAACCTCATGCTCACTTAGGGATATTTTCAGGTTTGATCAGAATTCACCAACATTTCTTTAACCCTGATGTAGTAGCAGCTCCTAAACCCTTCTAGTTTGAATGTTATTTCTCAGTGTATGCTTGGCTTGTGGATACATTTTAGGAAATGTAAAATCAAGCTGTGAGTGGATGTCCTTGTGAATAAATGTCTTCACTTAAAGGACCCTAAGTATCAGAAGAAAATTCATATCATTTCATCTCTTCCAACCCGAGTTACTAATGTATTTTTGAAAAGGGGACATTGCTCTGGGTTTTGTAGAGGGTGAATTGTCATGACTTTGACACTTTTATACAAATTCTATTTAATTATCATTTTTTTCTAGATCCTAGTGCACAGTTTTGAATGAATGTAACAGAGGTGAACACTTCCCAATCAAATTTTCTTGCCTAGTAAGTTGTGTTTTGTGTTTGTCTGTTTTTTGTCTTTTTAAATGGAATTGTAAACTTAAGACATGCAAATGACAGCCACATGTCCCTAGAAGAAGATATTTGCTTCAGGTGCGAACAGATCAATTAGATACGAAAGGAGCAGAGATGGAGGGTGCAAAGGATCTTGCAGTTCAGGGTTGCAGTCCATTTCCACGACCTTGATGTGTCCCTTGCTCTTGAATCAATAAGATATCCTTTTGTTCTGAGTAAATCCACCATTCTACTTTGCCTTAGGAACATCCCACTGTATGTCTGTGGTAATGTTGGTCAGATACAAATCTTGCTCTCAAGAAGACTGCCAAGAAGTGAGACACAGATAGTTTTAATAGGTGGGAGAGAGGTTCCTGAGTGCTATGGATGTGCTGATCCATATATACAAACATTTCTCAATCTCATCAAGATGGATTAATATGTGTTGGAGAGCAGTGAACTTCAAAGGCTTAAGATATGGTGTTGAATAAGGAGAAAGTCTACTCAGTGTTTGTTGTTGAGAGTGTTAAAACTCAGTGTACAGCCACTTAGTTCAGAGGTAGCTATCCTAGCTTCCCTTTCAACAAGGAATACTGTTGGTGGAAATAATTTTCTCTCTGTACTTCACCTTGGTGTCCAAACAATGTGGTAACATTAAATAATAATGTCTTACCTCAGGTGTAACATTTCTCATAACAAAATATGGACATTATTGTTTGGACCACAGTCCTACTGATAACTTTCTTTCCCTCTGTGGAATATGCAGAGTGCCAGACAAGAGTTTAATGACAATCACAGGCATAGGCTGTACCTGTGATTACTCCCCAGATCAGTGATATTATCAAGAGAAGATGCATTTACATTTGAGTCAGCACAGGTGGCTTCTTTGTCACACAAATTTCAAGCATGTGTTGGATATAATCAGAAAATAGCTTGATAGAGTAATTAATTACAGCAGAGATTAATTGAATCAAGAGGTATTATGTTAGAGAGATTCTGAAAGCAGGATACATATTTCCTGTCATTGAGACACATTCAGTGTTTGGTGGAAGGTAGGAAAATACAAATAAACACAACAATGTAATGGCCATTCTGACCACTGTTTACTGAAGGGTTTTTTTTTGTGTGTGTGTAATTTGTTTTATTAAGATTTTTTTATTCATACTGAAGGTGTTTTAAATGAGTATACTGGACTAAAATTATAAATGCAGCATTATAATTCTTACCAACTACATACTAGTTAATTATTATTATTGCTGTTTGGGGAATGAGTACGTGAATGATCATAGCATATTGGGGAAGAACATACTTGTAGCACTGAGAGGGGATTTCACATTCGTTGAGTGACAAGGTTATAGAAAAATTAATTTTTATTGTTTTGTGCAACATTTACAGTGCTATGTAACCACCATGCCTATTCTTAGATCAGTATATTAGCATTCTATCAGGAAGTATATTTTCCCCCAAATTTATCACATAGAAATTATGGCCAGAGTCTGGAAAGATGGCTCAGCTATTAAAAGCACATACTGTGATTTTAAAATACCAGAGTACCCACATCTGGTTGTTCTCAAGTACCAAAACTCCTGCTCCCAGAGATCCCATGCCCAGCAGACATCTGCACTCACACATACACATAGCCCCCACACAGACACACATAAAAAACAAATCTTTAAAAAAACATGGAATGAGGGACAAAATATTTCAATTCTAGTCTGATTACTTTAGAGCTCACACTACTCATTTTTCATATGCAAAGTACTATAGGTAAAGAACTATTGAAATGCTTTAATGAAATAATAATTTAATATCTACTGAATCCTATTATTTCTATGTTAACCTATTTGTCTGGGATAATGCATTTAAACGTTCTTGTAGCTGTAAAATAGATACTAATCATACATAATTCTATACATTACAGATAAGTTAAAAGAGACACATATAGCACAGGGAATATGTCCAGGACTGAAGATTTGATTTTATGCCTGCAAAGATGGAGCCTTTCAACCTCAGCAATAGCTGATGAAGCTAGAAGTGAAACAAGTTGATTTGTAGAAAGATTCACAGGAACATGGTGAAAAGAAGGACTTGAAAGGGAGTAGACACAAAAATGTGGTTGTTCGATTTATAGTTTGGGGGACCTAGATGTTGATTCAAAGAGAGTTTAAGAGAATTATTAAAAATAGAAAAATGGGATGATTTTCGAATTTTTGATCTTGGGGTGATGGTTGAAGCACAATGGAAAATGCTCTAAGTGTGAAGCTGTAGTTTCTGAGAGCAGATAAATGTCTATGATACTTGGCACTAATGAAAAAGATGAAAACTTCAAGGAGAGATATATTCAAAGAGAGCACTGTGTGTTGATGGGAGGAACTATGGGGAACACTCATATCTGAGTATATCAATGTAGAATTTATAAGTGGAAGGCAGGGAACTAAATGCAAGAGAAGTGGTATGAAGGATAGTTTTAATTGTCAACTTGACACAGTGTATACTCATCTTCAAAGAGAGTCTTGATGAGGAATATTATAGATTAGAGTGACCTATGGTCATGACTATGGAGTATTATCTTGATTGCATAAATTGAGGTGAATGTGGGTGGCACTATTTCATTGGCTGGGCCCTTACTAAATGAAATGGAAAGAGAGAGCTGAGCACTGGCATGCGTGTGTCAAATGCTCTCTTCTGAATTCAGGTGGAATGTGACCAGTTCTCTCAAATTTCACTGCTGTGAGTTGCCCACTATGATGGACTATAACTGGAAATTGTGGGTTAAAAGAAACCCTTTCTCTCTAATGGGAAATAAAGTGGATTCATGAAAAGCGGTGCATCAGAGCCTAGATTACAGAATGCCATGACTTAGTAATATCTATATTTGGCTTCAAGGGCATGTGACTTTTGGTAGTCATAGAGGGTCCCAGGTTTAAATGCTCGCAGCACTTTCTTGAAAACTTCATTTTTTAATCATTCTTTGTGAAGCCAACTTTTTTTATTTTTTTCTTTATTAAGAATTTTTTAATTCATTTAACATCCCAACCACAGATAACCCTCTCTTCCCTCCTCCTGACTCCCGCAACCTTCCCCCTCCCAACCCACCTCCCATTCTCTCCTCCAAAAAAGTAAGGCCTCCCATGAGGAATCAGCAAAGCCTAGAACATTCAGTTGAGGCAGGTCCAAGCCCCTTCCCCTGTATTAAGACTCTGCAAAGTTTCCCACTATATGTAATGGACTCCAAAAAGCCAGCTCATGCACCAGGGATGGATCCTGATCCTATTGCCAGGGGGCCCTGTAAGCAGACCAAACTACATAACTGTCTCACTTATTCAAAGGGCCTAGTCCCATGGAAATATTTAAGGAATTGCTCAATACCCTTAGTTATCAGGGAAATGCAAATCAAAACATCTCTGAGGTACCATCTTACACATCTCAGAATGCCTAAGATCAAAAACACTGATGAGAGCTTACGTTGAAGAAGATATAGAGCAAGGGGAACACTCCTCCACTGTTGGTGGGAATTCAAACTTGTATAGCCACTTTGGAAATCAGTATAATGATTTCTCAGAAAATTGGGAATCAATCTACCTCAATACCCAGCTCTACCACTCTTGGTCATATATCCAGGGAATGCTCAATCATACCACAAGGAAACTTGCTCAACTATGTTCATAGCAGCATTATTCATAATAGCCAGAAACTGGGAACTACATTTTAAAGTAAATGCCCTTTCATTTTCCTTTTATAATATTCATCCTAAACTACAGAGCAAGTTTTGGTATGATCTCAACCACTGCATTTTCAACTCCCCATCAAATGAGAAGTCCCCTTTAAAAAAATGATCTAGCTGTAGTCTGGCACATTTTGCATATAAATCTTCCATCACAGATATTTGCCGTGCATTAGGGATAGCTTCTGGTATATGGAATCACAAAAGTGCAATGAACAAAAATCAGCTTCTATATGATTTTTTGAGAATTCTTTCTAGTTACAGTATTGAAGAAAACAAACCAATGTCCTTCCATGAGAAAAACGATGTTCATAGTGGGGCAGTAGTGATGCATGCCTGTAACCTGAGCACTTGGGAGGCAGAAGCAAGTGGATCTCTGTGAGTTCAATTTGAGTCCAGCCTGGCTTAAAAAGCAAGTTCCAGGACAACTAAGATTGTTACACAGAGAAACCCTATCTTGGAAAAAAAAAGAAAAAGAAAAAAAAATGTGATGATGTGATGTTCATGATTTACTTTAAAATTTTCATTTCTGTGGACTGAGCTGTTCACTCACAACTTCTAGGAATATGTTTAGTGCATAGCAGGCACTCAGTAAATACTAATGAGCTGGAGATTCTGAGTCACATACCCTTAGTGGTTTCTAAATTTCAGCAGAGTTGTTTGTTATAATTTGACTCTGAAATGCCCTCTACAGGACAATGAATGAGCTTGAATACTTGGTCTTCACAGGGTGGTGCTGTTTTAAGAGGTTGTAGAGTCTTTGGGGTCTACCTGGTAGAAAGAAAGCACTTGGGGAAATCTTTAAAGAATATAATTGTTTCTGTTTTGGGTCTGCTTCTTTCTGAATCCTGCTATGGCCATGTGAACAAGACATTGCTCAATTCCCACAGCCACAGATCAAGATGCTATCCCCTACCTAAACCACCATAATAACCTGAAAGCTCTCTGAAACCGTGATCTGAAAATAAGCCTTTTATCCACAAAACTGAACCTATCAGGTATTCTGTCATAGCAATAGCATTAAAAAGTAGATTGTACACAGTTAAAAATAATATTTATGAGTCAAGCTTACCAGTTTAGGAATTCTAAGCGTATAGTTATTACCAAAATATAACCTTGAAAATATTTAAAGGTAGTAATTATGCATTTACTCAATCTTTTCACTTCTTCAAATTTACCTTTGCTGGGCGATGGTGGCACATGCCTTTAATCCCAGCACTCAGGAGGCAAAGGCAGGCAGATCTCTGTGAATTCGAGGCCAGCCTGGTCTCCAAAGTGAGTTCCAGGAAAGGGGCAAAGCTACACAGAGAAACCCTGTCTTGAAAAACAAAAACAACAACAACAAAAAATTACCTTAAACCATAAGATGAGAAATCCCTATAACTTGGGTCAATGCAACATTGGTTATGTCTCACTTGTTTCAGTCTCTCACTCAACCTCAGCACTTTTCATCCAATGTTGTCATGATTCCTGTGGTTGGTGGCATTCTTAGACTTTTCCTTTGATATGTGAGTAGTACTACCACAAGAAATTTATATGCTACTACTCTCATTGATTAATAAAGAACTGACTGGCTGGTAGCCAGGCAGAAAGTATAGGTGGGATAGACAAACTGAAAATAATAGTAGGAAGAAGGACAGAGTCAGTGGAGATGCCAGGAGATGCGGAGGAAGCAAGATATATATGAAATGAGGTAACAAACTGTGAGCCACGTTAGAATTTAAATAAAAATATGCATCAATTTTTCTTGTAAGAGTTAGCTAGTAGCAAGCCTGAGCTATTGGCCAAGCATTTACAATTAATATCAGCCTCTGAGTGATTGTTTGGGAGTGATGCCAGGAGAGGAAAACTCTGCCTACATTTACAAACATTAATAAGTGTCTTGTGACAGACAAAACTGATTGGGGTCAAATGAGAGAATCATTGTTTAAAATAAGGCAACTCTTTTTGATGGCTTTAGGTAAATGAAGGGTATTTACTTTATGGAATTGCACACTTTCCCTTTAAGCATGGAGAAATATTAATGTAAAATATTTTCATTGTGAGACACAGGGTTCCTGGAGTTATGTGTTAGTATTTAGTTGTCCAGAACAGGAGTCACCAAAATTTCTTTAGGATCAACTTCCTTGGGAGGATGAGATTTAGTTTTATCTTTATACTTTTCATTAGTTTAGTTACTTATTGAACTCTTCATATGTTCTCCATTGTTTACAAGTGAAATGAAGACTTTTGGTAAATCCTAGACAATTGACATATTCACTGTGAAAATACATAATGAACATACAGGAAGTAAGGGAACTAAGTCCATGGACACATTCTATGAAGATGAATCAGACAAGTTCCTGGGATACTGTTTCTTCCTTTCATCTCTGAAGGATTCATATCCCACAGCTCATGAGAAATGGGGACACAATTACATTAAAGAAGTTTCTGTACTTTGAGATATGGAGGATATTTATAATCACAAGTCACAGTAATCAGGTTCAATAAGCAAGAGGCAGTGTGTTAGAAAGAAGATGTTAGAATAAAGAGTCATCCCGGAGCATAGGTGGTTCTAAGGAAAGAGTGGAGCTATTGGCAATGGAAAATATTCCCCACAATGCTGGTGCATTTCTCATGAATGAGATCACTTACTTGAGTTCATTTTACACATACACACACACACACACACACACACACACACACACACACACACGTACTTATACACAGTATATGTGTACATGTTCCTGAGCTGCTTTCATCTATCTATATATATTTTTTTTTTTTTTTTTTTTTTTGGTTTTTCGAGACAGGGTTTCTCTGTGTAGCTTAATTTAGGTACTCATTCTACTGTGACTTTATTAAAGGAATGTAATTTCTACAGACATTCTTAATACTTAAATTTAATCCCACAAGTAAGTGTATCTCTTGCCGATGATCAAAGATATATATTTTTCTCAATAAACAGAAATCCACAACTGGTAATAAAGGAAATGGGTGCCAGTGGGGGTATCCAACCCCAGTATGCACATCTACAATTCAACCTCCATACCTAAAGATGGGATGGAAAGACTGTAAGAGCCAGAGGACCCAGGAGTCTGCTGTAAAATTTTGTCTTCTTGACATAATAGGGAAGCTACATATGTGAAACCTCAACAGTACAGTTGTCTAAACAAAACTACGTGGCAACATCAGTTGACATGCCAAAGTGGATGAGATAAATCTCACAAGGCTCCACACCTAGATTGAGAAGCCATAGGCAATTAATGACTGTTGAAGGCAGGAGAGTCAGTCTTCCACTGGGACGAGCCTCTTAATTGGTTACACAGTGGTCAGTCCTAAACTCATATGCACACAAGAAACACTAAATGGATTCAGCGGGTTGTATTTATATATTATATGTGAATGCATATATATATATATATATATATATATATATATATATATATATATATATATGTGTGTGTGTGTGTGTGTGTGTAACAAAAATAATTAAAAAATAAGAGGTTATGAATTTGAGAGGGAATACATAACAGGGATGAATTGGAAAAAGAGGGAAGGATGTAAATGGATATAAACATGCAATCATTGGAAATATTATAATGAAAAATATGAAGCACAGAAAAATAAGATGTCTCCAACACATTTTAATTGAAATGTAGGAGATGAACATTTGCTGATTTGTGAGTGGGCAGTCAATGAGGATTTAATAGCTCTTTTTTATGGCTAGTAATTACTTTTAGAAACCAAAGTGAAAATAAACACACTGTAAGGTGCCATACATGTGTATTCCTAGCCCTCAGGAGGCTGACCCAGGTTTACAGATTTCAAGGATATCCAGAGATACATAGCAAAACTGTGTATCAAAAAATAATTACAAAATAATTGATAAAATGCCAATTAGGTTAAAGGGAATTTCCCCTCCCTTAGGTTGATATTTTCAGTTTATGTGATTAAAGCTTTGTTTCATTTCAATTTATAAATAGAGGATATATTAAATTGAAGATATAATTATGAATTTCAAAGTGTAATTATTGATAAATTATTCAGTTTATACCCAAATTCAGGCTTACCTAGGTCTCAGAGGCAACTATGAGACAATTTTGCCTCGAAAGGTTCTTCCAAGGGATGAGAATCATGGTTCAAATAGAACCATGGAATCTTGGTGCTCATTTCTTGCACTTAATGATGAGAAACTAGAAGAAGCCTTGCTCTCTGGCACAGAACTAAATACTAGACACAGAAAAGGGAAACGATAAGTTCAAAACATTTTTAAATTGTAAATTTAATGTCAGAACAAACCACCATCTTATTTTCTACATGGAACTCAGATGGGAGAAAGAGAGTAATGCAGCAGTTAAAATTTTATATTGACTCTATATTTCTTTGAAAAGTCATATACTTACAATTGGAGGAAGAATAAAATATCCTAAAATGGGAACTGAATTGCAGCTCAGGAATGATAGAATAAAAATGGGGATCATAACTTTGAATGGCTTCAAATTCATGTCTAGATCACTCACTCTATGAGCATGCTTATTAGCAGGAAAAAATAGTCAGAAATTACTGAAATTCAGAAGAGTAAGAATGCTGTAAAATCTCAGATAGGAGAATATGGGAAACATACAGAGACAACCAAACCAAAGTAGTGGGAACTCATGAACTGTGGACCAATAGCTGTAGAGCCTCGATGTGACTGGACTAGGCCCTGTGAATAGGTAAGACGGTTATATAGCTTGATCCGCTTTAGGGGCACCCTGGTGGAGGGATCAAGACTGAACCTAGGGCACAAGCAGGTTTTTTGGAGCTCACTGCCTGTGATGGGACACCTCACACAGCCTTGGTGCAGGGGGAGGGGCTTGGACCTGCCTCAACTGAGTATATCAGGTTTTGCTGACTACCCGTGGGTGGGAGGCTTTGCCCTGGAGAAGGTGGGTATTGGGGGTGGGATGGAGGAAGGCTGGGGGCGGGAGGAGGGAGGGGAGGGGATCTTTGGTTGGTATGTAAAATTAATAGAAAATTTCTTAATAATAAAAAAGAAGGAAGAAAAAAGAAAGATGAAATATAGAAGAAAAATCCCAATGTTGTTCTTCTAAAAATTCCTGTGCATTACATTATTACCTAGGTGAGAGCACATGATATTTTCACAAATACTCTTCAATGTACACACCACTGAGCAGCAAGGCATGAGCAATGACATGCACAGCATCATTGTTGGAAGAGCCATAACAGTGACAGCAACACTGTCTTCCATGAATGACAGAGTAGATGGACACACAGCAGTATATTTGTAGCCTGATATCTGTCAGGAATTACAATGAATGAACTAATGTGGACTACATCCCTTAAAATGGCAGTTCACATCAAAACTAAACAATAACCGAAACCACAGAAAATCTTTTATTCTACTAAAGTAAAGTCCACAGTGTGATACTATTGCTTGGTAGTGTGGGCTAGGAACAAAATCTATGAGGATGACCAGAGACACTAAGAGAGCTGATAGCCTTACAAAAACAAGGTGACATGAAGTTTTTCTTTCAGTGATGGGGACAATGATCCAACAGTATACCTATAACTGTTTTTTCCTGTTTCTTTGAGGTGATTTTTCATTACATGGTTGATTAGAAGCCCTTTTTAAATTAGCCAGGAAGTGTGTGTGTATCTACCCTCTGTATATAAGACATTTGGAAGATTTACAGAAGCTTGAACTGGAGATTAAGGAGATTGAGTCAATGCAACGCAAAAAGGCGATGAGGGTTAGAGGTCAGAGCACAGGTTTTGGAATTAGACATAACTAGATACACATTCAGGTACTATTTGTTTTTATAGTTTAATGGTCTTGAACATATTAGCTAAAATTTCTAAGATCAGAGTAGAAAGCAGGAGAGGTGGAGTAGACAGTACAAGAAGGTTTGGCGAAGATGGCGGAGACAAGCAGATGCAGGTAGGCCTGTGGCAGCAGCCTGCGGAGGTAGATAGGTCCGGCGGCAGTGGGTGACAGGGACATTTAGGCCCAGCGGCAGCTGGCGGAGACATTCAGGCCCAGCGGCGGCCCACAGAGGTGGACAGGCCCTGCGGTAGAGATAAGCAGACGGAGGTGGACAGGACCGGCGGCGGCGGCCGACAGAGACATTCAGGCCTGGCGGCGGCCCACAAAGATGGACAGGCCACGCGGCGGAGACAGGCGGACGCAGGTCGGTGACTTGCGGAGGTGGAAGGGCCCGGTGGCAGCGGCCGACAGGGACATACAGGCCCAGCGGCAACCGGCAGAGACATACAGGCCCCATTGCAGTTCGGAGAGGTGGATGGGCCCGGCAGCAGTGACAAACAGAGGTGGGTAGGCCCGCGGCGGCAGCTGGCAGAGATATACAGGCCCATTGGCCGCCCGCAGAGGCAGACAGACCCAGAGGCAGCTGACAGGGACATAAGGGCCCGGCAGCGGAGACAAGTGGACGCTGGTGGGCCTATGGCGGCGGCAGCGGCGGGCCACAGGGGTGGACAGGCCCGGGGACGGAGAGGGGCGGACACAGCTTGGAACGGGTCGCCCCTAGCCCCAACACCTGGGGAAGAGGCTATCTCCGTGGGTCGGAACCAGGGCGAGTCTGGACACTCTGTCTGGGGACAACCCAGGGCCCAGCTGCTGATCCTGTGAAACCCAACAACTTGGAGGTGTTGGTGAGACTACCCTGCTCAGCTGAAACCCATCTGGGAGAGGATTCAGATGCCTACAGTTTGAAGTCTGAAGAAACAAAATCAGCTGAGGAGTTGACAAATGAACAAAACATGACCTGGGAACACAGAAGAAGGCGCTACCCAGTCACCAAACCAGATCACCAGAATCATAAGTATATAATTCACCGACTGAAATCAGCTGTCCCTGAAGAAACAGCCCAATAGCACCAATTTAACCAAGAACCCCTACTAAACCAAGACTAAAAATTAGAACAAGAGAGGCACTCTCAGACACAGACACCACCTGCACCGCACAGAGGAAAAGATGAGTAGACGCCAGTGCAAAAATACAGGCAACAACATAAAGACCTATATGGCAACATCAGAACCTAGTGATTCTACACCTGCAAGACCTAAACATACCATGACAGAAGAAACAGAAGAGATCAACCCTAAAAATGACTTTAAGAAGATGATAGAGGCCCTTGAAGAAGAAATAAAACATTTCCTCAATGAGGAAATAAAAACTTTCCTTAAAGAGGAAATGAAAAACTACCTTAAAGAGGAAATAAAAACTTTCCTTAAAGAGGAAATGAAAAACTCTCTTAAAGAGGAAATAAAAACTTCCCTTAAAGAGGAAATGAAAAACTCCATTAGAGAGGAAATTAAAAACTCCCTTAAAGAAATGGAAGAAAAAACGAACAAAAAATGGGAAGAAATCAAATCAAGCCAAGAAAAAGCAATTAAACAGATGAAAGAAACATTCCAAGATCTGAAAAATGAATTTGAGACAATAAAGAAAACACATGCTGAGGGAATGCTGGAAATAGAAATCCTGAAAAAACAAACAGGAACTACAGAAACGAGCATAACCAACCGATTGCAAGAGATGGAACAGAGAATCTCTGACACTGAAGACATGATAGAGAAAATAGATTCGTCAGTCAAAGAAAACACTAAAGACAAAAAAGTCATAACACAAAACATCCAGGAAATTTGGGACACCATGAAAAGACCTAAGAATAATAGGGATAGAAGAAGGAGAAGAATACCAACTCAAAGGCACAGAAAATATATTCAACAAAATCATAGAAGAAAACTTTCCTAACCTAAAGAAAGAAATACATATGAAGATACAAGATGCTTACAGAACACCGAATAGGCTGATCCAAAAAAAAAAGTCCCCTCGCCACATAATAATCAAAACACTAAACACACAGAACAAAGAAAAAATATTAAGAGCCGCAAAGGAAAAAGACCAAGTAACATATAAAGGTAAGCCCATCAGAATAACACCAGACTACTCAATAGAGACTATGAAAGCTAGAAGATCATGGACAAATCTCATGCAGACACTAAGAGACCATGGATGCCAACCCAGATTATTATACCCAGCAAAACTCTTAATCACCATAGGTGGAGTAAACAAAATATTCCAGGATAAAACCAGATTTAATCAATACCTGTCTACAAACCCAGCCCTACAGAAAGCACTAGAAGGGAAAATTCAACCCAAAGAAGCTAAACACATCCATGAAAAATCAAGCAATAGATAATCCCACACCAACATACACCACAGAAGAAACAAGCTAGTGTAGCTATCCTAATATCTAGAGAAAAAGGATGTTTCAAAAGAGAAGAAGTCTTGTGGCAATGCCTCAGTGGTCCAGGTAACTACTAGAACTCGGAAAAGTTGGTTGAACTTGGGATTGACTGGGAGGCCAAAGATTTAAAAAGCAGAAGATTCTCTCAAGACACAAGTTGTGTGATAATAGTGTGTTTTGTGTGTGTGAATGAGAATTTGTAAATGTTGAATTCCAGGCTTCGACAGTCATTGTCAGTGCAGATTAAGCTGCAAGTATTTATGCTTTAAAACTTAAATTATAAAGCTAGTTACGTCTTTCTAACAACTAGTTTTAATGTTTATGAGCATATTTTACCTACATTACCTTTTCAGGATGTTGAGAAAGATGTATCACAAGCAAAGGCTGGAGGCTGGGGGCTAGATGGTTTTGAGGAAGAGGTCTTGGTGGACTCTTTCATAGAGCAAAGGGAAGCAATGCCTTCTGGGAAATGAGCTAAGTTTTAATCTAGTCTTTAGGATTAGAAGTCAAAAACAAAAATATTAAGGAAAGGAAAACCTAATTGATCTTTGAAGTATTGTTATATGGAATTGAGTGGGACTTTTGAGGCCTTTCTTCCAGAAAACAAGGACTTGGTTGTTAGGCCTATATTAGGCCTAAACCTTGGTGCCATGTAGTTGTACTTAAATCATTTCAATGGAAAGTATCTTAGTGATTGGAACTTCTAGTGCAGTTTGGAGTTCTTCCATTTGAAAAATGTGATATTTGCATGGGATTGTTTGAATCTTGTTTTCTAGTCCCTCCCCATCACCACCCTCATAGTCTGAAGGTAGATTTTTCTCTTGATAAAGGAACAAAAAAGGTGAACATCTTGTTTGTAAATAGGTATCTAGTAACTAGTGGTAAACTTGAAATGGCAGAATTCTTTAAAGCCTAATTCTAGATAGCCTTAAGAAAATATATCTTAATTACTTTTGAACCTGTATTCACCTTGTTTTTTTTCAAATATCTTAAGTTATATTTTCTTTTTCAGAGCTGCTTCTTATTTGGGGCTACTTTTTTTTTTTTAAATTGAGGCGTAATTCATAAAAGGGTATATTGTTTTGATGAGACTTTTTACAACTGTGGCTGGATGTCTTTCTTTAGTCTTCCAAGAAGGGCCATTTTACTTTTTTAGAGTTACTTTTTAAAGTCATGAGGTCAACAACTTGGACTACTATGCATGTAAGTGCTAATGTAAATTAAAGCCCAAGTTGACCTCCAGCAGCAGTTCATTCTATGTTGACAGTGAGAGAACACTTTGCCTGTTAGGATACTGTTACTCGTGGACTGAAATGCTGAAGAAACCCCTCCCCCTATTTTGTTTTTTTGCAAAAATCAAGGTATATTCTAGGGTTTCCTGGTTGACCTCAACAGATAAACTGAGATGATAGTCTTAGTTCAGAAATGATCTGAATGTAGATTTACAGTCTACGTGTACAGCTGGCTAAGTGAGATCGCTTTCACAGTTCTGCATGTATCCCATCGGCTCCCCATTAGTCACTGAACTCTTAAAATTGGTATTGTAACATTATTACAATGTTTTGCGCCAATTTTATAAACTTTACAGTACAATATGTGTTCCTTTTCTGAGGCAAACCAAAGGTATATTTCTCAAGGTTCTGCTGCTATCAGCAGCATTGATGGAGGATTTTTTTTATACATTTGTAATAGATAGAAATAAACCAGAAAAAAAGAAGAAAAAAAAGTGGTGGAGGAAAAGGTGAACACTGCAAGAATACTCAAAAGGGCTGAGAGTTGCAAACGCCAAGATTGGCTTTGCATAGTAAATGGAATAGAACAGCTCTGAACTATAGCTTACTTTTCCTGGTTTGGTCTGACAGAATGATTGAATGCTTTTGTGCAAAAATCAGAGCCTTAAAAACAAGGATTTGGTGAGATTGTAAAATGGTGTGCCACTTTGGCAAAACAGTCTGGTGGTTGGTCAAAATGCAAAACATTGTTACTCTGTTACTCAACAATTCTACCCTTAGGAATATAACCTCAAACTACCGAAAATGTGCACCTATGAAACATGTACATGAAGGTTTACAGCAGTGTGTTGCTAATAGTAAAAAAGTTAAAACAACTCAAATAGCTATCAAATACTGGAGAGAAATAAAATGTGGCTTATTCATACAATTAAAAAAAAAGAAAAAAATTTCTAAGATCAAGTTCATTTCAAAGATGTGTGTAATACTAATACTCTGTGTATTAATATTAAAATATTAAAGTCATTATAATACACTGCCACAACATAGTAATGTCATAATAAATATTATATAAACCAATGTGGTAAATATAGTACGTGTGTGTGTGTGTGTGTGTGTGTGTGTTGCTCAAAATAAGAAGAGAGATACTCATTACTGTGGCTACTAGTGACATCTCCACTAAACCACAATCATTCAGAGGTCTTTACTAAATAAGTCATCTATTTAGTGATTTCGATTTAGGTCTTCTATTGCTAGAAGATCTCTAGAAATATTCAACTAAGACCAAACTGCTATGGGAATTATCAAGATTTTAATCTAAATCTTGCTGAATGAAGACCTACTTAATAAACTTATCAAATCCCTAACATGAATCAAAATTTGGAAGAGAGCTAAACAGTGTGACAGGAGGCACATAACAATATGAAATAAATGAGAAGAAAATGAATCAAATGTGCATGCACATGAAATCATTCTGATTTGAAATCTAATGCAAACAGAAAAAGTGACATACAACTTACTTGCTTGGATAATGAATGATTATAAAACAAGCATCTTTGCCACCAACACCCAGTCGGAGAAATAGATTTATCCCTAGGAGTTCTTTCTACTCTATCAGCCTTGCTCATTATCTAGGCTTTTATGATAATCTGTTCTATGATTGTCTTTGTCATTTAAGGTCGTAGAATTAACTGCTAAGCAAATACAGTATTTTTAATGTAATGCAAACAGAATAAAGCTGAGTGTACTTTGTGATTTATGCATTTTAGTCAATATTATGTCTTATTATCAAGAGTAATTCTTAGGAATATACCCCACACTAGGTGATTAATTTTCATATTGACAGTTTACAAGATATAAATATACCACTGTCATTATTCGTTCTGTCTTTAGTAAACACTTTGCTACCTGTGTTTGATTTGGAAAGGAGAATGTTGTAAATCTTTCTGCTTATCTTTCAATGCATTTATATGTAGATGTGATAATATTCACAAAGTGATTATTTAAATTTTTCCACTTTCCACTGCCAACACATGATATAATTCATATAAATTGAACCTCTTCTTCTGACACCTCTTTACTTGACAATGTACAAAGAGACAGGATTCAATAAACTTTTTTGGACTTTGAGTATATTGCTATTATTATTTATAAGTCTTTAGTGAAAGACACAATTTATATAAATTGAAAGCAGAGGTCACCAAACTATGAGCTATAAGCCATATGTGAGGTTTGCTATCAGTTTCTACTTTTCATTTAAAAATAGTAAGATAAGTTTATTTTATTTTCAAATCTTTTAGAAGCATTTCCTTTATTTTTGTAATTATAATGTAATTGCATCACTTCCCCCTCCCCTTTCCTTCCTCCAAACCCTCTCATATTTTTAAGTGATATACATAAACAGAAAAATTATACACATTAGATGCATGACCACTGCAGTGTTTTGGTGCATGTTCTGTTAGTAGATTGGTTTTCTCTTCATGGTGAAAAACATGTGAATAGATCAACTTGAAGGAGGGTTGATTTATTTGGGGTCCTGGTTTTGGAGGTTTCAGTTGGAGGCTTGCTGCATCCATTTCTGTGGACATGTGGTGAAATACAACATCATGGATGCAGCAGCTTGTATCAGAATAGAGCAGCTCATTCCAAAGTGGACAAAAGATAAACACAGGAAGGGAGAGAGGGAGAGAGGGAGGGAGGGAGGGAGGGAGAGAGGGAGGGAGGGAGGGAAGGAAGAAAAGGAAAGCAGAGGAAGCAGAAGAGGGAAAGAATGAGGAGGATCCAGAGGGAGGGGAAGAGGATAATGAGCCAAAAATGGAGGAGAGAGGAAGAGAAAGAGGAGGAAGAAGAACATCATCAGCAACAGCTGAGGACAGGATCTCCTCTTCACAGTCATGTCCCACTGACCTACTAGCCCAACCTCATCCTAGGTTCTATTCAAACTATGAAACTACTAATGAATTAAGCTTCTGATGAGGTTAGCATCCTCACAGTCCAATTACTTTCCAAAAGCATCACCAGATGAAAACCAAGATTTGATGTACATAGTCTCTTCTAGAGCCATTTCATATACAAATCATAAAATAAATGTCTATTATGAATATTTCAAGTTACTTCAATGGTTTCAACTGAGCCTACTTTGCATGAGGTAAGTAAGTTTCAGCAGTGCATTTTGATGCCAAATAAGTGGGTTTCAAAATTTGATTAGTATGCTGCATTAGTTAATTTTTATTGTGTGGTGGGATGCCAGGCAGAAATAATTTAAAGAAGAGCATTTTGAATTTGACACTGTCTCAGAGTTTTTCAGGCTATCATGGCAGGAACTCATTCCAGAGATCTCTGTCATTTACTTGGGTCCTGGGGTTCCAAACTCAGATCTCACAACATATGGCAAGTACTTGTACCTCTGAATTATCTCCCCAGTCTTTAATCTATTTAGATCACATTTAATAATAGTTTTTAATCTATTTAGCTCACAAAACTGAGAGTTTCCGCATATCTATAAAACATCTTCATGCTCACATCTACCTTCCTTCCACTCCCACAGCTGCTTTGTTTGCAAAAGCGAACCAAGGGCCAGGTAGAAAGACAAACTGGCTGTCTACGCACCATGTTGAATGCCCTTTCAAAGTCATACTAGCTGATCTAATGTTAAAATGACATCACTGTTGGTGAATTGAGTGTCAGAGTTGTGATTTGATTCTTGTTAGAAAGAGAAGGGGATGGCCATGGGTGCTTCCTCAAGGAAAGAGAACTCTGAAACCTTATTTTAATTTTTTGAGCTCTGTTAATTTGTGACAGAAATGCCAACTTAAAATTTCATTTTATTTTATTTAAAATGTGAGAGCAATTTCAAGGAACAAAATGTACATTCACGCAGCATGTACCATATTTTCCACTGAGTTCTTACACATCACATATTAATCGTTAAGGGGAGGAAAAGACTCCTACTAGCCATTCTCAGCATCTAGCTTTTAAAGTATACTGGATAAAACCTCTTAAACCATTTTTCATTAAAGTCCAGAAACAGAATGATACACAATTTCTTTAAGAGTTTATGCTTCCCTAAGAAACAACATACTCTGAAGTTTGAAGTTGGGGTGGGAGCAATTTGACTCAGGTGTGTGTTATACTGATATCCAATACTCATAAATGAAACAAATAAACAAACAAAAAACAGTTAAAAAACAATCATGCACCTGGAATGACTAAAATTTCCACTCAAGTTTCTTATCTTTTTGTTTGTTTGTTTGTTTGTTTTTTTGAGACAAAGTTTCTCAGTGGTGTAATTTTGGTTCCTGTCCTGGATCTCACTCTGTAGAACAGAACTCACAGAGATCTGCCTGACTCTGCCTCCAAGTGCTGGGATTAAAGGCATGCACCACCTCTGGCCAGCCAAGTTTATTTTCTTGACGTCAGATCTTATGATCAGTGAGTACATAGACATCCAAGATATTGAGGTAGAATATTCATAAAGGAAAATGGAAGCTACACACTGAAAAGTCTCTGAGGAATCTGAGGTTGTGTGCTGTGGCATAGTTCCTGAGATTCACAGTTTTACCAAGCCCAAAGTCTGTTTCTTTAAGAGAACTAAGAAAACACTGAAAGATGAATGCACTGTTAGGCACTGGTGGTGGGGCTGGTTACTGCATGGAAAGGTCATGGTCAACGACAGAACCCAATAGTACATTTTAGAACTTTATTAGCAGGAAAAGGGGGTGGTGAGGGAAAGAGGGGAGTCAGTCCTTGGGAGGGAGCAGAGCAGAGCCGAGAGCAGAGAGGGAACAAAGACAGAACAGAGAGAGAGAGGGTGGAGGTCCAGCTTTTTAAGGTGGGTACGTACTCTACCATGTCCGTTGATGGTGTAAGATGCAAGACCCCAAGTGGAGCAAGTGCTGGAGTGAGGGCAGAATCCTAACAGACACACCCAGTCAAATTTCAGCCAATGTTACTTTAGGCTTATATAGTCTACCCCTACACACACACACACACACACACACACACACACACACACACACACACACACAACCACACAAAGAGACATACTTAATTTCAGTTTTCAGTTTTCAATTTCTATGTGTATGGGTGTATGGTTATGTCTCTCTCTCTCTCTCTCTTTCTCTCTCTCTCTCTCTCTCTCTCTCTCTCTCTCTCTCTCTCTCTCTATATATATATATATATATATATATATATATATATATATATTTGTGTGTGTGTGTGTGTCTGGGGATAAAACACAATGGCTCATGCATATGAGATACAAGCTATACTAGTAAGCTACCTCTTCATCTCTCCACATAAAGTTTCATTTCCTTTTTCCTGTTTTTATTCATTAAGCTTCCATTGAGTAATTCCTATGTTCTAGTCCTTGTTGCAGTGATCTCAAATTTTGGTGAACAAAATAGGAAAATTTCTGCCTTGTGGAGTTTATATTCTTCCTAATGAGTCATAGGTGGGTTTTGTTGCTTATAATAGGATTCTGATTATTGGAGGAGAATTCCCAGAAAAGCTTTACAAAATAGAGCAAATATCCACACCATTGTAACCTGGTTCCATATAGTGGGATCTTCCTTGGCATATCAGAAGGGAAAGCAACAAGAGGCAAGGAGGTTAGAAAGGAAGAAACAGAGGAATCCCAAATGGCTGAAAGACATTTAAGGAATTGCTCAACTTCCCTAATCATCAGGGAAATGCAAATCAAGACAACTCTGAGATACCACCTTACGCCTGTCAGAGTGGCTAAGATCAAAAACACTGAAGACACTTTATGCTGGAGAGGATGTGGAACTAGGGGAACTCTCCTCCACTGCTGGTGGGAATGCAAGCTTGCACAACCACTTTGGAAATCAATATGGCGCTTTCTTAGAAAATTGGGAATCAATCTCCCCCAAGATCCAGCTATACCACTCCTGGGCATATACCCAAGAAATGCTCAATCATACCACAAGAGCACTTGCTCAGCTATGTTCATATCAGCATTGTTTGTAATAGCCAAAACCTGGAAACAACCTAGATGCCCTTCAACTGAAGAATGGATAAATAAATTGTGGCACATATACACAATGGAATACTACTCAGCAGAGAAAAACAACGACATCACACGGTTTGCAGGCAAATGGATGGATCTAGAAAAAATCATCCTGAGTGAGGTAACCCAGACTCAGAAAGACAAATATGGTATGTACTCACTCATAGGAAGATGCTAGATGTGGAACAAGGATGACTAGACTGCTACTCACATCACCAGTGAGGCTACCTGGAAAACGGGACCCCAAAAAAAGACACAGAGAAATGGACGAGATCTACATGAATAGCCTGGTCATGAGTGGGAACAATGAAGGGCGACAGTCGAGGGAAAGAGTGGGAGATCCTAGCTGGATCAAGAAAAGAGAGGGAGAACAAGGAATAGGAGACCATGGTAAATGAAGACCACATGAGAAGGTGAGAAGGGGAGGAAGCAGAGAGCTAGGGAGGCCCACGGAGATCCACAAAGATACCCCCTCAAAAGACTGCTGGCAATGGTTGCGAGACGGCAGGAACTGACCTACTCTGGTGATGGGATGGCCAGACACCCAGATAGTGGTGCCATAAACCCCATCCAAGGACTGAGGAATCTGAAAGCAGACATCCACGGCTGGGCCCCTGGTGGAGCACTGGGAGTCTAATTAGTGAGTAAGAAGAGGGTTTATATGAGCGAGAATTGTTGAAGCCAAGGTTGGATAAAGCACCGGGACAAATAACCAAATGAATGGAAGCACAGGATCTATGAACCAAAGGCTGAGGGGCCCCCAGCTGGGTCAGGCCACCTGAACGGGTGAGACAGTCATTTGGCTTGATCTGTTTGGGAGGCAGCTGTGCATTGGTGCCAGGTCCTGGGCTCATTGCATGAGTTGGCTGTTTGAATCCTGGGACTTATGAGGGACGCTTGGCTCGGTCTGGGAGGGGGGAATGGACCTGCCTGGACTGAGTCTACCAGGTCAACCCTGGTCCTCGGGGGAGACCTTGATCTGGAGGAGGTGGGAATGGGGGGTGGGCTGGGGGGAGGGGTGGGCGAGAGGGGGAGAACAGGGGATTCTGTGGCTATTATGTTGAACTGAATGGTGTTGTAAAATAATAATAATAATAATAATAATAATAATAATAATAATAATAATAATAATAATAAAAAAACCAAAAAAAAAGAAAGGAAGAAACAAGCTCACCTTATTTTTATATTCAGCACAGACCTGTAGAAATAGAAAATTCATAGAAACTATCTCCCACAACTTGGTGAAAAAGCACAGAAATTTCCTATTTCTACTAGAATAAGTAAAAGTACTATGGATCCCTAAGTGGACCAAACTACAGCAGTAAGTGGGCCATAAGGGGGAGAGATATTAAGGAAAGAAATAGCACAATGAGATGCAAAAATGACAATTATTATGGAGGAATTCAGAAGAAGGTGCTTAAAAATGGCTCTTGGTTTTCCTTCTGTCTCACAGTGGATCTTAACTCACAAATTTTGAAATCAGTGAGATTTTGAAGTAACCAATATATGAAAGTCCTAGAATAAAATGAACACATATGACATAAAATACTTGGAGGTTTAGTTTTCACAGTCTAGGAAGCCTATGTATCCTGAAATAAATGACCTCATACATACTTTCTGGCTCTAGCATGTTTTAGCTATTCTTTCTTTTTAAAATTTTTAGTAGTTTGCATTTCATAAAATCTTTGTCACAGCACATTTATATACTATCTTACAAATTTCACAACTTCAACAAGAAATGAAAAATGACCCACCCACAAAAGGAGGAACAAAAGAAAGAGTCTCATGTTGAAATTCCAAATGCTAAGTCCTGGTCCTTTCTACTACATAAAATCACAGCTTCAGGGAGGAAATAATAGACCATTAAGGTAGGAAAGCATAGTGTCTGGGGTTTCCACAGGAGAATGAACAGGGTGTTCCATGAAGAAGGGTGTGTTTGAATTATACAGATTATTATTTTTAAAGGACTTTATATATGTATATATACACACACATACACATACATAAATTATATATATAATTTAATTTTACATATCAGCCACAGATTCCTCTGTCCTCTTTTCTCCCACCCCCCATTCTCACCTCCTCCAAGGCAAGGTCTCCCCTGGGGATTCAACTCAGCCTGGTAGATTCAGTTGAGGCAGGTCCAGTCCCCTCCTCCCTACACCAAGGCTGAGCAAAATGTCTCAGCATAGGCCTTAGGTTCCAAAAAGCCAGTTCATGCACCAAGGACAGGTCTTGGTTCCACTGCGTGGGAGCCTCTTAAATAGTTCAAGCTAATCAACTGTCTCACTTATCCAGAGGGCCTGATCCAGTTCCATGGGCCTCCTCAGCTGTTGGTTCACAGTTCATGTGTTTCCAATAGTTTGGCTATTTTTCCCTGTGCTTTTTCCAATCATGGTCTCAATATCTCTTGCTCAAATAATCCCTCCTCTCTCTTGTCGACTGGACTCCTGGAGCTCCACCTGGGCCTTGGCTGTGGATCTCTGCATCTGCTTCCATCAGTCACTGGATGAGAGTTCTATCATGACAGTTAGGGTGTTCAGCCATCCGATCACCAGAGTAGGTCAGTTTGGGCTTTTTCTTGACGATTGTCAGTAGTCTATTATGGAGGTATCTTTGTGGATTTCTGGGGACCTCTCTAGCACTCTGCTTCTCCCTATTCCCATGTGGTCTTCATTTATCTTGTCTTAATATGAGTTGTACATTCAAAAATCAGTAAAAACAGCAGTCATTAAATTATAGCAATTCCATGATTTCAAGCCAGTTCACTAAGCATTTTTTCTAGAACACTGAATTCAATCTGTACCATGGGATTACATTACAGTTCCTACCAATACATTTAAAAATTTACAGTTAATTATTTACTGTGAATTTGCATGTGCATGCATGCCATGGTATCCATGTGGATGGAGGTCAAAGACAACAATTTGTTGAATTGCTTTTATCCTTCCACTATGCAGGTTACAGATATTGAACTCAGGTCATCAAGCTTGGTGGCAAGTGCCTTTACCTGTTGAGCCATCTGGTGGTCTAACTATCACTACTTTTACTTTAACCATGAAGAAATGATGCCTCAAAGGGGTCATGTAATCCTATGTATTAATGTGATCAGGTTTGTTGCCAGATATTTGATCACAGTGTGTGAAGATGTGTCTCTGTCCTTCCTTGCCTGCCTAAGGCACTTTCTGATGGGTTTAACAAAGAGCTGAATGGTCAATAGCTAAGCAGGAGAGGATAGACAGGACTTCTGAGGAGAGATAGAAACTCTGAGAAAGAATTTGACATGGGGAATTTGCTAGCAAGATGCAGAGGAAGCTAGACATACAGTATGGAGGAGAGGTAACAAGCCACATGGCTGTAGCATGAATCTTAGAGAGTCTTAAAAGTTATTATTAATAAAATCAAACCCGAGGCCAGTTATTGGGGTCAATGCTGGAAGATCAGAGAGACAGAACAAGCCACAGCTATCTCACCTTGCCAATTCCTCAGCTGGTCCTGTTTCCTCAGACTGGAGGCCTCTGAGTCCTCATCCGGAATGGGTCTCAGCTGAACTGCTGCTCGAAAGCCTGAAGCTTAACCAGCCAAATGCTGAACCAGCCAAATGCCTCTAGTTTCTGGTCCTCACGCCTTATATATCTTTCTGCTTTCTACCTCCACTCTCTGGGATTAAAGGCTGGCTTTCTGGGATTAAAGGCATGTGTCACCATGCTTGGCTGTTTCCAATGTGGCCTTGAACTCACAGAGATCCCAGAAGGATTTCTGCCTCTGGAATGCTAGAATTAAAGGCGTGTGCTATCACTGTCTAACTAGTGGCTTTTCTGTTCTCTGACCCCAGATAAGTTTATTAAGGTATACAATATTTTGGGGAACATAATACCACCACACATGGCAGAACATAGGTTAATATAAATGGGTCAATTTATGTTATAAGAGTTAATTGAGAACAAGCCTAAGCTAAGGCCAAGCTTTCATAATTAATAATAAGTCAGTCTCTGTGTCATTATTTGGGAGTTGAAGGTCCAAAGAAAGGCCTATAACACAGGTTCACTGGAGAACCAACTGATTTATTATTTTTTCTTTCTCATGTTGAGGTTATGTCCATATATATATATATATATATATATATATATATATATATTTACACTCTAGGATGGCTAAGCATTGCCAGTGATTAAGCATTGTCTTCCTCAATGAGACATAAACTCCTAAAACAAGCTTTGATGAGTTTGTCACCATGTCACCCATTTCTTTACTTGATATAGAATTTTGGCATCTATAAGTAAATATTTAAAAGAGCAATTAATGAAGAGTTGGAAGAATGAATGAATAATTGATAAATCATGCAAAAATAACAGGTTTTAAAAAGAAATGCCAAGATTTACTAACTGATCACAGAAATTCAAATATTGTAAGCAAAAATTACAAGATGAAAGTCATAAAATATCATATTTTTAAGATTTAAATAATAAACATTAAGAAGAAGTCTCATAAATAAAAAAATTAAACTGGGGTAGTAGATAGATGAAGTATCAAAATGTAGGTGGGATGAAATAAAATTGGGTCTCAGTCTTGCATTGGACCAAACTAAGAGTGAACAAATGATAAATGACATCAGCTTTTACATTTGACTTCCACTATCACAGAACGCCTCTTCTACTATCACTTTTATTTTTGTTCACCTTGTCTTATGACCTCAAGATACACAGCCTTTCTTCATAGAAATTCTTCATTGAGATGTGGGTTTTAAGATGCAAAAGCAGCAACTTCCCTTAGGGAAGAATACTTGGAAAGAATAATGTACAGCGAAGAAGTTCATCTGATTGAGCAGCTACAACAAGGTGCAGGAAATCCTTTACTTCTATGCTGAATCTTTGTAAGCTATAACTGTGCCAGGGACAATTTCCTGTGGGTCTGTTCAACTTTGGTACCATAAAGAACTTAATATATACAATATTAAACAGGTAGAGTAAGATTGTATTCTTCCACTTGGATAGGCTTTCTGGATTTGGGCCAATCACCATATCTTAACTCATCTTGGCATGATATATTAAAGCTAAATGATTTATCAATTTACAAAGCAGTGTTCATCAATAGATGCACTGTCAGAAGCAAGAGAGAAAATGTTCAGGGGTGGAGAGATGTGCACAGGACCTTCCTGCAGCTGCACTCTTTCAACTCCAGTAGGAAACACAGTATGGCAACCTTAGTTGATATCTTTCTGTTACAAAACACCTTCCTAGAATAAAACACATTCTGAATAAAATGATACAAGCAGAGAACAAATTTTGTTCCATATGAAATTCATAGCCTTAGTAACACAATTATTTCAAAAGAATGTCAAAACTGCTGAAGACTATATCTGAACTAGGTCATTCAAGTTATTTCTTGTATTCGTGAAAGGAACATTCTAGACTTTTCTGCAAATTTTTTTACTCCTCCCGAAATAGCAAAAGCATTTACTGCTGCACAACTGAATATAGACCTCTTCCATTTCAAACAATCCCAACCTTCACCATTCTGGTGGTTAATTCTGGTGAAGTGGATGTTGTTGGATTTGCATATCAGTTAGAGCTAGAGGGAAATAAAAGCTAATAGAAAAAATGTACCTTTTTTTTTTTTACAGTGTAATTTGTTAATGGAAATGGAAAATGGGCAGGGAGGTTTGGAGGTTAAGAAGCACTGGAAGATAAGGAGGAAGGCAGCAGGATCTGAGGATGCACATAGGAGGCAAGCAAGGAAGAAATGGTGCTCCTTTTTCTATATATCACGATCATAAACACAACCAAGAAAGTGCCCACTTGAATTAGTGGTGACCAACAAGGACTGGGGATAACTTCATATTCCTAGATACAAAAGGAATACATGAGAAATGTTCCCTAATAGCTTTACTTTCAAAGTAAATTTCCACTAAGTGTACCCCCTCTTATAAATTAACATTCTTGCATTAGTCATAGCTGTATAAAATATTTGGTCAAATTCACACTGAAAATACATATATAAATATGTATAATTATTCTCACACTACTTTGTGATATATAAGAAAGTACAGAAAAGTTTTACTAGAGAATGTTTAGGGGAAAAATTGTTTTCTTATCAATATTTTATGTGTAAGGTGTTGAGTTTTATAGTTCTTAGGATGATGTTTGGAAACTCTGATCTTTAACAGGCTGAAATCATTGCATTATGTATGTTTTATAAACACATTATTTTATGTCCCATGTAGTTTGCACTTTTGACCATTAATAAAAATTTCAAAGAACTGATTTGGAGGTTGGCAAGATGGTACAACAGTTAAGAACACTTGCTGTTTTTGCAAAGGATTGGAGTTTGGTTCCCAACACTCAATTGCAGCTCACAACTTACTGTACTTCCATCTCCAGGTTCTAACATCTGTTCTTCTGACCTCCTGGAACATTCCAGTGTTTATATACAAATACATATATGTATGCACATAATTTGAAAATATATTAATTACACATGTGTTTATGTATGTACACTTGAGAGCAGGTGCCTAGGAAGGGTACAGGTTCCAATGGAGCTGGAATGAACAGGCAGTTGTGAGCTGCCAAATATGGGTCCTGGGAACCAAACTCAAGTCTTCTGCAAACCCAGTGCATGCTTTTAACTTCTGAACAATTCCTCTAGTCCCAAAGTTACTGCATTTAAATTGCCCAGAAGGTATCTGAATGTGATATCAATATCCGTTCGATAGAGTTCATTAAAATTAACATTTGAAAGTTTTGTTCATTTTGATTTTATTTGATTTTTAGCAACCAGAGAAATTTGATAATGAACCAGAGAGTATCTCTGTCAGATAGAGTAACGGCATTGCAATCAGACACAAGAATATTGTTTTTCTTAGGGGTACACTTCGGCAGCACTGGGGTAAGGAACATGATACATGAGCCCTAAGTGTATAAGCTATAAAATAAAAAAAGTGGCCAAACACTGACAATTATTGAAAGTATGTACTCTCTACTTGGGAACTGACTATTCCCCCTACTTTTGAGTATGTGTACATTTTCATTAAATATAAAAATTGCTAATATGGAGCAGATCTTAGGTACCTAATGCTCCTTTGTGTATAGAAACAGGAACTAAGCACCAAGCACTGATAAATACTATTAATCCCTCTCAAGCATGATGAGAATTGCTAGTTTTGTGTTGAGCTGTCTTTACCATTGACACCCTGGCAATGATTATTCCTAATAATTAAAATTGTCTGGCGGTTGTCATCTGACAGATACTATCCTTATGCCTCATAGCCTTGACTAAGAAGCAGCTGTCAGCTAAGCTTCCCATTCATACAACGCTGTCAGGACAGCTTGGCTGTTGAGGACACTTAACTAACATTCATTCAGTCTGAAGATACTCTGTCCTCATCAGAGGCTCACTGTTTCAACCGTGGAATATATATTCCCATCCTGGTCACTCCAGATTTCAGCCTTATGAGTAAAATAATCCATGAACTCAAGATGATCCTGCAGCCATTTTTACCTTGGCTAGAGTGAAGCTCTTCCCCTCGTTGCCAAATGGAAGGCTTGTAGTTGGTGAAACTGCAGTACTCATTTGCATGAAGGACTGTATAATAAATGAATGGTGCAAAAACACAGTAATTTGTACGCATGAATGCATGCCACACCGTGTGGGTGTGATTAGTGCAAATAACTTGCCGGACCTCTGCCTGTAGGAGCAGGCTTGTCAACCACTTTTCAGCTCAGCTAGGAGACCTTCTCCTTTGCTGTCTCCTGGTGTTACAGCGTTATGTTCAGTAAAATGGTCTTTTCTTGCCCACTTTTTATCTCTATTGCACATTAGAACAGTAATGGCAGTGGGGACAATGGCAATGGCAGCCAGGGGACAGCTAAAAAATTTCAGCAAGTAGGCATATATGAGGGGGAAGAGAAGAAACAGAAGGATTGGGGGGGTGAGCAGGAGCAAAGAAAGGTAATGTAGGAAGGGGAGGCAAGACTGAAGAAAATTAGAAGGGATAAAAGAGTTAGGGAAGAGAAACTGATCATTGTCCTTAGCTGTCTGTCTCTATGAAGCTAAAGGACCCAGGATTCTGGGCCTTTTCAGAACTTTAACGTGAGTAGGAATTGCCTGCTGCTTCCATTCACGGCTGTGGAAAGCTCAGGATGACCACATAGGGTACTGGTAGCTAAGTGCGCCTTCAACCTGAGCGTCTGAATCCGAGTGCAACAGGACATAAGCTCTCGGAGTTTGAGACTCTGAATCTTTCCTGTTAAGCACTGGGTGCTCAAGAGCCCAGGAATGCCAGCACTGGGAGACCCTCTCTTCCCCTACTCAACAATTTATATCTGACTAGATAAAAAGGACCCCATGTAACTGATTTCTAACAATATTAGTAAATGTGTTATAGCAATGTTTAATCATCATTGGTTAATAAAAAATTACCCAAATATATATCTTCATATTTCTATGAAATGTGCAATGTCCCTTTTGTTACAAATCTGGTTCAATCATAGCATGGATCCTGGTGTAGTATTTTTATCAAAAGCACAGGAAGTGAGGGCTCCTGTTGACAACAGACACATCTGGGTGCAGAGGAACCCAGAAACCCTTAGGTATTAATGCTACTGAAATCCTTTAGGATTTCTTTTTATGGGATAGAAATCCAGTTTAGTTTGTCTTAAGCAAGCAGAATTCTTTTTTTTTTTTAAATTTGTGTAGGCTCAGATATAAAGTTATCCAACTTTAGTGTTAGTGGATTTAAGGTAGAAAATGCAACATAAGATCAGTCCCTCTCTACCTTTTCAGGCTCCATGGAAGCAACATGATGGTCAACTCTAACTTCTGCAATTGCTCATATTTTAGGACTAAACAAGAGTCTTTTCAGTAGAAACTCCTAAGGGTCTAGTGGCTGTGTCAGGGCTGTGGAGTACTTCCTAACCTAGTCTCCATGAGGCTGTGTCTTTAAATACTGTGCTTTTGCCTCAGATTTAGATGAGCAGTATAGGTATCTCAACCACATGGAACTGGGGAAAGGAGCCAGAGCTGACAAAATTCAGGAAATGAACCTGAGGGTTATTCACCTATCACTGAAGGTAACTAGTGCAGCCTACACAGGCAAATGGAAGGATCAGTGGTATAGACAGTAAAGAAATATGAACACTGTTTAGTTAGCTAAGTGGCAACATTCATGACTTTGACAGTTTCAAAGGGAGGCCCTCAATTCTATTTATTAGTACAACTGGTACTCGGTGTTTTTAAATCTTCTTACATAATATCAAGTTATGTAAGTATTTATATTTGGCCTCCTTAGTTTTCAGCTTGAAGAACTTTCATCAAAAGACCTGGTTCCACTCTTGCAGGGGATGACAGGCTGCCTTCAACCATGTAAGCATGGCAGGGATTCCAACATCTGAGGTCACTTTCATGTTTCCTCAACACTGACATGATGTGGTTTTAATTCTTCTGTCACTTTACCAGTTGTTTTTGAGTATCAGCTTTTGTCCTCGACCACAAAACTGCCACCATTTACTCTTCCTTATCCCCCATGCCTACTTAGACACCATCATTCTCATCACTGCTACACCTCAGGTACTGAGTATGAGCATGCCATTTCTTGGTCTCAGCGGCATTTTTAAGAAAGAGACAACATAAGTTCAAAGAAATAAAATCGTATGTCTCATTTACACATCTTAAGACAAAGCACAGATGGAAACTCACAGGCCACTCAGTGTTGTCAGCACCACTGTGGCCATTCCACATACAGGAAAGTCAAAGGTGCAGAATGTAATGTGTCAACGTGGTTCTTAAACCCCCCACGGTAGAACAGCAGTCTCTGGGGGGGAGTGTGAACACATGGGTCCTCCATATGAAAATATAATTGATAAATAGAGGATAGTTTTAATCATGACTTGAACTTCTAGTTGATACCGAAAAACAACCAGACCAGAAAATCTCAATGTTCCTCCTCCCAACCATACAGATAGAACAGTACTTTATGTGAGGTAATCACAATGTGATGAACATGATGAGCTTGACAAAGGAAAAGGAGTATCTTGTACCACTAACATCTTTACTATTGCTACAAGAGAAATCCCCTCCCCTTTCCTAAATGTACTCCAGTCTACTTGTACTCATGTCTTAAACAATGATTCTTTAATAAATATTATCCCTGTGGATATTCAGGATCATCTCTATTGATTTTTTTGAGGAATATGGACTCGAGCCATGATGAGAAATCCACCTTTCAAGATAACAGTAAAACTGAAAGACATGGTAGGAAGCTGCTTTATCATTTATACAGGACATAGAGACGCTCTGTTTGAATAAAAGTAAACAGAAGAGACACCAATAAGGCAATGATATCTGAGCTTGAAATTTGCCCAAAATGGGTAGGGGCAGAGAGTATCCGACATTTTCAGTTCATTATTTCTACCATTGAAGCTTGCATTTAATATAGGACCTCTGCCTCACTATATATGTATATTTATACATATACATGTATAAAATAATGCATAAAATAAATTCTGAGTGCTCAAATATTCTGGACCTCAAGGATACAGTTCCATCCTTATTACTAGTGTCACACAAAAGGCACTATTTTTGCTTAGATTTTTCTGAGGTTCAGAGAATTATGCACCATGTTATAAACCTAGGGTTCAAAAGATATCTGTGGACAAGGCTAGATGCTTATCATTCGGTGTCACTTCTCTTTGACAACATGGCACTGGGATGAAGGCTCTTTCTTAGTCACTGATACCACAACATGCAAGCCTTATCACTTATGGTTGCTTCAATTTCCATTAAGCAAAATTAAAATCACGTGTAAAAATACAGCTTCTCCATCATCAGTGATTCTGTAACTGCATAGGCCTGTCTCTAACCTTATCCCACAGTACAAAAGTAGATCACTGATTTTCATATAAAAGGTTATTCAACAATGTTTAATATTTTTATTTACATATTCATTATTTTTGAGATGCTGTTTCATTATGTAGTTCTGTCTAGCCTAGAATTCTGTATGTACTGTATGTATTCCTAACTGGCCTGGCCTCAAACCTCAAAGTTGTATCTGTATATATGTGTGTGTGTGTGTGTGTGTGTGTGTGTGTGTGTGTGTGTGTATGTGTATGTGTATGTGTATATGTATACACACACATATATGTTTTGAATGTTGATACACACACATATACATATATATATATATATATATACATATATATATATATATATATATAAAATGTTGGTATTAGGAATATGTACCACTACTCCAGAAATACTTCAGCATCTCAAAGATCTATGCCCTAGTCCACAATTAATTAAATTATGCTCTCTTTCACAACTAATGAAAGTGAAAACTTAGAGCTGAGTTTTGAAGGACACAAACCCAGAGACAAGGTTCAGCTGCACTTTTTTTATCTTTCTCTTTATCCCTTACTGCCTGTTACAAACACACTTGTAGATACACATCAGAATCTAAAAGCTTAAGTATTTAGCTTAAACCTCTAATTCCACCTTAAATCAAGAAGAATGGGTGATGAAACAGCGAACAGCTTTAAAAAAGATACTGTGGATTTCCTTATAAAGTTCTGAGTTCTTACTGTTCTGTTTTTCAATGTTTAATAAAAATTGGAGAGTGACCCCTGAAGCCTGACAGTGAAGCTTTGTGGAACAGGAACCATGCAAGTAATCAAAGCTTCATTGGAAGCATATATGTTAACTGATTTCTTAGCACACCCGTGTATGGAGAAATAAAACAGAAGATAGGCCAAAGCCAAAATCATTCGTGATATTATCACAAGTAAATTTAGCCTGAGTTAAGCAGCTCTGAAAAATTAACGTCCACTTATGCTTCTGACAGAGAAGCTAGGCAAACAGGATTTAGAAAAAGGGTATCAGTGGCAATCAGTGGCACAAACCATTATGTTATTAAGCAGAAAGTCATAGCTTTATTTTGAGCTGTGAAAATTGATGCAGAGTGTTCCTAAAAGAGGGGCAGGTGCCTTGAGTACCTGTGGAGTTCTACAAAGGCTGGGTCACAATTCTAAATTTCAGACAGATTTCAAATATGCTATTATTCTAATGCACTTTCATCCCACATGCTAATTTGAATTATGTTAGCTTAGTACTAAATTAGGTAAGACTTTATTTTTCCCAAGAAAGTATATTTTAAGTGAAAAGAGGAAGTATTAGCTAATTGATCTTCATTGCCACAGACAAGTTTTTAAATTTTTTATTTTATTTCATAAATGTGTGCTTGAATGTATGTATGCATGCCACATGCATGAAGAAGTCTGCCACAGACCGAAGAGGCATTGGCTTTTCTGAAACTGGGGTAACAGTAAGTTGTAAGCCACTTTGAGGTGCTGGGCACCAAGCCCAAGCCCTCTTAAAGAGTAGTAAGTGCTCTTAACTGCGTTCTCTCTCCAGCCCCAATATTTGTTTATTTTTAATGAAAAGTGCTTTGATTTCTAATGTTTGATTTTTCTTTTTGCCTCCTCTTCCTTTAACACATCCACTCTTTTAACACATTCAATGTAGGTCACAATTACTAAGGTAAGGTAGCACACAACTTTTAGTAAAATGATGAAGGTCTCAGGATCATTGGCAAAGATGACAATTAGCAATCTTTTACTTGTTCCATAGCAAAGTACAAAGCTTGAGAACAGCTGCTGGCTGAAAGGGCCTTTCTGCTTAATCCTCCTGTTACATACCAGAACGGTGATTTGTCTTGAAACACTGAAGAGTCAAAGTCACGACCAAAGCAAATGTAACTAAAGGCTATAAAGTACTCATGGCCTTAAGATTAGGTGGGAGAAAATTTCATACATGCAGATCATTATCCATAATACTAGTTCTAAAAACCAGCATGTATTATAGGTAAGAGTTTGCAGCCACCAGACAGTGGTGGTGCACGCCTTTAATCCCAGCACTCAGAAGGCTGAGGCAATGGATCTCTGTGTTCAAGACCAGCCCGGCCTGCAGAGATAGTTCCAGGACAGCCAAGGCTTTACAAGGAAATGCTGTCTTGAAAAACCAAAATCTTCCAGGTGGCGGTGGCACATGCCTTTAGTCCCAGCACTCTGGAGGCAGAGCCAGGCAGATCTCTCTTAGTTCTAGGACAGGGTCTACAGAACGAGATCTAGAACAGACACCAAAACACCAAAACAACAGGGAGAAACCCTGTCCCGAAAAACCAAAAAAAAAAAAAAAAAAAAAAAAAAGAAGAAGGAAAACCAAAATCTAAAAAAAAAAACAAAAAAACAAAAAACAAAAAAACAAAAAACCAAAGAGGTTTGCTCCTGATTGGACACTTCAACTTCCTAGTGTTTGTTGAGCATTATTGGATTGTGTGTGATATGAAGATACAGCATTTAGTTTGAGCAAACTCATGCAAACATCTTACCTTGATGGAACTGCTGACAAATGGGATGAACAAATTACAACATGAATACTATAGTCTGCCTAAAACCATTCTTCTTTATCTAGTGACCTTAACTGGCAAGCAATAGTTTCCTTCCATACTGCCAAGGGTCTTGTCAATCTTCCTCACTCTCCTCTGGCTTCCCTAGTTATAGGTATGCTTACAAAGCACTGTGTCCAAGAAAGATTTCAAGTCCATGAGTTGATTCTAGCAGACCTAAGTTCAAATCACAGCTGTGGTATTTTCTGGATGAGTTGATTCTAGCAGACCTAAGTTCAAATCACAGCTGTGGTATTTTCTGATGTGCATATGGAGGGAGGTATAGGTAAACAGAGTTAGAAAGACAGAGACAAAGAGAACAGAAAGTATGAGCATGGTGGTTTTTAGCGTTTGAGTTTGAAATGCCCACCACAGGTTCAAGCTTGAAAACTTGTTCCCCTCAGTTGGTGGGCTTGCATGGGGGTTTTATGGAGACTTAAGGACATGAGGACTAACAGATAGAATTAGATCATGAGAGGTAGGACTTTGAAGAATGTACTTTGGCCTCTGACTCCATTGAGATATGAACAACATGCAATTTATACTCTTGAAGCCTCTGAAATGAACTGCTTATGCCAACTGCACCACTGTGTATAGTAACCCATGGACCAACAAACATCTTTTCCCCTTAACTTGTTTCTCTTTGTAGTTTTGTAATTGCAACAAAACAGTGACAAATACAGCACTTAAGGTTCCATTTTTTTCTCCATAACATTGAGTACCTGAGTTATTATCAGTACAAGATATTGAAAATTAAGTAATGTTAAAGAGTTAAAAAGCAGTAAAACAAGCTTTAAATAAAGATTTATTAACTATGACTATTGATCACATGCATCACATTATTACTACCTTTTTATCTTGTGTTCTATACATTTTACTACTATTGTAGTTATAAATTCATGTGTCCAAATCTATCACTAAGTTTTGACTTACTTGAAAGCAAAAATTTTTCTTTCTTTCTTGAATCTTCTAGATGGGATTCCCTAAGCATGATTGGGCTCAGAATTTCACAATACTGATGTCCACAATGTGATAATCAGAACTGAGGGAGTTGCAGAACCTCCCTTTACAGTGTGTCATAGATGCCGTATTGTGATTCCATGGTTTTTGTTTTTTGATTTTTACTGCAATGATGCATCAGGCCTTTTTAAAAATACTCATTCCATACCGATTTTCAGTTCTACAGATTTAGAATGTGTAGTTCAGCAAGTGTTCTACAATAGATGCTCTCTGAATGCTTAACTGTGTTTTTTTTTTTTTTTTTCTGAGAAGACCAGTGTTTGACTAAGTTATCAGCATGTTCAGCTCATTACACTGGGTTTCTGATGGCAAATTCAAGACTTGGAAAATTTCAGCATAATTCTTCTAGTCCTAAATTTCATATATTTTGGGAAAATTAATGTGACAACATTCTCTGTGTCGTTTCATGTCTGCAGTCACACAACTAAGGGATTGAAGAAGCAAAGAGAGCTCTGGCTTTAGTTTCTGCAACATCAAAATGTAGAAGTGCTAGTACTAACTAATATTAACACATGACTTATTCTATGCAGGGAGGGGGCTCTATGAAGGCAGGCAAGGAGAAGTAGCATATCACCCATGGTCATACTTAACAGACAGTTTATATGGATCTTTCTGGAGACATGTTTTTTTCTTTCTCTCATTTTTTTATTTTTTTTATTTCTTGTGACCTAAACACCGTGTCCAGGCCTCTAGGGCATGTGAATGTGAGAAAAGAGTCAAGAGAGACATAACAGCAACAATTCTTACTGATGGTCGATAGGAAAATCATTAAAGCATTATTGATTTTTAATTTAATTCTTGAATCTGGTGAGAATTCTCAGTGGTGAGAAGCACCTGCTGCTCTTGCAGAAGTCTCAATTCTCAACACCACATGACAGTATACTACCATCAGTAGCTACACATCCAGGGCATCCAGCATGTTCTTCTGATCCCCATGGTTACCAGCCATATATATGGTATGCATACACACATATAGATAAAACTTTCATACACATGAAATAAAATGAATCAATCTAAAAAATTAAGTTAAAAACCTCTTAACTGACAATTTTGAGTACAATTTCATATCATCTATTTAAGTCTCAGACTTGGATGAAAAACAAACAAACAAAACATCTTTACTTTGCTGAGAAGTTTAATTGGCACTTTTATTTATTTATTTTTATTTATTTATTTATTTATTTATTATTTATTTATTTATTTTTTTGAGACCATGTTTCTTTGTGTAGCTTTGTGCCTTTCCTGGAACCTACTTTGTAGACCAGGCTGGCTTCAAACTCACAGAGATCCGCCTGGCTCTGCCTCCCAAGTGCTGGGATTAAAGGCATGCGCCACCACCGCCCGGCTAGGCAATTTTAATTTTTAAACTCAGAAAGTAGGAGATGGGATAAAAAAAAAACCCGAATACACTTATACTTTTCTAAAAATAAAGCTTAAAAAATTAGTTTATAATGTACCTTCAAGTGATTTAAGTGGGTTCTGAGGTTAATTATACATTTAATAATTTTAAAATAAATTTTATTTTATTGTGTATGTGTGTATTTATGCGCGAGCGTGTGTGTGTGTGTGTGTGTGTGTGTGTGTGTGTGTGTGTGCTGCCTGTGTGCAGATGACTGCTGTGCTGATAGAGGTCAAAAGTATCTGATTCCCTTAGAGCTAGAGTTATAGGCAGTGGTGACCTGCCTTATGAGAATGCTGGGAATTTACCTCAGGTCCTTTGAAAGAACAGTATGCTCTGCAATGTCAAGAAGATATTACAATTCTAAACATATGCACACTGAACACAGTGTACTCAGTTTCATGAAGAACACTACTAGATGTATAAGTATTGTTTAATCCTAACACAATTGCAACAGGTGTGCTGGCTAGTTTTATGTCAACTTGACACAAGCTAAAGACATATCTTGGAGAAAGAACCTTAACTGAATTAATGTCTCCATTAGATTGCCTTGTATGCAGATCTGTAGTGAATTTCCTTGAATTGTAACTCGTGTAGGTTGGCTCAGCTCATTGTGATGGTATCACTCTGGGGCAGGTGTCGTCCTAGGTACTAAATCAAAGACTGAGGTGCCCCAACTGGATCAGGCCCTCTGAATAGCTGAGACATTGGGAGGCATCTAGGCAGTGGTACCAGGTCCTGGGCTCATTGCATGAGTTAGCTGTTTGAAACCTGGGATTTATACAGGGACACTTGGCTCAATCTGGGAGAAGGGAACTGGACCTGCCTGGACTGAGTCTATCAGGTTAATCTCAGTCCTGGGGGGAGACCTTGATCTGGAGGAGGTGGGAATGAGGGGTGGGCTGGGGGGAAGGGGAGGGGGGCAGGAAGGGAGAGAACAAGGGAATCTGTGGCTGTTATGTAGAACTGAATAGTATTGTAAAATAAAATAAAAAAAAAAAAAGAAAGAACTCAGGCTGAGCAAGCCATGGAGAGCAAGACAGTAAGAAGGATTTCTCCATGGCATCTCCTACATGTCTTGGCTCCAGGTTAATACCTTGAGTTACTTCTCTGACTTCTATTCATGGAAGACTGTGATATGAAATAAAATCTTTCCTCCCCATGTTGCTTTTCATCATAGTGTTTTATCACAGCAATAGAAACCCTAATTAAGATAGTCCATTGCTTCAGTTTCTGTATGTGACTAATGGGTAGGTCATCACAGCTAAAATATCAACAGAGAAACATTTTGATTAAATAACAATGTTTATCAAATGGACTTCACAGGTGTCTACAGAGCATTTCATCTTAAAACTTTGGTATACACATTCCTCACAACACGTTATTCTTTACGGCAGCCTGTTTTCTCTAAAATAGATTGTACATTCAGACACATTTTTTAGCAAATGTAGTAAATCTGAAATAATTACTTGTAGTGTGTCCAATCACAATGGAATAAAACCACACAACAATAAGGGTAACTATAAAATATATTGAGACTATGAAACATATTAAGTAACGAATGATTCTTTGAAGACATTAAGAAGGAAATTAATTAATTCCTGGATTTAAATGACAGTGGAAATACAACATATCAAAGCCTATGGGATATAATGAAAGTAGTCTTCAGATGGAAGTTCATAGCTTTAAGCACCTATGTGAATAAATCAGAAAAATCTCAAAAAAATAACTTAATGATACACCTTAGAGCTTGGAACAATATAAACAAGCCAACCCCCCAATCAGTAAATAGGAAAAATACTATGATCAAGGCTGAAATTAACAAAATAGAAACGAAAAATGTGAAGAACCAATGAAACCAAAAAATTGCTTCTTTTAAAGGATAAACAAGGTTAATATGCTTTCAGTGAAACTAATCAAAATGAAGAAATTCACAAAATTAATAAAATTAGAAATGAAATGGGTGCCATAACAATAGACACTAATGTGATTCAGGAAATTATGATAAACTATAAAACATATATACCATTATATCAGGAAATGTATGGAAAAATAAATTTCTAGAAATATATAACCAATCAAAATTAAAACAAGAAAAATTAAGCAATTTATGCTATTCTATATCAAGCAGTGAATGTGAAATAGTAATTAAAAATGAATCTCCTAAGTGAAAGAATTCAGGCAAGTTATGGATTTTAACAAAACTCTGAGAAATTAATATTAATGCTTTCCAAACTCTACTGTACAATATAAAATTAAGAAACACTACCAAATTCATTTTACAAGCTCACCATTACCATATACTAACGCCAGATAATGAGACAACAAAAAAGGAAATTGTAGAGCAAACTTTCTGATGAATATAGATGCAAAAATTCCCAGTAAAACACTTCTAAAGAAAATACAGGGAGACATCAAAAAGATTATTCACCATGATCAATTTAGCTTCTTTCCACTGATGTAGGTGTAGTTCATCATACACAAATTGATAAATGTAATGCAACATATAAGTGGACCTAAGGACAGAAATCACATGATCTCTATAGATGCAGTAAAAGCTTTATGACAAAATGTAGCATTCTTTCATTATAAAAGTCCTGAAGAAACTGAGAATAGAAAGAGCATAGTTGAACACACACACACACACACACACACACACACACACACACACACACGAAACTATATGTAACAGACCTGTAGCCAGCATTACACTAAATGTCTTAAAGCTCAAAGCATTTTTACTGAAATCAGGAACAAGAAAAAGCGACAACATTCACCACTCTTCTTCAATCAAGTACTGGTAGTCACAGAGCAATAAAATAAAAGAAATTAATAAAATAATTCAAGTAGAAAAGGAAGATGTCAAGGTATTAGAATTTGTAAATAGTATAAATCTCTACATAAAAAAGCATCTGAATATTTTACTAGAAAAGTTTTGGAGCTAATGAATGCTTTCAGCAAAGTGGTGAAAAATCAAAATACAAAGGCCAGGAGCATTCATATATACTAATAAAAATCAACAAATCAATACCTATCACAATTGTCATAAAATAACTTGAGTCTAATCAAGAAAATTAAAAACATCTATAATGAAAACTAACACACCCACAAGAGAAATTGAAGAAGATGCTGAAAAGGGGAAAGCTCCAGTGTTCATATTATAAAATGATTATTTTCACTATTTCATTACAATTACAAATCAACACATCACAATGTTCTACTACCATTTAACAATGCCAGTAACTATCACACCACAATGTTATACCATTTCATTACATTAGTTTTCTGTTCCATCAGAATAATTCACTGTATCATCATAATACAACACTTGGCCATCACAATGATCCAATATCCTCTTACAGTACCCCACTGTATCACCACGTTGGTCTCTTTTCTTATTCTGATGCTTCTCTATTATATTACAATAATCTACTGAGCTATTGCAGTGATTGTCTCTCTCACATTTCAATGCTTTACAGTACTACCACAATGTTTCACTATACCATCACAATGTTATTTTTCCTATCAAAATGATCCACTCTACTATCACAATGTATCGGTTGCTCATCACAACAATCCACTATTCAATCACAATGTTCCACTGTCCCATCGCAATAGCCCAACATCCTATTATAAATATTTACTCTCCTATTACAATGATGGCCTCTCCAATTACAATGATCGACTGTATCTTCACAATACTTGCATCTCTTGTTAAAATAATTCACTCACCTATTAGGATGTGCCTTCATCCGATAACAACACTCCTCTAATCCATCAAAACATTCTACTGCCCCTTAACAATAACTCACCATTTAATCACAATGGCTCACTGTCCCATCATAACAGTCCACTGTTCCAGTATCCTATCCTTTCACAGTGAATGTGCATCCAATCCCAGTGATCCACTATTTGATCAGAATGGTCCATCTATCCTCCCAAAAATTCACTGTTTCATCACAGTGCTCCATTGTCTCATGACAATATTAGAATGTCCCATAGAAATGGGCAGCTACACATTCACAATGATTATATCTCACATCACAATGGGCCATTCTCCAATCAGAGTGGCCCACTGTACCATCATAATGATCCACTGTACTATCATAATGGTCAAATATCCAACCAAATGGTTTACTGTTTCATCATAAGTGGCCACAGTCCCATTACAACGCCATACTACTCCCTAAGTGTTCCACTGTACCTAATTATAATAATCTACTCTCCTATTATAAAGGATTGTTGTCCCAATAAAATGCTGTACTATTTCAGTATGATTCTCTATATATAAACTCAGTCTTCCACAATCACATCACAATGATAAATTTTCTGTCTTATCACAACCATCAAATTTTACAACCATCACAACCCTACAATTACCACCTGTACCACACAAAATCATATATACTCTTGGAGTGCTTGGCTCTACCATCAGAATGCAACACTATTCCATAAAAATGAACATTACTCCATCAAAGTGACCCACTGCATCATCACAGTGTTTTTTGGTCAACTGCCTCATAAAATAGTTGACTGTACCACCACAAAAAACAACTGTCTCATAATAATGATTCACTGTTCCATCACAGTGACACATCATATTATTCACTTTAACATTGTTAACTCTCTTATTAAAATGGTCCACTGTCCCAATACAATGGTCAACCTGTTCAATTATAATGGTCCAATGTCCTATCCCTTATGAAAATGGTGCACTATCCAATAACAATGGTTCACTCCTCCATCAAAATGTTTGACTGTCCAATAACAATGATTGCCTGGCTTATAATGTTCCTCTCATATCACAATGGCCAGATTCATTGTCTTACTAAAGTGTTCCACTGTCACATCAGGGTGGTCACTTGTCATATACCTTCACAATGGTCTACAGTCACCTCAAAATGGTCCAATGTCCCATCACAATGATATAAACTTTTGTGAAAATTGTCCAAATGATTCACTGTCTTATTAAAATGGTCTGCTATCCCACCACAATGGTCTAGTGTCTCATCAAAATAATACATATTCTCATCAAAATATTTTACAGTCCTGTGGTAGTTTGAAAGAAAATGGTTCCCAAAGGAATTCACACTATTAGGAAGTGTGGCCTTGTTGGAGGAAGTATGTCACTGTGGGGGCAAGCTTTGAAGTCTCTTTTGCTCAAGCTTTCCTCAGTATGAAAGTCAACTTCCGGTTGCCTCTGAGTCAAGATGTAGGACTCTCAGCTCCAGTGGACTGAACCTCTGAAAATGTAAGTAATTCCCCTCAATTAAATGTTTTCATTTATAAGAGTTGCTATGGTCATGATGTCTTTTCACAGTAATAAAAAACTAACCTTGTCTAAGTCTTATCACAATAGTTCAGGGTCACAACGCAATGATGTACTAATTACAATGACTCATTCCCTTAAAATGATTCACTGTCTTAACACAATGCTCCACTGTCCAATCACAATGATTCACTCGTATAAAAATGATTCACTGTCTCAACATAATTCTCCACTGCCCCATAACAATGGTCGTCTTATCCTCTATCACAGTGGCCCACTGTTCCATCACAATGATTCACTATCTCATCATAAATGTCAACCATACCATCACAATGCTCCAAAATCCAATAATAATGGCCCAGTAACCTGTCCCCATCACAATGGATCCACTGTCACAATGAAGCCTTCCACTATCTTCTCACAATATTTCAGTGTCCCTTCACAGTGGTCCCATCTCCCCATTCCCTCTATAAAATGGCCAACTGTATTATCACACTTGTCCACTATCTTATCACAAGGGTACCCCTTCCTATCATAATGATTCACTGTTCCAAAACAATAGCTTACAGTGCCACCACAATGTGAACTGTCCAATAACAATGGTCCAATGCCTCATAGAAATGTTCCACTGTCTATAACACTGATCCACTATGCTACCTCTACATTCCTCTGTTTCATCACAGTGGTTAACAGTACTATTCCTTCTTCTAATGACCCACTGTCTTATAATATTAATCTACTGTGGCACACTGTAATCACAATGATTCACTGACCCATCATTAGGATATACTGTCCAACTACAATGATCCATTGTGCCATGACAATTGTCTACTTTACTATTCCCTATTCCACTAAAGATCATTGTCTTATAAGAACAATTAACTTTCCCATCATAATGTTTTACTCATCTATCTCAAAGATTTACTGTTTTATTATAATGTTTCAAAATCCTACCCCCTGTAACAATGGTCAACTGTGCCACAACAGTGGTCCATGTTCACATAATGATGATTCATGCTCTCATCACATTTTTTCATTGTAACATTGTCTTGGTTCACTGTCCAATTCTCTCTCAAATATATCCATTGTCCCACCACAATGGTCAACACTCCCATAATATTGATGCTTTCTCCCATCCTAATGGCCCACTGTTATATCACAATGGCCCATTTTTCTTTTACAATGATATACTATCCAATCATAGTGGTCCACTGTCCCCAAATAATGATCCACTTTCCTATCAAACTGGTCCACTGTACAAATAAGGATTGCTGTTCTAACAAAATGTTTCACTGTCCAATCTCTGTGGAGCACTGTTTCATCACAATGGGTCACACAACCATCACAATCGTTCACTATCCTTTCCTCTATCACAAATATCCATTGTCTCTTAACAATGGTCCATTGTCCTATTTTCTATTGCATGGTTCACTGCACTATCACAATTATTCAATTTCCCATTACAATGATTGAGTGTCCCATCTCAATGCTCTGCTGTTCCATAATAATTGACCATTGCTCTTTCAAATATCACCATGGGGCACTGTCTAATCACAATGGTCCATAGTTCCTTAACAATGATTCTCTTTCCCTTCACAATTTCCCACTGTAATTTAAATGTGGTCAGCTATTCTATTCCTTCTCATAATGGTTAACTCTTTTTTTCAAAGTGGTCATCTCCTCTATAATAATGGTCTACTGTCCCATCACAGTTGTCCACTGTTCCTTCAAAATGATTAACTGTTCAATAACAGCAGTCCATTGTCTCAACACAAAGATCCATTCTCCTGTCACAATGGTCCCTGTCTATCACATTGATAATCAAAATAGTCTACTCTTCTCTCCCATCACAATGGCCCACTCTCCCATCACCATGGTCCAATTTCTTCCATCAGTTTTCCACTGACCCATCAAAATGATCCATTGTCTCAACTATGATTTAATATTCCATCACAATTTTCACTGTCCTATCAAGTTCAACCTTCCCTTAGTATTGTTCTAATGTGCCATCTTCCATTACAATAGTGCACTCTACCATCACAGTGACTCACTATCACATTTCAATGGTCCACTCTACCACCACAATGCTCCAAGGTCCAATAATCATGGTCTGATATTCTACACCCTACTAAAATGGTTGACTGCCCCCAAATAATGTTCCACTATCCCATCAAAATGGGCTACTTTCCCCTCACAATATTCCATTGTCTCTTCACAACGTTCCAATCTTCTAGTCTTAAATGTTTCACTCTATCATCACACTTTTCTGCTGTCTCATCATAAGGGTCCATCTTCAAATCACAATAATCCATTGTCCCCCCAAAATGCCCCCATATTTTCCTCACAATCTTCATTGTCCAATAACAATGGTATACTGCTTATTCCAAATGTTCCACTATTCCATAATCATTATTTACTGTCCTGTCACTGTTTTCCCTGTCTCATTACAGTGATAAATTGTATTATTCCTTCTTAAAATGAACTGCCACCCCACAATAATGATCCACTATACCATGCCAATGATTCATTGTGCCATCACCATTTTAACTTTCCCATAATAGTCATATTATGATAGTTATAGTTAGATATAAATGTTATATCTGTTATCACAATGCTTCACTATTCCACCACAGTTGTCAACTGTCCCATCACACTGGTCCAATACTTCAGCACAATAATTTTCTGTCCAATTACAATGGCCCATTGTCCAATCACAATGTCCACTGTCCTGAAAAAATGATCTAATGTCCTATTTCCTTTTATACTGGTCCATTTTTTTGTCACAATGATAGTGTTCTATCACAATTCTTCATTTTTCTATAATAATGAAAATCATTCATCCTCTATCAGAATTATTCACTGTCAAATTACAATAGTGAATAAACCCTTAAAATGGTCTATTGCACCATTACAATGTTCCATTCTCACTTACCTGTGTCCCACTGTCCTAGTCACTCTTATAATGGTTCACTTTCCTTTAACAACAGTCCACTTACTGTCCCATCATAATTATCCACTCTTCCTTTACAATGATTCATAGTTTAACCATTGTCCCAACACAAGATCCACTCTTCTGTCACCATAGCCTACTGTCGCAAACAATGGTCCACTGATGCTTCACAGTTATTCACTGTCCAATAACAATGTTCCACTTTCCCAACACAAAGATCCACTCTTGCATCACAGTGTTGCAGTGCTCCATCATATTCATTCACTCTCTAATCACAGTTGTCAACTCTATCATTACAGTGATCTTTCCATCACAATGATCCTTTGTCTCAATACAAATGTCAGCTATTCCTTCAGGTTAGTTCACTGTCCCATTGCAGTGGTCCATAGTCCCATATCACTTAACTAGTCTTCCATCACAATCACTCACTGTCCTATCACAATGGCCCACTCTTCTGTAACTATCCCAGTGTCCACTGTTGTATCATAATTTTCCACTGTCTCACCACAACTGTCCACTCTTTATCATAATGACTCATCCTCCTGTCACAATGGCTCATTGTCCCATAAAAATATTCACTGTCTACTCACAACTATACATTGTCCCACAAGATTGACTCACTGTCCCATCAATGGTCCTCCTTACCACAATCATGATTTTATATACTATCTCCTGTCATAAGGGCTGACTCTTCTATCATAATGAGTAACTCTCTCATTACAAGGTTCCACTCTACCATCACTCCTCCAAGGTACAATAATTGAAGTTAAGTATCTTATCCCCTATCCCAATATTCCACCATACCCACATAACATTCCACTATCCCATTACAATGGACTGTGGTCCTACCACAATATTCCACTATCTCTTCACAATGTTTCTATCTTATTCCCTATAAAAATGGTTCTTAATATCATCACACTTGTCTACTGTTTCATCATAAAGGCCCACCTTCCTATAATAATGACCTGTTGCCCCAAAACAATGTCCCACAGTTCCATTACAATGCTCACTGTCCAATAACAATGGTCCACTGCCTCATTCTAAGGTTCTACTGTCTCAAATAATGATCCACTCTCCCATCACAATGGTCCACTGCTGTACCACACTGGCCTCCTATTCCATCACAAGAATATGGTATTCAATCACAATGGTCTATTGTCCCATAAGAATGGCCCACACTCCAATTTACATAATTCACTTTCCATAACAATGATCCACTCTCCCATCACAATAATTCATTAAGCTATCATAATTCATAGTCTCATCATTATGGTCCACTGTCACATCATAATGCTCCACTGTTCTATTGCACTGAACCACTGTCCCATCACAGTTTTCCATTATGTTATCCATATCATCACTGTAGCTAGAGTTTTCCTGCCTTGCCCACAGTCAGGACAAATCTCTATCACCCACCAGTCCCACAACCACTCAGACCCGACCAAGTAAACACAGAGACTTATATTGCTTACAACTGTATGTCCATGGCAGGCTTCTTCCTAACTGTTCTTATATCTTAAATTAATCCATTTCCAAAAAATCTGTACCTTGCCATGTGGCTCGTGGCTTACTGGCATCTTCACATGCTTCTTGTCATGGCAGCAGCTGGCAGTGTCTCCCTTTGTCTTCCTGTTCCCTCCTTTCTCCTCTCTGTTAGTCCTGCCTATACTTCCTGCATGGCCACTGGTCATTAAGTGTTTTATTTATTGACCAATCAGAACATTTGACATACAGACCATCCCACAGTGCATCACGGTCAATTTTCCATCAGAATGATTTACTTCCATATCACAGTGTTTCACACTTTTTCTAAAATATATAATACCACCTCATAATAGACGACTGTCCTATCCTGTGTAAAAGTGGTCAATTATCCCATCTAAGTGGTCCAAAGTCACTGTCCCATCAAAGTGTTCTACTTTCCCATCACAATGTTTCACTGTCAAATCACATCAAATTGATGTTTCACTGTTTGATTACAATGATCCAAATTCCTATTCTCTGTAACTATGGTCATCTGTCCCATTTCAATGGTCCAAGGTAAGATAATAAAGATTCATGCTCTCATCAGTTTTCCACTGTGTCATATCACAATTGTCCATTGTCCTATTTCTTTTCGAATTGTTCTACTGATCTATAAAAATGTTCCACTGTCTCATGAAAATGATCTATTGTCTCACAGTATGATACACTCCCCCATGACAACGGTACAGTATCTTGATATAATGCCCCATTGTCTCATCATAATTATTCACTGTCCCACAAGAATTGCTGACAGTAACTTCATAGTGGTGCAATTTCCCACCACAATTACATTCCCATCCCATTACAATGATGACCTGTCCCACATCAATGATCCATTCTCTAATCACAATGGTTCACTATCCAATCAAATGATCCACTGTTTATCACAATGGTACACTGTCCAATCACAATGATTCATTATTCTATTTGTTTTCCACTCTTCTCTCACAATGTTTCATTTTCTAATCACAATGTTCCACTCTCCCATCACAATGATCCTATCTCCCACCACAATATTATACTGTACCATCACAATGGTCTAGTATTCACCCACAATGACTCATGTATAATCACAATGGTCTACAGTTTCATCATGATGATCCCCTGTCCCATCAAATTGATGACCCATAGTCAAATTAAAATTGTATTTTGTCCCATAACAATGGTTCAATATTTCATAACAATGATTCACTGTCCCATGATAATGATTCACTCTCACATGATTCACAGCCTTATAACAGTGATCCACTGTTTAAATCCCCATCTCAGTGGTGAATAGTCCCATCAAAATGGTTCACTGTTCCATCACAATAGTTTTCTGTCCTTTGCAATGGCCCACTGTCACATCACAATCATCTACTGTCATTTTTCCATGTCCCACAATCCCATGACACTGATTAAGTGTCCTATCACAGTTTTACACTGTCCAACTACAATGATTCACACAGTAATGCATGGCACAATCACAATGGTACACTGCCCTATTCCCTATCACCATAGTCTACTGTCCCATCAGAATGATTACCTTTCCCATAATAATATTTTACTCTATATTTCCATTTCCATTGTTTCATTATAATGGTACAAAGTCATATCCCCTATAACAAGGGATGACTTTGCCATCATGGTGGTCCATGATCACATGACAAATATTCATGCTTTCACCACAATTTCCCACTGTTACATTGCAGTGGTACACTGTACTAGTCCCTCTCAGATTGGTTCAATGTCCTAACACAATAATCCACTCTCTCATCACAATGGACTACTCTTCCATCACAATGATTCACAGTCCTATCAAAATGTTTCACTCCCATAATAATGGTCCACTGTCCCATCATAACAATATACTCTCCCATCACAATGTCCCCTTGTCCTGTCACAATGGTCTACTGTCCCAACACAATGATCCACTCTCTTATCTGAATGGTCACCTGTCCCTGTAAGATGAATTGCTAAACAGTCTTATTAATAAAAACATGAAGCCAGATATTGGTGTGAAAGCTTAAAGATCAGAGAGCAAGCCAGCCATGTCTTACCTCTTGGAAATCCTCAGCCAAAAAAGATAGCTACTTCCTGTATACCCATGCCTATATACCTTTCTGTGCCCTGCCATCTTACTTCCTCCCTCTGCCCAGCTACATCACTTTCTTCTTTCTGCCCAGTTCTATCACTTTCTGTCTGTCTGTACAGACCTCCAGACCTCTATGATTAAATAGCACTGTGATTAAAGGCATGTGCCACCATTCCTGGCTCTGTTCTCAGTGTGGCTGTGAATGATTAACAGTCCCATGACATGTGGTTGACTTTCCTAATCCCTCTTATAATGGTCCACTCTTCCTTCAAAACGGCCCTCTCTCCCATCACTATGGTTTGTTGTCTAATTACTATTGTTCAAACTATCCCATTATAGTCATGCACTTTTCCATCACAATGTCCAACTCTCTCACCATAATGGTCTAGTATTCCTTAAAAATGATTCACTGTCCCATTAAAATGGGCTGTTCTTCCTTCACAATTAGCTACTTTCCTATCCCGTATGTTGTGTTTTATTGCCTCTTAATGGTCCACTGTACTCTCCTGCATCACTTGATTTACCACACTGTCATAATGATTCACTTACCCTTTATAATGATACAGTGCCTCCCCACAACAATGTGTCACCGTCATTTTCTCCTATCAAATGACCCACTGTTCAATCACAATGGTCACCTCTTCCTTCACAATGATTCAATGTCCAATGTTTAATTGTCTCATTCCAATGGCTTACTGTCCCATAAAAATAGTCCACTGCCCCAATATAGTGTTTACTGTGTAATCACAATGGTCCGCTGTCTCATTACAATGATCTGCTTCCCATAACAATGGTTCGTTGACCTGTCACTACATTCCTTTGTCTTGTCACAGTTGTGCACTGTCCCATTTCATCTAAACTTTCTCCAGTGTACCACAAAAATCACCCAATGCCATATCTCTGGTCAAAACAGTCCACTGTCCCATCAAAATGATCTACTTTCCCATCACAATGTTCCATTGCCCAATAACCATGGTCTATTGCCCCATCACCACGATCTACTACTGTCTCTTCACAATAGTCCATTGTTTTTCTACAATTATTCACTTATTGTCATTAAGCAGTGGATAATTGTGATGGAATAGTGGATAATTATGATAGGACAATGGATAATTTTGATGGGAGAATGGGCCATTCTTACTGGATAGCGATCATTGTGATGGAACAGTAGACCAATATTATTGGATAGTAGATCATTGTAATGGGGCAGTGGAAAATTTTTTATGAGACTGTGGCACACTATGATGAGACATTATCATGATGAGATGGTGGACCTTTGTAATTTGACACAATCCATTTCTCTATCACAATTATCACTGTCCCATCACAATGATCCAAAGTGCCACAACCAAGTTTGACTGTCCACTACTATGTTCTCTGTCTTATGCCAGTGTTCCACTGTACTCTTTCCTCTCACAAAGATCTACTGTCATATCATGATGATGCATTGTCACATCACAATGATTCACTCTCCTACCCCAATGCTACACTGTTCCATATTAATGGATGGGTATTCTATTCCTATCACATGGTCCACTGACCCATCACATTATTCAAGTACTTTATTCAAATGGTCCACAGCATCTTAGCAATGATTCACTGTGCCTGAACAATGTTACACATTGTTCATTCAATGTTCACATTGTCATTTCACAGTGGTCCACTGTTCTATTCCAAATCACAATGGGCCTCAATCCCTTAACAATGGTTCATTCTCTCATCATAATTATCCACTGTCCTATCACAAAACACCCCTATCTTACCACAATGATTCTCTGCCCTCATAGAGTTTCTCTGTACCATCATAATGGTCTACCCTCCAATCACAATAGTCTATAGTCATATCACAATGACTCACTATCCAATAAGAATGGCTCAGTCTTGCATCAAAATGATCTACCAACTACAATAGCTCATTGTCACAAAACAATGGTTCACTGTTTTTCACAATGATTTATTCTCCAGGCACAGTGATCGCATATCTCATCACAATGGTGCATTGCACAATCACAATGTCCCACTGTTCCTTCACTATCATTTACTTTCCTATCACAGTGATTCATTGCCCTATCTCTATCATCCACTGTCACATCACAATGCTTCATTTTCAAGTCACAATATGTACTATCTAATAACATTGGCACACTATTCCATCACAGTGATTCTTTGTCCCATCACTATAATTAACATTTATACCACAATGACCCACTTACCTTTCTAATATTTACTGACCAATAACAATGGTATACTGTTCCATTACAGTGTCCCACTGCCACATCAAAATGTTCCACTGTCCTATCTCCAGTTATAATGATCAACTGTTACATTCCAGTGATCTACTGTCTCATAAAAGTGGCTCACTGTTCCATTACAATGCTCTACAGATCATAATGTCTCACATTGCTGTAATAGTGAACCAGTGTTTTATACCCTATCACAATGGTTCACTGTTCCATCACAATGATTCACTATCCTACAAAAATGCTCCACTGTCAATTACAACTCTCTACTCTAATGTGACAGTGGTCCAGTATCTTATCCCTTACCACAATTGTTCAGTGTCCCATCAAACTCCTCCATTATTCCATCACAATAATCAAATGTCCCATCAGAATGCTCTATTGTCCTAAACCTCATCACAATGGTCTACTGCCCCAGGAAAATGATTCACTGTCAAATCACAATTCTCCTCTGTCCCATCATAGCTGTCCATGGTCATGTAACAAAGACTCACTGTGCTATCACAGTTTTTCACCTTCACATCATAATGGTCTACTGTCTGTTTCCCTTTTAAAATGTTCCACTGTCCCATCATAATTGTGCTATTACAATGACCCAATGTCTTATCACACTATCCGCTCTCCCATCACAATTATCTATTTTTACATCATAAGGATTCTTTGTCCAATCATAATGGACCAATTTTACATCAAAATGGTCCACTCTCCAGTCAAAAAGGACCACTTTCTCATAACAATGGTATACTCTTTCTTCACAGTGATTGACTTTCCAATCACAATGGACCACTATTTCTTCACAGGGGTTTACTGCCCAGACACAATGCTCTAATTCCACATCATCAATGTCCAATCTCCTATCCTCTAACAATGATACACTGTACCATCAGACTGGTATACTGTCCTTCCACAGTGTCTATCATTCCATCACAATGATTCACTATAGCACTACAATGCTCTGCTTTCCCTTAATAGTGCCCCCTCTCCTATTCTCTTTCACAATGGTCAACTCTCATATCACAGTGTTACTTCAGTATCCTATTAGAGTGGTATACTGTCCTTTATTTATTATACATTCTCTTTTTAATGTAATTAATTCCCCTATCACTATATTCCTTTTTCTCACTATAATGGTCCACTGGACTATTTATTTCCTTTCACAATTATCTCCTGTCCCATAAAATTATCCACTGTCTCATCACAATGATTCACTGTCCTATCACACTTTTTCACTGTCACATGATAATGGACCAATATTCTATCCCTATTAAAGTCCTTAATTGTCCCATTGTGATGATCAACTGACCCACTGCAATGAAATGTTCCACTGTCCTATCACAATGATTCCAAGTCCCAACATGAAAAACTCACTCTTTCATCATAATGATCCATTGTATTATCACCTGTTCCAATGGCCAATTATCCATCAAAATAATCTGCTGTCATATAACAATGACTCACTTCCAAATCACAATCATTCACTGTCCAATCATAATGCTCCAGTCTCCCATAATGGTGGACCAGGGAATGATCCACTATCACAGTGAGGCACTGTTCTCTCAAAATTATTCAACATCCCATAACAATGATTCAGTGTACCATCACAGTGTTCCACTGTAATATAATAAGGGTTCAAAGTCTTATTCCTAATCATAATGGTTCAGTGTTTGCATTATAATATTCCTCCAACCCTCAAAATGGTCCACTCTCCCTTCATAGTGGTTCACTGCTATATCTAAGTGTTTCATTTTTTCCTCCTCACAATTTGGTGGTCCACTATGCCATCACACTTTTTCATTGTTCCATTACTATGGCTTAATCTCCCATTATATTGTTCTCTGTCCTGCTACAATGGGTCACTGTCCCATTGCAATGATTCACTCTCCCATCACTATATTCTCCTTTTTCATTACAGTGATTCACTGCCCTACTTCCTCTAGAAATGATCCACTATTCCTTCACAATGATACATCTACAGTTCAATGATCCTCTGTGTTATCACAATGGTCAACTGCCCTCCCCTTATCACAATGGTCCGCACTCCCATAAAAAAATGCTTCGCACTGTTCACCACCATACCATAAGAGTCCTCTGTCCTTTTCCTTATCAAAATGATCCATGGAGACATCATAATGGCCCACTTTCTCATCACAATAATTCATTATTCAATCACAATGATTCAGTCCTATCATGATAAACCACAATCCCATCACAATATCCCTCGATCCATTGGAATGTTTCACTGTTCTGTCATAATGATACACTGTCCCATTACAATGACCCAATGTCCCATCACAATGGTCCAATGTATTATCCAATATTACAATGCCCCACAGTTCTTTCAAAATAATGCACTTTCCTATCACAATATTTCTTTAATTTCTCTCCAAGGCCCACTGCCTCATCACTATTTTCCAAAGCCTTATCATGTATAACAATGTTCAAAGGTCCCAACTTAATTGTCCATGGTCATGTAACTGTGGTTCACTGTAACATCTAACATCTCATTGCAGGGCTTTCCCTAAATAATGCTCCAATGTCCATTCCTTTTACCAGTATTCCACTATTCCATCACAATGGTTCACGATCCCATTATAAAATTCCACTGTAACATCAAAGTGTTCCAGTGTCCTATTCCCTTTTCACAATTAGTCACTGTCCTATCAAAAATTCCATTGTCCATCACAATAATGTACTTTCTCATCACAGTGGTCCACCATGCCATTGATTGTTGGGGAAAGTTATTTTAAGGGGTGTTACTTTTGTTTATATTGTATTTGGTTAACTCTGTGAAGCTGTGTTACTGTGTCTGTCTAGAACACCTGATGGTCTTAATAAAGAACTGGCCAATATCAAGGCAGGAGAAAGGAGAGGTGGGACTGGCAGGCAGAGAGAATATACAGAGGGAGAAATCTGTGAAGAGAAAGATCTAGCAGTCAGAGAAGGAGGAGGACTACAGGGTCCATCCACCAAGCTACACAGCAAGCCATGGAGAAAGGGTAAGATTTATAGAAGTTAGAGAATGGGAAAAGCCCAGAGGCAAAAGATAGACAGGTTAATTTATGAAAAGCTGGCTAGAAACTAAACCAAGATAAGGCCATGAATTCATAAGTAATAATAAGCCTCAGTGTGTGAATTTATTTGGGAGCTGGGTGGTGCCCCCTCACCAAATAAGAGTAAAAAACAAGCAACAATAGATATGGCCCATAGTCCTATCACAATGGTCCACTGTCTCATCCACATTATCTACTTCTCCATTGAATTGATTCTGTCTCATCAAAATGATCCACATTACCATTACCATAATCCACTGTCCTGTAATAATGCTCTGCTTCTCCATGACAATGTTCTACATTTCTCTAATTATGCACCAGCCTTATTCCCTATCATAAAGTTCCACTATCCTTGAACAATTTTGCACTACATCTTCACAATGACTACTCTCCCAGAAAAATGCTCCGTGATCCTTTCCACCCTAGTACTCTTTATTCCCTTAATGATCCACACACTTATTCCTCAGTACAATTTTTGATTACCCCATCACAATGCTGCACTTTTTAAAAATAATGCTCCACTGTCTTATCTGCTGTCACAGTGGTCCACTGTCAAACAACAATATTCTACTGTTCCATCACAATGGTTGATTGTCCTATCATAATATTTCATTGTCACATCAGAGTAATCCGTTCCCTTTTGCCTTTCACAATGTTCAACTATCCCATCACACTGGTTCAATATCCAAAGATAATTCTTTACAGTCCCATCACAATGATCCACTGTCCCATAACAATTCCATCACTATGTTCCCTTGTCTCATATCAGTAGTCAACTGTACTATATCTTCTCACAATGATCTATTGTCCAATAATAATAATCCACTGTTCCACCAAAGTGGTTCATTCTTCTATTCCATATCATATTGATTGATTGTTCCATTAGAGTTATTAGCACTGTTTCATCACAATGGTTCAAAGTTCTATTCCCTTTAACAATGGTCTGCTAATTGTAATGGTCCAAAGTAACATAACATAAATTCACTGTTCCATTACAATGATTTGCTTTCCAATCACAATAAATCTCTATCATATCACAATGATCTACTCTCTTATCACAAAGGTCATATGTCCCATCATAAAGATTCACTTTTCTAGCACCGTGTTTCTCCATCCCATCATTATCCTTCAGTCATCATCACAATGGTATGCTGTCTCATCACAATGTTCCACTATTCTATCTCCTTTCACAATGGTCCATTGACCAATCATGATTTGCTTTCTCATAACAAGGTGACAGTGTTCAATTCATAGACCCACTGCCTCATCACCATAATCCAAGTCTTACAGCCTATAGCAATGTTGAACTGCCCTGCCCAACAGTGACTTACTGTAATATCTCATTGCATCACTTTCCCCTAATAATGCTCTATTTTCCATTCTTTTTCACAATGGTACACTGTTCTATAACAACGTTCCACTATTTCATCACTATGGTTTATTGTCTCTTTACAATATTCTACTGTAACACCAGTGTTCCACTCTTCAATTCACTCTCAAAGATGTCTACTGTCCTATCACAAAAGTCTACAGTCCCACTACCATGATCCATTGTCTGATAGCAATGGTACACTTTCTCATGACATGTTCCACTTTACAATTATCAACTACAGTATTGTCCCCTATCACAATGGCCCACTTTCCCTAAACAATGTTCTACTATCCCAGCACAACTGTCTACTCAGTCATCAAATTTTCACTATTTCATCTTAATGGTGCTCTCTCCCATTGAAATAATCCACTGTCACAACAATTTCATATGCCTTCTTACAAGGGTCAGCTTTACCATTATGTTGATACACTGTCCTATTACAGTGGTCTACCTTCCCTTCACAATATTTCACTCTCCAACCACAATGGCTCACTGTTATATCACAATGTTCACTGTTCCATCACAATGACCCATGGTCCCATCAAAATAGTGTATTCTCCCATCAAAAAATTCAAAATTCAATCGGAAAGATCCACAGACTCATCACAATGGTCCACTATCTCATCATAATGGCCAAACTCTCTCTTCATAATTGCCAACTGTCACATCACAGTTTTCCACTATCAAATTACAATAATACACTGTTTTATCCTCATGGCCCACTGTCTTATCACAATGTTCCACTGGCTCATCACAATGATTCATTGTCCATAATAACAGTTCACTGACTAATCACTGTGCTTTCCTGACTCATTATGCTGCTCCATTGTCCTTCTAACAGTGCTCCAGTGTCCAATAATACAGTGTCCCACTACAATTTTCACTGTCCAACAAAAATGGTCCACTAAACCATCACAGTGATCCACTGTTCCATCAAAATGTTCCAGTGTCCCACCACAATGGTTCAAAATCCCACCACAATAGTCCACTGTCCCATCATAATGGTTCGAAGTCCCATCACAATGGTCTACTGTCCCATCACAATAGCCTACTGTCTCATCACTATTGTCTACTATCACATCATAATTTTCTACTGTTCCTTCAAAATTATTCACTTTTCAATCATAATGATTCACTGTTCTATTGTAATGATATATTATCCCATTACAGTAGTCTGTTGTCCCACCACAATGATTTACTGTATCATTACAATGATCTATTGTCACATCCTAATCATCCACGAACCCATAATTATCCACTGTTCCATCAAAATGTGCCACCAAATCTTCCACTGTCCCACCACAATGGCTCAGAATTCCATGGCAAAGATTCACAATCTTAACACAATGGCCCACTTCCTGTTGCAATTGTTCACTGTCACATCACAATTTTCTACTGTCCCATCACGACTATTCACTGTCATATCAGATTTTTCCACTATACCATCAAAATGATTCACTCTTTCATCACAATGATTCACTGTACTATTGTAATAGTCCATTATCCTATCACAATGGTGATAGGATAATGCACTATTACACTGTCCACTATCCTATCACAATGGTGATAGGATAATGCACTATTACACTGTCCACTGCACAATTACAATTGTCTACTGTCACAGAACAATGGTACATTGTACTATCCTCTGTCAGAATTATCCTCTTCACCTTGATTAAAACCCACCCACTTTTCCATTACAATGACTCATTGTTCCATCACAAAGATCAACTGTCTCTCACAATGGCAATTGCCCTACCCCCTGTCACAAGGTGATGCTGTTCAATCATAATGGTCCACTATTACTTAACAATGTTCTACTATACAATTATAATGGGCCATTGTCCTTCAAAATGTTTCTCTGTCATGTTACAAAGATCCATTCTCCTATTTTCTCTCACAATGTTCATCTGTTCCATGACATGACCACTGTCACATCACAGTCTTCTGCTATCTCCTTATAAAGATCCAATATCCCATTCATAACAGTGGTCCACTTCTCCTTAGTTATGGTCCACACTCATGCCATATCACATGTTCCAGTGTCCCCAAACAATGTTCCACTATAACTTTCACAATGATCCACTGTCCCATTGTGAGAGGACAGCTTCCAACATTTCAAGGGTTCCTATGAGGAGGAGAGAGGGATGAGAAATTATTTGATAGAAAGATAGCAAAGAGGAGAAAGAGACACAGGATAGCTTTTGGAGGACCTGGGTCAATATTCAAAGGCCTTTTCTGTTTATTAAAAAGTGCTTTTTATAACAATGCCAGGGGGAGTGCAAAAGACTTCTCCCTTGCTTGATCAAAGCCCAACACACAGCCAAATGTAGACACTTCCAAACACCTGGTAACCACATCCATAGCCAAATCATCCCCTTATGTAGCCCTACTGGGTAAAGCAAGCTCAGATTCTAAGACCCTGAATAAGTTCTCACTAGGAAACCTCTGTAGGTCTCTACATCTCATTAAAGTAATTCAATTCTCATTGTGATGACCAATTTTCCTACCAATGCTCACTGTCCAGTTATAATAGTCCACTGTTGTTGTACAGATATTAAAAGGTTTTATAATAAAAACCCAGAGCTAGATATTGGGGAAAATACTGAAATATCAGAAAGACAAAGGAATGAGCCACTGCCACATCTCTCTCATCTTACCAACTTCACGAATACTCTCACTGAATGCTTCTGAGTCCTCAGCTGAAAGCTCTCTAGCCAAAAAACCTTTAGTTCCTGTCTCCTCATGCCTTCTATGCTTTTTTGCTGTCCAACCATATCATTTAACCCTTAGTGCTGGGATTAAAGGCATGTGACTCCCAAGTATTGGGATTAAAGGTGAGTGCTACTACTGCTTGACTCTGTTTCTCTCCTAGACTGAATCAATCTCATGTAATCCAGGGTGGCTTTAAACTCACAGAGATCCAGATGAATCTCTGCCTCTTGAGTGCTACAATTAAAGGTGTCACTGCCTGGCATCTATGTTTAATCTAGTGGCTTGTTCTGTTCTCAGATCTTCAGGCAAATTTTATTAGGGTACACAACATATTGCCACACACTGTCCCTTCTCAATGATCCAGTGTTCCATAACAATGGTTCAAAGTTCCAGCAAAAAGATTCACAAACTCATCACAATGTTCCATTTACCTTTCATCTGTTATAAAAAGTTAACTGTCCCATCTCAATTATCCACTGTCCCATATCAATGGTTAATTTTCCCACCACAAAGGTCTACTGTGTCATGACAATGCTGCCATTGTCCCACAAATATTGACCAATGTCCTATTGCCTCTCACAGTGTTATGCTTCTCCACAGCAATTCACTATCACATCACAATCCTCCACTGTAACTTCACAATTTTCCACTGCAACATAATGATTATTCATTATCCTATTACTCATCACAATAGTCTAGTGTCCCATCAAACTGTCCCAATATTTAATCACAAAGATCCACTGACACATTACTGTGGTACAATTTCCTATTGCTTCTTGTAATGGTACACTGTACCATCATACTGGTGCACTCTTGCATCACAATGCCTTTCCAATCCATCAAATGTTCACTGTCCCATAATAATGATCTACTATTCAATTATAATGATCTTAGCATCACTATATCCCACCTTCCTATCCACTATCACAATCATCTACTTCCATATCCGTATGATTCACAGTCTCATGATAATGTTCTACTGCCCTATCACTATGATTTTTTAAATTCCCTGATCCACTGTCTGTCCCACCATAATTATTAACTTTCCCATCAAAATATTTCACTATTACATCTCAGTGTGGACTCTCTTACCACAATGGTTCAAAGCTATTCCCTATAAAAATAGTCAACTGTCCCATCACAATGTTCTATGGTTAAAGATTCACTGTTCCATTACAATGTTCCACTGTCATATAGTATCATAATAGTCAACTGTCCTATTTCCTTCCACAATAGCCCACTGCTGAATCAAAATAATTCAGTCTCATATCACAATTCCCCATTGTAAATAATAGTGGTTCATTGTCCCAACACAAATGGCAGACTGTTCAGTCATTGTTATTCACTGTCACATCAATGATCCATTATTTGATAGAATTCTCCACAGTCACATGAGAGTGATATAATATCACATTATGGTCTCCTACTATCTCATCACAATAATTGACTGACTCACCCTAGTGGTTCATTTTCCCATTCCCTCTCAGAATGTTCAACTGTCCATTCATACTAATCCAATGTTACATCACTGTGGGCCAGTGTTCACTGTTCTATCACAATGCTAATCTATCTGATAACAATCACCCATTGTCCCATCACAAAGGCTCACAATCCATTACAATACTGCATTGTCCCCATGCCACAATATCCCACTATCCCACACCAATGTTTCACTATCTCATTACAATGGTGCACTGTCTTATACCATATCCATAGTCACCTCACATTGGTCCATTCTCTTATTCCCTCTCAGTGTTTACTTTTTCATCATAAAGGTCCTCTGATCACAATGATGTACTGTCCCATCACAAAGGTATACTTTTCCTTCAATATATTCCACTGTTCCATCAAAATCATCCATTGCCACATTATAGTGGTCCATTATCCCATCACAACAGTCCAGTATAATGTCACAAGGATTCATTATCCCATCAAAATGGCCCACTGTCCCATTATAATTATCCACTTTACCATCACAGTATTCCATTGTAACATTGCAACAGTCCACTGTTAAATCACAATGATTCACTGTGTTATCACAATTACATACCGATACATTATGAATATCCACTATTATATCTCAGTGGTCCACTATCATATCCTGTGGTGATATTGTGTTCCCCAAAATATTGTGCACCCTAATAAACTCATCTGGGGTCAGAGAACAGAACAGCCACTAGATACAGAGGCTAGAAAATGGTGGCGCTCATGCCTTTAATCCTAGCAATCCAGAGGCAGAAATCCATCTGGATCTCTATGAGTTCAAGGCCACATTGGAAACAGCCAGGCATGGTGACACACGTCTTTAATTCCAGGAAGTGATGGCAGAAAGCAGAAAGGTATATAAGGCATGAGGACCAGGAACTAGAGCTGGTTAAGGTTTCAGGCTTTCAAGAAGCCGTTTAGCTGAGTCCCATTTGGATGAGGACTCAGAGCCATCCAGTCTAAGGAAACAGGATCAGGTGAGGAATTGGTGAGTTGAGGAAGCTGTGGCTAGTTCTGCTTCTCTGATCTTCCAGCATTCACCCTAGTACCTGGCTCTAGGTTTGCTTTTATTAATAAGAACTTTAAAGATTCTGCTACAATATCCCCTATCAACAATGTTCCACTGTTCCATCAAAATTATTCATTGTTGTAATACAATATTTCCATCTCCCATGACTGTAGTCCATTGTCTTATTCCTTGTAACAGTGGCCCACTATTCAATCTCAATGATTATCTGTACCATCACAATGCCCTACCTTTCAATCATAATGAACCATTATCCCATACAGAGATTCATTGTCCTATCAAAATGATATGACATTTTACTTTCCTATCATAATGCTCCATGGTCCTTTAATTATGAACCAACATCCTATCCCCTATCACTGTCCCATGACAATGGTCTATTGTTGCATTGAAATGCCCCAATATATTATAAAATGGTCTACATTCACTTAATGATAATTAACTGTCTCATCATAATGTTATACTATCATTTCACAGTGGTACACTGTCCTATTCCCTCTCATGATTAGTACACTGTCCATTCACAAAACCCACTCTCCCATGTGCTGTGGGATGTCAGTCTATATGCTAAGAATATGTGTTGCTCTGATTGGTTGATAAATAAAAAGCTGATTGGCCAGTAGCCAGGAAGGAAGTATAGGTGGGATAAGCAGATAAGGAGAATTCTGGGAGGAGGAAGGGCTGAGTCCAAAGTCATCATGCAGACAGAGAGGAAGCAAGATGACAAGGTAGAATAAAGAAAAGGTACCAAGCCACATGCGTAAACATAGATAAAAATTATGGGTTGATTTAAGTACAAGAGCTGGTCATTAATGAGCCTGAGCTAATGAATGAGAAGTTATAATTAATATTAAGCCTCTGTGTGATTATTTTATAAAAGGCTATGGGACTGTGGGTGAGAGATTTGTCCTGAACGTGGGCCAGGCAGAACAAAGGAAATCTTCCAACTATACCCATGATGATGACTCACTCCTCCATTATAATTATTTGCTGTCCTATTACAATGTTTCACTCTCTCATAATAATGGTCCACTGTCCCATAACAATGGGCCACTCTCTGCCATGGGTGATGACATAAATACAACAGATGGCATTTAATAATTCACATGTCAACCCATCAGATTAATAATGCTCTGTAGCATGAATCTTAGAAGGTCTTATTAATAAAAATCAAACCTGAGGCCAGTTATTGGGGTGAACTTTGGAAGATCAGTGAAACAGAACAAGCCACAGCTAATCTCACCTGGCCAACTTCTCAGCTGATCCTGTTTCCTCAGACTGGAAGCTTCTGAGTCCTCATCCAAATGGATCTCAGCTGAACTGCTGCTAGAAAGCCTGAAAGCTTAACCAGCCAGATGCTTCTAGTTTCTGGTCCTCACACCTTATATACCTTTCTGCTTTCTACCATCACTCCCTGGGATTAAAGGCTTGCTTTCTGGGATTAAAGGCGTGAGTCACCATGCTTGGCTGTATCCTTGAACAGATGGATTTCTGCCTCTGGAAAGCTAGGATTAAAGGTGTGTGCTACCACTGCTTATCCTAAGTATCTAGTGGCTTTTCTGTTCTCTGACCCCAGATAAGTTTATTAGGGTACACAATATTTTGGGGAACACAGTACCACCACAATGCTCTAATGGATGAATCTCATTAATTAAGGTTTATGGGACCATGGACTCTGAAAACTGGTTGCTTTTTTGTAATTTTCTTTTTATGCTCCACTACATTTCTTTCTTAAAAGCAGCTATGGTTTCTCTCCCTTTTGTTTGTGTGTTTATGTCATGACTATATCCATCTACTGGGTGCACATATAGCTGTGGATGGTCAGGAAGATGATTTCTTCTTAAGATACATAATTTTTATGAACAGAAATCAAATAATACTAGGATATTTTTCATAACCCAAACTGACATAGAAAAGTAACAGTATTCTCAGCTACAAAGATATTTTTTACACATTTAGCTAATTCTATACTTCAGAGCAAATTCAAAATAGACCAGTTGCTCCCACAAAATATGTACAAGGGCAGGTTCTCAGGTGTCTATTACTGTACCAAAGTCAGGTTGATAACATTAAAACATAACTCCCTGTAGAAAATGACTTTCTATATGTATTCCTAACCTCAAAGTTCAGTCAACTAACTGTTTATTATTTATGTCCTGAATTTCTTTTCTTTTTTGCAGATTTTCTTTTTTAATTTTTTTCAAATTATTTTATTTTTTATTTAAAAAGGTTTTTTTTTTTACATTTTATGTGCCAACTAGAGTTCCCCCTTCCTCCCCTGCTCCCACTCATCTCCTACCTCCCCTGAATTTCAATGTCATTCTCTGTCTGGGAACCCTGACCACTTAGAACTACTTAATCACCATGCCTGATCAGTGTGAAATTCCACACCTGACAGAAACTGTCTGATTCCTTACATGTATCAAAATGGCTCTGTCTCTTATTGTTTACTCAAAAAATGCTTTGTGACCCTGGAAATGTAACTCATTTTGGTCTGGAGTTTTGCTGTTGATAGAGATGTGTATAGTGAGAGCTATGTAGAGAGACCTGGAAAAGAAAGCTCTGTAGAGCTATGTAGAGAAGATGTGTGCAGAGAAAGCTGAGAAGAGAGGATGAATAGCTATGTATAAGAGACAGAAATATAGAGAGAGCAGTAGATGTGTGTAGAAAGAGATGTGTAGTAGAGAGCTGTGTATGCAGGAGAAAGATATGTGTGTAGGAGAGGGATATGGGTAAAGAGAGATGTGGGGAGGGAAGAGACATAGCTGTTGAAAGAGATATGTGCAGAGAGAGCTGTGTAGAGAGGTGAGTACTTATGTAGAAGATAGAGCTGTGTAGAAAGTTGGAGCAGAAGCTGTGCAATGATGTATGTAGAAGGTATGTAGCTGTGTGGAGAATGTAGCTATGTGGAGACAAATTTTCAGAGATTTTTCAAGATGAATAAAAGAGAAAGTTACCATCAGAACACACATGTGTTTTTTCTTATTACCCCTCAGATAGAAAAGTCTAGCCTTTGTCATATTCATGGATTTTTTTTCATACCTGAGTGTGCTCTTGGTGCAATCTCCTATCACAATTGGCTACTGTCCTATCACCCATCACAGTAGTCCACTATCTCATAAATATAGCCCATTGTCTTGTCCCCTATTGATGGGTTATGTTGTTCTGTATACTATGAATATGTGTTGCTCTGATTGGTTGATAAATAAAGCTGTTTGGCCCATGGTGAGCAGAATAAGGTTAGGCAGAATATTCTAACTAGAGATAGAAGAAGGAGAAGGACAGAGCAGAGGAGATGCTGCTAGCTACCACCAGGAGAAGCAAGATGTGAAAGTACCAGTAAGCCACAAGCCATGTGGCAAAGTATAGATTTATAGAAATGGGTTAATTTAAGATATAAGAGCTAGCTTGCAAAAATCCTGCCATGGTCATAGTTTAAAAAACCGTGTGTTTATTTGAGTCTGAGTGGCTGTGAGTCCAGTGGGTGAAAGAGATTTGTCCTGATCATGGGCCAGGGAGGGCACAGGAAATCTTCCAACTACACACTATTACTTGTTTCACTTACATATCACAATCATTCATTTCCCCATCAGAATTATTTTCCATCCCTTGACAATTCTCTACTGTTCCATAATAATTGACCAATGGTCTATCTCCTATCACAATAACCTATTGTCTTATCCCAATGAGCCACGGACCCATAACAATTTACTGTACCATCACAATATTGTACTGTAATTTCATTGTGGTACACTATCCCATTCCCCCTCACAACTGAATCTCCTTTCACAATGTTCCACTCTCACATAACAATGACTCAGTTAAATCACAGTGGTCCACTGTCTCATTATCAAGATTGAATCTTCTATAACAATGGTTCACTGTTCCTTTAGAATGATTCACTGTCTAATCACAATGGTCCACTCTCCATTACAGTAATGCATTCTTAGATGACAATGACCCACTGTCCAATCATAATAATTTGCTCTCTAATCACAGTGATTCACTATCCTATTACAGTGGTCCACATTCCCATCACAAAGTTTTATGGTCACATTGTAATGATGCCTTTTCCCACACAACGATTCACTCTCACATCACTATGTCCCTCTGTCTCATCACAGTGGCCCACTGTACTGTTTACTCACACAGTGATCTATTGTTCCATAATAATTATCTACTGTCTCATCACAAATGCGTCAATGTCCCATTACCATGTTCCACTAGCACATCACCATGGTCCACTGTTGTATTCCCTCCTAAGATTGGAGCATTATCTCTTCACATTGTTCCACTCTCCTATCACAAAAATTCACTGTTCCTTCATAATGCACCAGTGTTCTATAGTAATTGACTACTGTGCTATCCCCCATCACAATGCTCCATTGTCTCATTACAAGGGTCCATGGACCCTTAACAATAATTCACTGTCCAACCACTTAACAATAACCCACTTTCCTTTTATAATGGTGCACTCTCCTATCATAATGGTCTACTGTTCATAATTATGGATCAATATCCTATCTCCTTTCATGATGGTCGACCCTCCCATCACAATGTTCCAGTTCCATATCAAAATGGTCCATAGTATCTTAATTGTGATTCACTGTCCCATTACAGTGATCACTTTGCCATCATAAAATCCACTTTCCAAGCACAAAGATTCACTTTTCCATAACGATGGTTTATTGTCATATCACAATGTTTCACTGTCCCAGGGTTATGGTGATTGCCCCCAAATCACTGTCCTATCACAATGGGACATTCTACAATCACAATTGGCACCTGTCTGATAACTATCTTACACTGTTCTATTACTTATTATTTTGTTCACTGCCCTGTCACCATGATTCACTTTCCCATCACAATGACTAATTGTCCCTTCACAATGCTCCACAGTTCCATTATAATTGACCAGTGTTCTATCTTCTATCACAATGGCCCACTGTCCCATGACTACGGTCCCAGATCATTAGCAATGATTCACTGTCCCATCAAAATATTTCATTGTCACTTTGCTTTCCCTTCATAATAATTCACTTACCAATCACAATGGTCCACTGTTGTATATCAATCATCGACTGTTCTGTAACAATAATTCACTGTCTCATCAAATGGTTCACTGTCCCATTACAATGTTTTATTGTCCCTTAATAATGGTCCAATACTTTCTTAACACTGTTGTTCACTGTCCCATCATGTGATTCAGTATCCTATGACAATGCTCTGCTGTACCATAATGTTCCAATTTCTTATCCCCTATCATAACAATGTTCTCTATCATTACAGTGATTTACTCTCTCATAACAATAGTCCACTGTCCCTATTCAGTGGCCTATTTCTCATCACAATGATTCACTGTCTCAAAACAATTATTCACTATCTCACCACAGTGGTCCACTTTCCCATCACAATGTTCCTCTGTATCATTACAATATTTCACTGTCTGTTCACTGTTGCCTACTGTCCTTTCACAATGGTCCTCACCATATCACAATGGTCCACTGTCCTATCCTCAATCACAGTGGCATACTGTCCCACCATCCTATTGCAATGGCCCACTGCTTCATTACAAGATTTAGAAGCTTAATCACAAATGCGCCACTCTACACATCATGATGTTCTAATATCCAAACTTAATCTTCTATTGTCCCTTCATAATTATGATTTTCCCATCACAATGTACTGTTTTATGGCAGGCTCTAGTGTCCCTTTACAATGCTCTTCTGCCCAACATTTAATGGTATACTGTAATCAGACATTATAATGTATCTGATAAAATACTAATTAAATTTATTTTGATTGTATGTGAATCTGAATCACCCCTGCCTTTTTTAATATAACACTTTTTGAAGAGACTCTCACATGATGCAAATTGAATCATTCCATATTTACACAGACATTGTTGGTGTGATTCAGAATTAAATCTGCCCCAGTCTTCCATTCCCTCAGTGTATAGAGGAAAATGATGCTTTCAATGCTTTGCCTGAATTCATATAAGAACCATCCATGGCAGAGAAAGATTTGGAGCTATTGAATATATAATTTGGGCTATGGTTATATCAAAGTAAAGAATCACTTTCATAACTTCTACACAGAATTATCTTTAGAAATCAATGAGAAAATACTATTTTCCAAATCTTTTAATTACTACTTAAAGATACTTTTCAATAAAAATGCTGAAAAAATCATTGAGTAAAACTATTTTTTCCAGCAACATGAAGAAATGGGAGATAAAAATTTTCAAATGATTGATTTAAATACAGATACTTTGAGCATTTGGTTATTATATTTATGGCTCCATAGATACATAGATAAATTTGACAGAACAGACATGACTCACTTACTGGGTATATACTGTGTTTCAAAGATAACTTTTGCAAATTGAAAGTTCATGGTTACCCTGCAATCAGACCATCTATTACTACCATTTTTAGATTCTCATATACTCCCTGTGTGACCCTGTGTTAAATATGGCCATTCTTCTGCAATTTTAAACTCTTTGCTAATTTAACATCTTTCAGCTCATCTGTGATCAGCAAACTTTATGTTCCTATTATAACCAAGGAACCACAAACTTCACTCATACAGGGTAGAAAATTAATCAATGAATGTTGGGTGGGTCCATGGGCCAAATATTCTCTCTTCTCTCTCCAAATTTCCTCAGGTCTTTCTAGTCACTGAGATAATATTAAAATTAAGCCAATTATTACCCTCACAGTGACCTCTAAAGTGTTCCACAGATAAGCTGCTCTCATTTTAATTTAAAAGCTAGTGACAATTAAGCTTCATCAAGGAACTCATGAATAGGCCATAAGTCAATATGGAGAGAGAGAGAGCATAAATTGGAAGTTTCCATCAGTTTGTCCACCCCTCAAAAATCAGAGAACTCCATGAAAGAAAATAAGGAAAGATTTTAAGAGTCAGGGAATGAATGACACCAGAAGAACATGGTCCTCCAATTAAACTAAACAGGGCTCACATGGGCTCACAGAGACTGAAATAGAAAGCATGGGTCCTGCATGGGTCTGCAACATGTTATATATGTTATGGCTATTTGCTTGTTTTTTCTGTGGGATTCCTAACAGTGGTAGTATGTGTATCTCTAACTGTTGTCTGCTTTTGAGACTCTTTTCCTCTTATTGGATTGCCTTGTCTAGCTCCAATATGAGGGCTTTCATCTTGTCTTATTGTATCTTGTTTTGTCCTGTTTGGGTGTCATCTCTTGGAGACCTCCTCTTTTCTGAAGTGGAAATTGAAGGGGAATGGACCTGGGAGAAAAGGTAAGAAGGGGGGAGCTAGTAGGAATAGAGTGAAGGGAAACTGTGGTTGAGATGTATTGTGTGAGAGAAGAATCTATTTTCAATTAAAAAATAAAAAGCAACATAAAGAAAGATAATGTGCACTAAAAGATACATTATGAATTGAAATAGTGAAAACTCATTATTGATGATGAGAAGAAACTCTTATTGGCACAGACAGATCAAATGAACACTAATATAAGATATTCAATATTATGTTAAAGCCCAGTTCAGATCAACTAACTTTTCAATGTCTTCAAGGCTAAGAGAAGTAAGGAAGCTGCAGAAGAGAAGTTTGAAGGAAGCTGAAGCTAGCTTTTGAACTTTAAAGGAAAAAGACTGTTGAAACAAAAAGACATTCAAGGTGACACCATTAATAATTAACTGTAGGAAAGATAATGAACACAGATGCCCAAAACATACAGCAAAATTCTAATACACACAAGATACATTATAATGGAATTTAATGCTATTGAGAGTGTTCATGGTTAGAGAGAAAAATTCAATACCTGGCTTAACATACTGATTCTGTCAGTAGTTAACATAGTTGGTACCTTTAAAAACTGAAGTCTATTCTCAGTTACCCATTCCTAAAATGGCTTGATGTCTATAACAACTCTGGTTAAAGTCAATAGAAAACCGTGTAGGAAGTATTCAACATCAGAGATGTCATGGAGAACACTTGTTTCACAGAAAGCAGTCAAAAATATACAATATCAGGAGTTAGGAAGTAGCTGACTCATCATGAGTGACTAGAGGGGTTATTACTTTGTTGGAGAAAGCAATGGAATGTGTACAAATAGTAAGATGACCAGGATGAAAAATGGAGCTTGGATAAGTATCTACGTTGCTTAAATCTCATGGTAAATTTTAACAGATGAATTCAGATTTTTTTTTTTTTTCTGGAGCTGAGGATCGAACCCAGGGCCTTGCGTTTGCTAGGCAAGCTCTCTACCACTGAGCTAAATCCTCAAGCCCTGGACCTGCCTGGACTGAGTCTATCAGGTTGATCCTGGTCCTCGGGGAAGACCTTGATCTGGAGGAGGTGGGAATGGGGGATGGGCTGGGGGGAGGGGGACGGGAGGGGGAGAGCAGGGGAATCTGTGGCTATTATGTGGAACTGAATGGTGTTGTAAAATAAAATAAAATAAAATAAAATAAAATAAAAATTTTAACAGATGAAGAATTTTCTTATGCATAGCAGGATTAGTTCTTGAGATAGAATCTACTCAGAGTTAAGATTGTGAACACTGTTTAGATAAGAATAAAGGATTTGGGGCATTATACCTTCAGTAACCACCATCTTGATCAATTATTAGTCACCAATATCCAGGTAAAAGTGTCCACCAGCAAAGAGACCTCAGATGACTAAAGGCTCAGTTAATGATTAGAATTTCTACTAAATGAAGTATTTGAAACGAACAAATGGATGTTATTTTCAGATATAATATACACATTGAATAGACTACAATGCTGTACAATTATAAAATTTTTATGCACTGAGAACAAAAAAAAAATTGTGACCTGTTTTAGGGTAACAGTCTGTAACCAAGACTGCAGTATCTTCAAGGAATTCTTGCAAAAGGGAACATTCTGAGTATCAAAAATAAACATGAGAGCTGATGACAGACTTCAACATAGCCTGAGGGAGAAGCAGTGAAGGTAGTACTCTCCCCATATAAGCTGCAAAAACATATGGAAGTTAGCTGTTAAAATCTTCTTCAGGGAGACAGAAGAGACTCTGTGTCCAGTGGAAACAAAGGGAATCCCTTTAATGTCTGTGATTTCCCTCCATTACAATAAAACACAGTAACTCTACTTCTTGCCTCAACATATAACAAGGAAAACATCTAAAGCTAACATCAGACGCATATGATACAGGACCTATATAGAAAACAATGTCATGATGACTGCTAAATTTTGGGATGACTATAAGAACATTTAATTTTTTAGTTTCTTTTTTATTATTATCATTATTAAATAATTAATAATGACAATTATTAATTAATTAATTTAGTTTGCATCTCAACTGCCATTTCCCCTCCCTCTTTGTCTCCCATTTCCTTCTCTCCTCCCCACCGTATACTTTTTCTCTTCTGTTTTTATTCAGAATGGGTCAGGCTTCCCATGGGTGTCAACAAAGTATAGCATATTAAATTGAGGTAGGACTAAGCTCCTCCCTTTGTATTAAGGCTGGGCAAGGAAACCCAGTATGAGGACTAGGTTCCTGGGAGGCAGAAATAGCATTAGGACCAGGTCCTGATTCCACTACTAGGAATCCCACAAGTACATCAAGCTACAAATCTGTCACACATATGTAGAGAACTTAGGCCAGTTGGCTTGCTGTTGGTTCAGAGTCTGTGAGCTCTTATGAGCTTATATTTGTTGTCTCTGTGGGGTCCTTTGTGATGAGTTTGAGTACCCTGGCACTTACAATCCTTCCTCCCTTTCTTCAACAGGATTGCCTGAGATTGACTCAGTGCTCGTCTGTGGATCTCTACATCTGTTTCCATCAATCACTGGAGGAAGGCTCTCTGAGGAAAACTAGGGCAGTTACCAATCTGATTACAAGAGATGGCCAGTTATGGCTATCTGTCCACTATTGCTAGGAGTCTTAGCCAGGGTCATACTTACCTGAACCCCAAATCCCCTCCCTGATCAAGATATTTCTTTCATTACACTTTCCTTCCACTCACCCCTGCCAACCCAATCCCTCATGTTCCCATCCTTGCCAGCCCCCAGTCTACTTGTTATATCTCTTCTATTTACCCTTTCCAGGGGAATCCATACATTCCTACCCTGCTTTGGGCCCTCCTCATTACCTATCATCTCTGGGGCTGTGTATTGTAGCATGGTTGTCTTTTACAACTAATATCCACTTATGAGTGAGCACATAGCAAGTTTTTTTTTTTTCTTTCTGGGTCTGGTTTACCTCACTCGGAATGATTTTTTTCTAATTCCATTCATTTACCTTCAGATTTACTGATATTGTTTTTAACTACTGAGTAATACTCCACGGTTTCAATGTACAATATTTTAATTAATTTTTAAGTATTTTATACATGCAGAAAATATTGCTATCACATTCACTCCTTCCCCAACACCTTTTAGATCTAACCTGCACATCCCTACTCCTTCCCAAGTTTGTGTTCTCTTTTTTTTTATTTAATAACCAATCAAGTCCAGTTTGGGCTGCCCACATACTCATGGGTGTTGGCCACACACTGAAGATGCATGTTCTACACAGAAGGGTTCACATCGTTAAGGAAGACTGAAATTCTTGTCCCCAGAACAATAAATTTTCAATAGCTTCACAGCTAGAAATGGGAGCCTATGAGTCTCTACCCTCTCCACGCTGGCTTGATTTCCTGAAGGGATTTGCAGACAACCAGTTTCTATGAATTAATAAGTGCATTGATCATATCACATCCAAAAGACACGGCTTCACTTTGATTGTCCTTGATCTCTAGCTCTGAAAAAATGTTCTCCCCTCTTGGTCATTGGTCTTAAGGGAGGTGAGGTGATACAGATGCTCCCTTAGACCCTGAGCACTCCACAGACCCTTTCTCTCTGCCTGTGTCAAAATATAGCAGCTTAGGTTATTAAAGTGACAAATGAAAATATAGATACAATAATTTTTAAAATACCCAAACACTATGGAGATCAAAGAGAGATTTAAAGGAAATGGTACTTAAAATGGCAAAACCCAGAAAGTTAGAATTTTCCTAAAGGAACTGAAAAATAATCTTAAATCTCAGAATAGATTCTGATGAAGACATATTCAGTGAACTGGAGAAGAGGTAAAGGAAAATTATGTAACTTCTAAATACATGCACAGGGAAGAAAATGAAAATGATGCTAAGGGACATGGAGAAGTAGAGACTGGAAAGGAATGTCAAAAGATACTAGAGAGAAGTGTGAGTTCTCATTCAAGAAGAAAATGCCTGAGAAGTTTGTGAATTGATGTAAGGCAAAACTGTGAATTTAAAATATCACAATAAAGCACAGTTATAAATTAAATGTGTCCATATGCTGGAGCAATCACTGGCAAGGAATTGAACAGGATGGATGCATGCCTCGCAAGGGCTAGAAGACTGGTACAACAGGTTAAAATGAAGAAGAATTTTAGGACCAGCAAAGAAAGTACAGATATAGACAGACCAGAAAAACACACAGCTATATTTTACAAAGTACTAAGTGGCAGGACCTTCTGATTTCAAAATAGATTTGTATGCCCAAGTACAAATCTAATTAATCTTCAGAAGAAAATGAAGACAGTTTTAGACAAGACCATCACTATACTAAAAAATCCTGCCATAAAGACTTTAACCTCAACACATCAAAATAACCAATACTGAGTGTCCTTTATAAACCCAGGCATTTAAAAATCAAGTGTAACTGTACAGAGCTACATCAGCAGGACTTATATCTTCAGTTTATTTGAAAGAAAAAACAAACTTTCATTTAAGCAAAATATAATTTTTTATTTATCAAAATTGAAGTAGAAACAAAATATTTTATTTATACAAAGAATAACTAATTTTTAAAAATTTAACAGTATATAGAAATACAAAGACAACTAAAACCTACAAAACATATGAGACAAAAAAATCAGTAAAAATAAATTCAAGTATATCAATAACCACAAGAAAGAACATCATTAAATTCATAGTAAATGAACAGAAATTTTCAAATGAATTTTTATGAATCCAGAGAGATATTGCTTATAGGGGTTGTATATAATAATAAAAATGTTGATAAATATGTTAACCAAAAAATTTCAGAGTGCCTGTGTATTAGAGGGAACAGAAATTGAGGCAAAAGTCTATAATAGAGACAAATAAGTTATTGACCCACTGATAGGTGGCTCAGTGATTAAAAGTGCCTATTGTGGCAAGTATGAAAGCCAGAATTCTGGTCTCAGTACCTTTGTGAAAGCTGGGATGGTACACACACATCTGTAAATCCAACACAGAGGGAGGCAGAGGCATGAGGCTAGCTGGGGCTTTCTCTTTGCTAGCAAATAATGAAAAATAAGAAAACATGATGATCATGTAGCTTTACAGAAGATGCCTAAGTTTTAAAACCATAGATTTTGTTATAGACAGATGTGTAAGGCTAGTCTGGTCTTGGTCAATATCATCCTTTGCTACTGGCTACTTGGAGAAATTATTCTAAAAATAATTCAGGTTCTATTCCTTTAAAAAGAGGTAATGTGTATTTAGGATGATAAATTGTACTCCTGTTAATTTTGTGCAGAGTAAAAAACACTTTTGTTTATTGGTATTAAGGCATACAGCTGATGGCCAAGCTTAAAGGCAATATGGAGAAAACTCATCTCATGAAGAAAGAGGAAGTCTTGCACTTGTGGATTTCCCAAAGTCTACCATGATAATGCTTATAGAGTTTGGTATACTGTAAACTTAGCACCATTTTTGGTGCTACTTTAAATACTGAACTGCTCATAGTGTCTCTTCCTATGTTGCTTATTCATCTCTAGATTTATTGTCTGGTAAGATTTATAAACCTCTCATGGTTAGTTTAGGACATGTAATGGCTTTATGACTTACAGAGACTGTCATTTAAATATCACAACAAGGTTTTAAGTTAAATTCACCAAAGTAAGTATTTTAAGTACTTTAAAGAGAAATAAAACATAAAATAATCTAATATTGCTTCACAGGCAAGCAATGACAGTCTTGTTTCAAGTGATAGGTCCTTCCACAATGACACACTCAAACTTGAGAAAACAAGACTGGGGTAAGGACATTTTTGACAAACAAAAACAAAGTGTAGAAGAAAAGCATTGACTACTTTCCCAATGAGGTTAACAACTAAAGAGAGTGGCAGTCAATCTGTAGTGATGGATGTCATACACAGTGTGAAAAAAAAGTGTGGAGAGAAGCTAGTAGGTGAGAGGCAGGCAAGTAGGGAACATATTGAAATAAAAATAATTGCCTGCAAAGAAAAATAAATGTTTCTTAAAAAACGTTTATCTTATATCAATATTATTTTCAAATTCTGCTGAAATAATAAGCAAAAGTAATTATTTTCAAACATGACCATTTGACCTCACTTTGAAAGTTTGACACACATTATTTCACTGAAACTAAACTTCAAAAAAAAAAAAAAAACAAAACTAGATTTTTGGCCAGGATTCGCCAGAGGAACAGTACTTATAGACTGGGTCTATGGGTCTAAGGAAAGGGGGTTTATTTAAATAGCCTATAGGCTGTGGTCCAGCTAGTACAACAATGGCTATCTAACAATGGAAGTTCCAAGAGCCCAGTGATGTTCAGTTTGTAAGGCTGTACATCTCAGTTGGTCTTCAGTATATGCCAGAATCCCAAAGAAGTAGGCTCTAATGCCAGTGAAGAATGGACTTGCCAAAGAGAGAGAGAGAGAGAGAGAGAGAGAGAGAGAGAGAACACAAAGATTGCAAGCATCAGTCTCTCCTGTTCTATAGGCTGCCAGCAGAAGGTATGACCCAGATTAAAGATGGATCTTTCCACCTCAAAAGTTCCACATCAAAAGTGGGTCTTACTATTTTGAATTATTTAAGAAAAAATTGCTCACAGCTGCTTGCAGCCACTTGGGTATTATTTAATTCCAGATGGAGTCAAGTTGACCATCAAGAATAGCCTTCACCACTAGAATACACATTTTGGATGGAAACCTGCTGTTCTGTGTTTTAAAATATTTAAACTGATCCTCATGGCTTCATTCTTTGCCTTACAGTTTCAGCATTTATTCAGGCAGGTCCCCATGCAAAGGAATAATACAGTTCCTACTTTGTGGAATAAATTATCTCCTTTCATCTTACATGGGTTCATAGGGTTGAAGTCAAGTCACTAGACTTGTGCAGTTAATACTTTTGTCCACTGAGCCTTCCCCTTGGCCCCTAAGACCTTGTTTTAATTTGATGTAAAGTTAGCGATTGTAGATCAGGGGTGGATCACTGCTTCATATGTGTAAGAACCTTGGTGTGCAAATCCTGTACAAGACCAAGCCAGTCAAATCCTCAGCATGGAGAGGAGAGGCAGCAACAAGGACCCAATTCTAAATGAGGAACTGTTAACAATTGTTGACTCTTGGATAATGACTGTCAGTTTTCTTTAAGGATGTGGCCTCTGAAAGGCTACCTCTGGTCCAGATGATGGTCCTACACCAGTAACATGTTGGCAGTACTAAGTGAACTCATTGTATTAAAATACTCACACACACACACACACACACACACACACACACACACACAAATCTAGGAAAATAATAGGGGGCATATGGGTTGAATCAGAAGGTAATGAGGTAATGAGGGATACCTTGATCAAAACACATTATATGCATGTGGGAAACACTGAAAATGGTATTCAAAAATTAACAATAAATACCCAAAGTATAAATTTATTCCTTGCAAGTTTGAATTTCCCATTTAAAATACCAAATGTATGTTTAAATCATAAGACAGATAGTAAAGTACCACAAGTGAGCAGACAAAAAAAATTGTTCAACTGGGAGATTTTGACCCTAGTACTTGTGAGTTCTAACTTATAGCTGAAATTATTTAAAGGGACACTTTAGAAACAGATGCTTGGGTTGACCACAAGATACACAGGATAAATATAGTGTCAGAACAAATGGAGAACATATTTGGCAGGCCATTAAACATAAATGAAGACAAACTGTGATGTTTAAAATAGAGGGTCTCATGAGAGGGGAGAAGGAAGGAAAAGTTTTTGGAGAAGGGAAAAGGAAAGAAAGTAAGAATAAGAGCAATTTCCAGAGACCTACGGCTGACTTCAATCTAGTGAACCCTGCTCGAAATTCCATGACCACATTTTAATTCTTATTTACCCATCTCCAGGTGATATCATTAAAACCATGAAGAGATCATGACTGAGTTAGAACATAAAATTTCATCATCTGAGAAAACAACCCTGAAATATTATCATTGCCTTATTCATTTATTCATTATGGAGAAATCATTCAGTAAAACCCACTTACCTAGCTAGAATATTTCTGGTCACAGAGGGACAAGAAAGTCAAGTTGAGACCTAGTTATCAAAGCTATTGATGGAGATGGTACAAGGACATTATTTAGCTCCTGAGACCCAAATTCACTGTTTGGGTGAACTTTGAAAATAATTTACATGATTTTTATTTAACAATTATTCAAAACATTTTCACTTCATGTCTTATAGTTTGAAGTGTCCATCTCATGCCATATTTCAATCTGACAAAGTATAGAGTACCTATTTTATGACCTTTCATAATTTAACCATCTAGTTTTTAAAACAATAAAATAAGCAAGGAAACAAATAACTAAATCATACAATACTTTCAACTTATATTTCTTAATCAGCTGATGATATTATTTAATTCTTTGATTAATTCTGTCTTCTGCAATCTTTAGTTTCATTCAAAGGCAATTTTGTCACTAATCAATGCTCTGTTTCAAGCTTGAGTACACACTTCCACAAACACACACAAATACAGAGGCACCCTCAGGCTTGTTATCATCACAAATCTAGGATTTCTACCTGGGACCCCCTATATCTGGTAAATACCTTCAGTGAAGTGGCTGAAAACAGTACTAACAACAACAACAAAAAAAATCAGTAGTCTACCTATATACAAATGAAAAACAGGCTGAGTAAGAAATCAAGGAAACAGCACCCTTCACAATATTCTCAAATAATATCTTGGGGTAAGTAACCAAGCAAGTAAAAGATGCATATGATAAAAAACTTCAACTGTTTGAAGAAGATATCAGAAGATGGAAAGATCAACCATGATCATGGATCAGTAGGATTAACATAGTTAAAATGGCCATCCTACGAAAAGCAGTCTACCGATTCAAGGCAGTCCTCATCAAAATTACAACACAAATCTTTACAGATCTTGAAAGAACAATCTTCAACTTCATATGGAAAAAAAAACCCAGGAAAGCTAAAAACATTCTTGTTAATAAAGGAACTTCTGACTTCAAGCTCTACTATAGAGATATAGTAATAAAAACAGCATGGTATTGGCATAAAAACACACAGGTGGATCAATGGAATCAAATCAAAGACTGTGACATAAATCCACACACCTATGAACACCTGATATTTGACAAAGAATTCAAAATTATACAATGGAAAAAAGAAAGCATCTTCAACAAATAGTGCTGGTCTAACTGGATGTCAGTATGTAGGAGAAGGTAAATAGATCCATATCCATAATCCTGCACAAAACTCAAACTGAAGTGGATCAAAGACCTCAACATAAAATCACATACACTGAACCTGATAAAAAAGAAAGTGGGGAACAGCTTTGAAAGTATTGGCACAGGAGACAACTTCCTGAACAGAATACCAATAGTGCAGGCACTAAGATCAACAATCAATAAATAAGACTTCATGAAATTGAAAAGCTTCCGTAAATCAAAGGATACAACCAATAGGACAAAAGGGCAGCCTGTAGAATGGAAAAAGATTTTCAGCAACTCCCAATCTGACAGAGGGCTAATGTCCAAAATTTATAAAGAATTCAAGAAACTAGACATGAACAAAATAAATAATCCAATTTTAAAATGGGGGTAAAGATTTAAATAGAGATTTGTAAACAGAGGAATCTCAAATGGCCAAGAAACACTTAAGAAATGTTCAACATTCTTAGCTATCAGGAAATGCAAATCAAAATGACTTTGAGATTCCATCTTACACCTTTCAGAATGGCTAAGATCAAAACCACAAGTGACAGCTCCTCAGAAAATTGCTAATCTATCTACCTCAAATATATATACCCAAAGGATGCTCTATCCTATCACAAGGACACCTGCTCAACTATGTTCATAGCAGTTCTATTCATTATATTTAAAAACTGAAAACAACTTAGATGTCCCTCAACCAAAGAATAGATAAAGAAAATGTAGAATATTTACACAATGAAGTATTGCTAGCTTGTTAAAAACAATGACATCCTGAAATTTGCAGGCAAATGGATGGAAGTTGAAAAGAAGCATCATGAGTGAGGTAACCCACACCCAGAATGACTGTAGCTAAAAGTTTTCCTGTGTCCCACCTGGCCTGTGGTCAGGACAAATCTCTCTCATCTGCCAGTTCCGCAGCTGCTCAGACACAAATAAACATACACAGGCTTATATTAGTTTTAAACTATGGCTGTATCAGGCTTCTTGTTATCTAGTTCTTATATCTTAAATTAACCCATTTCTATCAATCTATACTTTGACATGTGGCTTGTGGCTTATCGGTACTTTACATCTTGCTTCTCCTGCAGGCAGCTAGTAGTGTCTCCTTGGTTCTGTCTTTCTCCTCCTCTCTATCTGTTTGGATTTCTGCCTGCCTCTAAGCTGCCTTGCCATAGGCCAATTTATCAACCAATCAGAGCAACATATTTTTCACAGCATACAGAAAGACATTCCCTCATCAAAAGACAAACATGGTATGTACTCACTTATAAATGGATATTAGCTGTGAAGTGAAAGATAGTCATGCTACAGTCACAGACAGAGAGAGGTCAAATAATAATGAAGGCTTAAGCGGGGAACACAAGGATCTTCCTTGGAAGAGGAAATAAAATAAATTTCAAGATTTTCTGAAGCAGATAGGAATGGGAACAGGAAGGATCAGTTGGTGGACAGGGAGAAATATTTGGAGAAATGGCTGAAATTGGGGGCTATTTGGGGGATAAGGTGGAAACCTAGTGCAGTGGAAACTGTGGAATCTGTGAGAGTAGCCCTAGCAGTAATAGGGGGCATGGAACCCGAGCCAGCCATCTTCTGTAACCAGGCAAGGCCTCAGGTGGAGGGATTCAGACACCAACCCATTCACAAAACCTTTGACCTACAGCTTGTCCTTCTTGCAGAGTGTTCTGGAACCAGAGCCTAGCATCGTTCTTATCAGAGAGACTTTATCCAGCAACCAATGGGAGCAGATGCAGAGTCCCACAGCCAAACATTAAATGAATCTTGGGGAGTCCTGCTGAGGAGGAGAAGGAAGAACTGGAGCAACTAGAAGGTCTAGGGACACCAAGAGAGCATGGCCCAAAAACCAATTCACCTGGAACTCATGGTAGCTCGCAGAGATCAGGGAGCGTATAGGGATCTGGCCTAGGTCCTCTGCATATATGATGTGACTGAGTAGCTTGATGTCCTTATGGGATTCCTAACAGTGTGAGCTGGAGGAAGGCTGTCTCTGACTCTTTTCTCTGCTTTTGGGACCCTTTTCCTACAATTGGGTAGCCTCATTCAGTCTTGATGTGATGGTATATGCCTTGCCTTACTATAACTTCTTATTCTGTGTTTGATCGATTTCCCTGGGAGGCCTGTTCTTTTCTGAGAGGAAGGGGAACCTGGGGCAAAAAGGAGGTGGGGGTGGAGACCAGAGGAAGGGCAGGGAGGGAAAACTGGTCAGGATATTAATGTGAGGGAATATAATAAAATTTAATATTAATGTGAGAGAATAATAATAAAAAATTTAATATACCACATGTCTTTCAGAAATACAGTAAAATATACTTCCCAGGAGAATGTAGGCCTTAGTGTTTTGTGAAATGTACTTAGGGTAGTGGTCTATATAACCACTGAATTGCCTTCATTGTGTGTTAATAATTTGATGAATTAAATGACTACAGATCCTGAGTGCTTAGGACTCAAATCCATGAACTGTGATCTAGAAGTACTTGGCTAGACTTTTATAGTCACCACAGACTATGTAATCACTATGGACTATAATCACTAAACTCTATAAACATCAAACCTCACATCTTAATGTTCCCTTCATGTTACTTTGCCAGGCTTTGTGGATTTAATTCTTTCCTCCAGTTCTCTCTAAATACATCACTAAATTGCTAAAGTGGTCTTCAGCTTTTAGGTCCAGAAAAAAATTGAGTGGTAGATTGAAGAGAGGGAAGATGGACCAAAGGAGGGGAAAGGGGAAAAGAAGGAGGTAGCTGCACATAATGTGAGTCTATAGTCAAGGCTGTAATTTTATATATCCACGGGTACTAGGCATGTAACTAGCAACTGTCATTTCCAAGTCTGAGCATTGGTTTATTGAAGTCATAGTGATTTTTCTTTATGTAGCTCAAAATAAATCTTATTAATTGCAATGCCCTCAATCAACCTTTCCAACTCCCACTATTGGTAAGGACATGAACACAGTATAACAGTTTAGCACAGAAGCTATTAGGGTATGAAAGGTACACAGTGCCCTGTCAGCTTAGGCATCATAGACATCACTAAGGGACTAGACTGTGAAAAGCTGGAATATCTTCACTCTATATAAAGATGGCATTCCTCATTGCAGAAAGTTTCTCAGCTCTATTGTCTCCAGCTGGAAAGACAAAAAGTGTAACAGCACTTTTCACCTGCATTTAAAATAATTCCAGCAACTTGGAGTTTAAGGGAAAGATTTGACTTTCAAGTACTGTCTCAATGCTTCAGAACTATATGGGAAAGAAAATGCCCATGTATCTGAGACAATAAGTGGTTCCCTAGAAGAAAAGAAAGGAAGAAATGACATCATGGAGTTGGGGAGGCAGGAATTATTTAGAAATGTTTTGTAATTAATATGTTCTGCATTGCTCAGAGTGAAGGAAAACTTCAGGAAGAGAGGAATGTTACAGATCTCTGTAAATGTCTTCTGGAATGCTATTGCGGAATAGTTATTCCAGAAAATAAGTAAATATGGTTCCTTTTACTTATATTTTTCCTATTTGTGACAGTTTGATTCATAGCTTTAATGAGGTTATAATAAAATATATATCAAATTGGAATTTAAAATTAGACAAAGAATCAAGTGTGGTCCTTCTTGCCTGTAATCCAGGCAACAATAGGCTAAGGCAAGGGGATCATGGGTATGAAACTAGCCTGGGCTATAGAACAAGACCATGGTTCAAGAAAGAGAAAAAAAGTAAGATATCTAAAGAGAAATTTCTCAAAATATGATACTTAAAGGTCCCACACGTGCATAAGAAAAAATAAATTTTACTAGCGACCAGGGAAATGCTAATTATAACCATATTGAGATATAACATTTAAACAAAAAAAGACCACTCAAAGTATTAAAAACAACAAGTTTTGTAAAAGTGAGAAAAGAGATTATCTGAGTATGGAGGGATGGAAAATGATTGATCAATGAGCCCTACATTACAGACATGGAGCAGTACAAATATAAATTAAACACATATTAAAGATCAATATAAACTTCTGTTTGATCTGGAAATTTCACTGATGAGCGTATTTCCAAAGGGACTAAAATCAATGTATGAATGAGGCATCTGAACTCCTATGCTTAATGTAGTGTTATTCACAATAGCCAAGAAATGGAAACAACATAAGTGTCCATATCAGAGGAAAACATTAAAAAAATATAGTGTACAAACTACAAACACACACATGCCCCCACCCTCTCTCTCACACACACACATACATACACACACACACACACACACACACACACACACACACAGAGAGAGAGAGAGAGAGAGAGAGAGAGAGACAGACAGACAGAGAGAGAGACAGAGAGACAGAGAGAATTTACACATTTAAAAAAAAAAACAGAAAATGTCTCTCTTTTATGATAACATGAATGGAACTGAAGTGATAATGGTAATTGAACTTAGCCAGACTTGGAAGACAGCAACTACAAAAGATTGAAATAAAATTTTTACTAGAGTTGAGTAAAAGAGATATTGGGAGGGTTGAAGTTGAGTTGGTTTGATCGATGTAGAGAAATTTAGTTTTGAGTATAACATTTTGGTATCTTTTCTTTACAAAGTGGCATGACCAAAAAAGACATCTATGTAGTTCAAATTTTAAGAAAGGGGAGAATAAATGAATATGAAGGTTTTCAGTTCAAAGACACAATAAATGTGTAAGGAGATAGGTATGTTGTCTGATTCAAACATCTTACCAAGTATACATGTATAGAAATACACAAGGTATCCATGTTATAGACATTTGTGTTTTGATAGTTTAGCCCAAATGGATTTAATTTTAAATAGGGTTCTAAGATCGTAAATGTGATGATTTGTGATGATGCAGGGATGTGAACGAGGTGACTTGTTTTCTTTTCTTTTCTTTTCTTTTTTTTCTTCAGGAATAAGATACCCAGGTAACTTCTGAAAGTACAGAGCGTGTGGGTGGGGCAATGGCTGTAGCATGATCATCATGTGATTGTCTTGAGCCTACTGTGACAGCCAGTGACAACCAAAAGAAACATCATCTTTCTCTAATCATGCCACATGCAGTAAGACTCTTTTTCCATACAGAAGAAAGCAATACCTTGAGCTCTAGACTTACACTAAATGTTGGCTTCTTCTCTTATTAAGGGAGAGCTTTGAAAGCACTTAAGATTCAGAGATTGGCCATCCTCATGCTAAATACAAAGACGAACTTGAATCTTGCAGAGATGGTGAAAGAGGGAAAGACAGTTCTTTAGCAGTATACCCGCTGGTAAATTGCTTATGATCCTGTCCATAATACTGCACCCGTGCTCCTCTGAGCAACTCTTACTATACTCCATGGGACAACAACAACAAAGAATAGAAGTATAAGGGACACATATTTGGAAAATGAAAGACAAAGGTAGGCAGGAAACAAGAAAGAGTACAGGGGGTGAATATGATCAAAATGCATTAGGAACAAATTGGCTGGAGTGGTTAATAGCACTTGATGCTCTTGCAGAAGATCTGAATTTGGTTCTCAGCACTCTCTTCTTATCTTACAAGCACCCATAACTCAAGTCCCAGGAAATATGAATCCCTCTTCTGACCATCAGCAGCACCAAGCATGCACATGGAACACATGTACACATGTAGATAAAACACTGATACATATAAACTAGAATAAATATATGTAAAGTATCACATATATTCATGTATGAAGCCTGTTATTTTGTAAACTATATGCTAATAAAACAACTTCTAAAATAATAAATGAATTATTTTGAACTCAGACAGATGTTGCCTGACTCAAATTTTATCACGTGGCTCTATCTTGCCTTGTACTATGATGCCTCTTAACAAAATGAGATTTCTTATAATTTAATTCACATAGTATTGTTGAAGTAACTGGGGCTCTAAGGCTTAGTTTTTTGAAATATGAGAACATTAAAGAAGAAGACTGTATTCCACAACAACCTCAATTCATGCTAGTTTGATGTATTTCAAATTCTATTTAAAAGAAAACAGAGAGCTAGAGGAATATAGCACATAGCTATGCATTGCTCTTGGTCACATGACCTAAATGTTATAACTAAGAAAACTCAAAAATAACCTCATTTTAATCATTTCAGGAAGTAACACAGGACATGATGACACTAGAGAAAGCAGTTTGCACACATATAGGATATAGGAAAACCTTAAAACAATACAAAGCAGCATTTGCCATTGTAATGAGAAACTTACACAAGGGTCAACAGTTCTAAACAGCCTCATTCACAGAGTGAATAAATGCTGTATTTTCAACAGAACAGGTGGACCATGAAATGGCACTCTACTAAACAATGAGATGATTCAAAAGATGGTTCCAGAGACAAGATACTTAGATTTAAAGTTGTGTTTCATTATTCATATGTGTGTGTGTGTGTGTGTGTGTGTGTGTGTGTGTGTGTGTGTGTGTGTGTGTGTATGTGTGTGTGCATGAGAGTACAGTGCCCACAGAGGCCAGAAAGTACTGCATTCCCTATGCTGGAGATAGAGGCAATTGCGAGTCACTGGACATAGGTATTTGGGATATAGCTCAGGTCCTCTGCGTACTTGCTAAATAAAGCAGAGCTGTTCTGTTTCATTCACTTAACCATTATGAGTTAAAAAAGAAACTGTCTCCTCCATGGATAACCTCAGGACTTGAGCAATAAGGAATATCAGTGCAGAACACATGTGGAGGAGACAAATTCCAAATGTGAACTCTCCCCACTGTGCTTGAGGAACGGCTCACCTTTAGGTTTTAAATTCTGCATGATAAATCCATCCTCTGGGCCAATTTATGCTGATGTAAAATAAGCTGACATGTTATAGCAACCTGAAACTCCACGTTTGCAGTGGCTGGTCCCTTAATGAATAGAGAAAGAAATTTATGTCAAGTTACAATGAAGTAACATGAAGAAGAAAATCAAACTATAGCAAGAAAGAGAGAGCAATAAAAATGTTCTGTCCACGTAATGAAGTGACAGAAGCACGAGATGGACTATAGGACCTTGTCAGACTCCATTCTGAACCTAGAGAATATAAAAGTCTCTGGTGGAAGACAGTTTCTAAGAAGAAAGGGCTCAAATTGTCTTGTAAATACTTGAAAGGACCAGTGAGACCATAAGCTACACATACATATGTGAGAACAAGTCCATTTAATTAAAGGTATCGATGAGATACAGATAGAAATGGGACAATTTTTTTCTGACAGTCTAAAAAACCATATTTATCTTGCCTGAATTCCCTTTTCATTTCCACATGCTGAATGCAGAAGGCTATTATAAGACAGGGAAATTATTCTCAAATTTACTGGGGATCAGAATCAACTAGTCAGGGGTACATAGACTTCTGAACTGCTATCATCTCTCATCAGTACACCTGGGACTAAGTCCCTTGAACACATTTACCAAGTTCCCAGGTGATACTGTTGCTGTTGATCAAAGGACTGCTATTTGAGTGATAAGCAAGTTACATGGTAAAGAGTCTAGTACCCTGAATCCAGTGTAGACAAGTACAACCTTCAGATCATAAATATATACTATATGTACTGTATGTATAATTTTATAAATTATGAGGTATGTTTGTCATAGCACCTAGAATCACCCTAAATAAGTGTAGAAGGGATGTTCTGGCATGTTATGAGAACTGAATGGAGATTTTATAGAAACATAAGAGTTGTTTTTAGAATAAAGAGGAAGAAATGAAAGCAATAAATAAGCATGGGTTTAAAGAATGGATTGGTCATGAGGTGGTGCTGAGGATACCAGAACTGTTGAGGTAGGCCAGAAGAAAATGGACTTATTGGATAAAATGATGTACATAAGGATGTACTAAGATCTAGTCCTATCAATACATAACCTTCATTTATTGATTGATTGATGTGTGTGTGTGTGTGTGTGTGTGTGTGTGTGTGTGTGTGTGTGTGTGTGTTTTCACACCCTCCACAACATTCATGTGGAGGTCAGAGGAAAACTTTTGGGAGTCAGTTCTCTTCTTCTATCATTTGGGTTTCAGGATTAAACTCAGGTCATCAGCCTCAGTAGTAAGTATCTTGTTGACCTAAAAGCAAGTTATTAAACAGTGTCATAGAACTTAATTATGACACACAAAATTCACCACCAGGGTGACCATGTAAGAAGTTTCTTGATTCATAAGAATCTAGTATCTCCTCTATACAACAATAATACTTTCTGATATTATAAGGATTACAAATAAGCATTCATGGGAAATAAGCAGCCTGAGCTTTGCTGTGACCCAACTGTAACCCTCAGCTTTAAGACCAGAACTGAGACACAGGAGAAGGAGAGGAAAAAAGTCCTGAAGGTATTGTCTAAGACACACTGTGAGACTATGTTACCTACTGTGTGTGTTGGAGATGGGACAAACAGAACTGACCACGATATCTCTAAGCCTTCATTGATGAGGGTGCAGTAGAGACAGAACAGCTGAAGATGGGATAAATGATGAAATCACTGCAGTTGTTTTCTTATTTCTGTTTGGTTACCTTGATTCTAAGGTAGATCTAAAGAAGCCTTAAAAAAATTGGGCTACTGGGACATTTGGAAACTACAGAATTCTAATTATGGCAGTGACAATAAACTATAAAATGAATATGCTTGACATACCAGCCTTGAAAAAACATTCACACTAGTAAAATCAAGAAAACCTGTGTGATAGATACAGTTCTTCCAAATTTAATTTTTGTGGAATATTTCCCTAATCAAGCTGACTCCCAATCAAATTTGCAACACCTGCAAACATCCCAAGAGATTCCAGAAGAGTTTATTAAATATATCATGTTGAATTCACCTATGGTACACAGAATTCTCTAAGCTTCCACTTGTGCAAGAAAATAGAGTGTAATGGAGATCTAGACATGGAGTCTTAAACCGTAAGGGTCTTAAGAAGCATGCTTGAAACATTTTCTAATGTATTATGATAGCTCAACAGCCACCACACTCCATTTAAATCATAGAGCACCCTTTTCTCTAAACACATTTGAAGGGACTGCAGTAATATTTTTTGCCATTTTCTTGATTTCACTAAGTAATCTGGATTGACTGAAAACTTGGGTGCACTTAAAACACTACAAGATCCTCAAGGGCATCCTCTCCATGTGGGTGCTCTGTTGATTTTTATTACTGTTTTTTCTCTATCGTCAATCAGTCAGAGTTTCTCTTCAGAGAGTGCAGGTTCAGCAAAGAGGTCTCACTTTATCAAAACTTATGTCAAAAGTGCTCAACTAGTTCCAAGGGCTATCTTGAAGGTCCAAGACCTCTTCTATGCTCAGGGTCTTTCTGGGCATCAGATCTCACCCGCATTCTAAGCTTACATCAGAATAGATACACTACATGCATATCATTAAGATATATAACCACAAAGAATTGGAACAGATGTTTATAGGAAGGAAATATAGTCTGTGCTCTGAACTTACTCATAATACAGTTGGTAGTAGATGTTATTACTGCTACTTAATTATGTACAAGAATGGAGAGAAGGCTCAGGAATTAAGAGCAATGTCTGCCTTTCCAGAGGATGAGGGTTTGCTTCCCAGATCCCATGTGGTAGCTCACAACACTTCTAGGAGATCCAGTCTTTTTTTCTGGCCTCCATCGGTACTGCACATGCAGATGTCTTAAGAAGCATTGGTTGAACACTTGGGAACGTTTAAAATACTCACAGTTGCTCAAGGAGATTCTCTCTAGAAGGGTGAGTGTTCTGTGATTTCTAATAGTGTTTTTCCTCTGTAGTCAGTCTATCAGAAGGCAGGCACAACACTAATAAATTAAATTAGTAATTAGAAATTAACACAGAGATAGGAATACTGAAGGACACATGAATCATGATCACCTACCTGCTTTTAAAATAAATGAAAACGTGCTTCTCTCTTTTTCCCTTCACAACTGTACATTTCTATCCAGACATTTCAGGGAATAACTGTTTCCTTAGCATCTCCCTGCATTGTTATTGTTTTTACAAGGAAGTTATTCAGTAGAGAAATCCAAGAAGTGTCCCTGGTGCAAAAAAACTGGCCTTCAGCATTTCAGTCCTTAGTTTAAGATGAAGAGAAAGGAGGGTGAGATAAGAGCCAGACTCTGTTGGCTACTTTCTGTGACAGATACCTGCTTCTTCAGCTATCCTCAGACATCTCCTAACATTCACAAAATTCAACATTTGGGAAAGCAAGCTCTGGTAAAGAACTGCTGAAGGCTCACTGGAACTGACACTGTATAGACTCCAATATCCATAGCATGTTGCCAGAATGTGATGACTGTCCAATGCTGAATTTACCTGGCCACACAAGTGACTTTATAAGTTCACTTTATAAGCACTGTTTCCCCCAATGCTGGTCACCAGTGGCTAATTAAATGAAGTACAATGTGAGTCTTCACCATCTAGCTGACAGCTTCATAAGTGGCTCTGCTAGTGCCCAGCTATTCGCTTCTAGTTTTGAAAACTTATTTTCAGATTGTGAAAGGGAGAGGATAGGGGTTCTTAATATATAATTTCTTCTCTGTAATAATACTGCTTACCAGGTATATTTTCTGCTTAAAAGCCACAGCTGTGCCATTACAGCAATACACCAATATTTGAAAACAATTACTTGTACGTAATCAATGTATAATACATGTCATAAGACATTTTCCTGTGAGTACGTGTGTTTGTGTGTTTTGACCATGCTTCTCACCTGTATTCTCTCTCATGGCCTTTTTCTGCCTCCTTCCTTCCTGTTATTTCCCGTCGTTCTCCTACTCTAGGCTGCTGCATACTACTTTCATGATGTACGTACCATGGTTTTCTACATCTTTATAAAACCTAGGATCCCTAGGTGAGAGCACCCAGATGATATTTTTCTTTCATAGTCTGATTGAAGTTGCTTAGTATGATAATTTCCAATTGTATCCATTATCATCAAATGGCAAAATTTCCTTCTTCCTTGCAGCAGGATAGAAATTTTATTAAACATATATGTAATGATTGTATAATTATGCATATGTCACTTTATATTTGCTTTATATATAGTCACTACAAACACATACACACACACACACACACACACACACACACACACACACACACACACAACTTTTTTTTAATCCATCCATCAGTGGACTCCTATGATGGCCTGTAACTTAGTTATTGTGAACTGTTCTGTGATAAACATTAATATATAAGTATCTCAGTGGCAGGTGAACTTTGAGGCCTTTATTGAACACTAAGTGGTAGTATAACTGAGTCTCATGTTAAATTTTCTCATTTTTAATGTTTAAAAATAGTTTTCAGTTTTGAGGCTTTGTGTGAATACATCTTCTCTCAGCTGCCTGTGTTTATTAAAGCCTGCAAGACTGGAAAACAAAAAGACCACGTAAGCAGGATTAATTTCCACCAATATTGTCACTGGCCATATATGTTATTGTCAGATAGTCGTCATTGATTCAGGTACTCATGATACTAGAAAATGTGCCTAAAATAGGCTACAATCATCACAAAATCAGAATAATATTAAGACATAGGACAAAATCCATATGGAAATTATTGTCCTTACTTAATAGGTGACTCTATGATATGAGTTGCAGGTAATACAAGAATTTATTTTACTTTCAATTTAATTTTTGTCCATGAGTGTGTGGTGTGTGTGTGTGTGTGTGTGTGTGTGTGTGTGTGTGTGACTTTGTATGTTTGACACATGTGTAAAGACACTGGCAGAGGCCAGAAGTGGGCGTTGACCCCTTGGAGCTGGAGATATAGCCAATTGTGAGCCACTGGACATGAGTACTGGGCACTAACTGAACTCAGGTTCTCTAGAAGAGCAGCAGGTATTCTCAACATCTGTGTCATCCCTCCAGCCCCAACACATCAGTATTTCTGTAATTGAAAATTTAAAGAGCAGGGATTTAGTATAGTGGTAGAGTGCTTCCCTGCTCACCCAAGGCCCTGGGTTCAGTGCCCAGCATCACCACAACACAAATCAAATATATCTCTCTATGTACCTGTTTCCTCCCATACAGATTTTTCATGACTCTGTTCTGTTTTCAATAACATGATTGAGCAAGCATACAACTGTTGTGGTTTAAGTACTCATGTTCCAAAGAACATATGTAAACTTTATCCTCAGGATTATAGGGTTAGGAGGTGGTAGAACTGCTGTATGGTGGAATCAGAAAGAGGTCCTAGCTCTTTGAAACCGTAGCTTTGAAGGGAGTTGTGGCAGCCCAGGATTCCTTTCTCTGTCTCTCTGACTACTTTCTTTGAACCATGCTCTTAGCTTAACAGGGAACCAAACACAATAGCGATGATTAGTTTTTTAAGTTGAATAGTTAGAACTAGGATCCTAGGTTAATCTTTTTGTTTAATAAGCTTGTGCCAAAGAATTTTGTTATAGTAACAGGAAGCAAATGTGACCAGATTAAGTGTATCTGTTTATACATATCATCTCACCAGTTGACAAGACTCTTTATTGATGTTAAGAGTGCTGACTTCAGGAATAGATCAAAAGAAAAGATTTTTACCACATGGAGCATCAATATTCCAGCACAAAATTCCAGTCTGCCTGGTGAAGGGTTCAGAAGGAACAAGACACTCAATGCAAAAACTTGGATTCACTATAAAGAGCAATATAAAGAGAAAAGTAATTTAGATGACAGGTATCACTCATTGTTTAGAGAAACATCAGTCAGAAAAGCTAGCCAAACTGGTGACAGCACAATGAATTCTAGAACTTTCTAGTACTTTGAAGAATCACTTCTCAGGAATAGTGCTGTACACAGTTCAGCCTTTCATCTTTGTGAAGAGGTTTTCTTTTCCTACCAAACACCAGTAAATAAGGGATAGTCAGTCTCTGTTGTGCATCAGTTTCATAATAGAAATATCTAACATGATTCTTACAGTCACCTATAAATAAATATTTCAATATCAACAGCAAAAGCTTTCTAGAAAAGGTTCAAACTGCTGCACCATCCCCTGCCTTACACTGTGCTGCTGCATGGCAGGCTACATGGCGTATACATTACTGTTTCCAGACACTGAAATTCAATACGCTGAGCTTTGGGGAAATCTGCATTTACACAATTCTGAACTGGGTCAATAGCCAAAATGATTCAATAATGTCAGATAATATCTTTCTGATGAGCTTTCTAAGTTCTAGCTCTTTTTAAAAAGGTTTAACAAATGTAAATTCACAGAAACCTTACAAAGTTCCCATAAATGAGGTTTACTAATCTATGTTTCAAGGAAAGAAGGTTTCATGTACCAGGGAAGTAGTCCAATATCTTGTTCAAGTCCTCAGATATCACAGGTGGCAGCTCTGGCATTTTACAAGATGCTACATTTCAGGGTTCCATGATCTCCCCTATACTATTGCTAATTGCACAGCAGTGGTTTTAAAAAGGGAGCCGTGGCCCAGAAGAGAACCTTTTAAAAACACAACCACCTTAGCCTCGAGCTCAGAAATACTTAACTGGGCATTCTGGAGGAGATATTTAAGAATACTTAGCAGATAAATTTGAAGGAGCGTCAGTGAATACACTATTAGTTCAGGGTGGGCAAGAATGAGTAGGATGGGTTTTGCTTTCAGCAAGTTCATGAAAAAATATATATATAGACTTGAGAGGTGGTTTACCCACTTGCTTCAATTCCCAGCACCATCATAGTGGCTTCTCTTGGGGAGAAATCAGCATCCATGATTATTATAAACTTGAGACTAATACACTAACTGTTAAACTAATCAAAGTATTGTGGAGGAGGCCAATGGTGACACTTATGAGGATGTCTTTCTAAACAGGAATAAATGTCATGGGAACAAAACAGCAAACTTTTATTTAAAAAAGTGACATATTCAGAGCGTGATTGACTTAGGACACTCAAATTAATGTGACACTACTGTTGTGCAGAAAGACTTTATCATTTCACACACATATAAAGGACTACCCTAGTGAATTTAACATATTACCACACATTCAACACTTAGACTGTCCTAAACGTTTCAGTGTTGCATGAAAAATGATCATGTGACCTAGCCTTGAATATTTTAAATTTGTGTTAGAAAAAGGTATTTTTAAACTTTGCAATGATACAGATTTTGGGGTCAGATTGTTTTAGGTTAAAATGGATCTTTCTCTAACTGTGGGTTCCCTTTACTATGAACAGGCAGCTGTCACTGAAGTCTTTTCATACTTTGTTGGATGTTTCACTGTGGTGACTGAACAAATATGACTTCATACTTATTCAGATATGAACAGTTCAATACCTCTGCTCTCCATACAGTCAGAAAGTAGTCAACAAATTTCTTTAATACACTCCTCCCATTTTTACTGAGATGACTGACACTCCAGTCTATGGAGAAGACCTGGGATTATTTCCCTCAAAACAGAGAACCTGCTCCACCCTGTAAGAATGCTGTCTACCTAGAACCTTTGCTTATATACAATCATATGCTAAGAGCCAGAGGGAAGAAGAGACTAAAAAATCCTAACAGGTTCTTAAGAAGAGGAATAATGAAGATCAGGAAAACAGTATAAGATACTACATTTCAATGCTATTCCCATTTGAGCTGAATGTGCAAATCTTGTGGCCAACTGTTATACTAATCAAACAGATGAATTTTCACATAGACGCAGAGGTACAGGTGTGCTTAAGAAGGGAGAAGGTGGCCAGCTGGAAATGGAACCAAGGAGTTGGCACCTGCTACTGCCTAGGATTTTGTGCTTTTGTCTTTTTGACTGCTTTCCAATCTCTTACAAGTGTACATGCCAACCAAGCAGGCTGTCAAATGCCACTTTGCCAATTCATAAGGACTAAAAGGATTTCTTCAGAGAGAGTCCAAATATGTAACCCACGTCCCTGCCTAGCTCACATTTGGGATATGACTCTTATAATCCAATTTGTATTATTAGATTATTGCTCAATGCAATTCACTGTGGCTTGAGGATTTCTGGTTTTTTTAATGTTATATTGTAAATTTAGGGTATGGAGGGTTGCCTCAAAGAGATAGAGGTTTAAAAAGATGAACTGAATAGTGCTAAGGGCAAGTAAAATTTTTTTCTGGCTTGCAATGGGGTCTCTGTATTATTACAGATAAGGCAGCATTAAAATGGTGCAGGCCCAATTTTTCATCCTAAATTATTTCTAGAATAATAAAATTAAGTGTAAAGAGTGTGTTTACCAGTAAATCTCTGTTTTATAGATTTCTCCAGGAAACAGTCACCTGCCTTGATTTCTAGAATCAAGACACTAAGCACAGAAACTCTGCCAGTTTCAACACTGGTAGTGATTCTGCACAGGAGGAATATTTTCTTAAACCATACATAAGAGAAAAAAAATCAATGAAAAAAATGCTGTCCACCATGAAATGATTCAGACTCCCTGGCCACCTGCCCTAGCTTCTTACTATGTGGAGATACACTGAGATGAATGTGTCTAAGAGGAAGGAAAGTATTTCTTAAGACTTGGTAGTTGTGATTCTATTCAATTACTCTACCATCTAGAGGATAATAAGCTAAGTCATCAGTCCTTGATTTCAAAGCTTACTTGTGCTTTGTAGATACAGTAAAGATAGTTTATTGTATATCTTAAATAGGTTGTGTAAAACCACACATTGTGCCCTTCTTCCCCAAGAGACAATACAAGAATAGAAAGTGGGAGTTTTCAACCACCCTTATTAATAAGATATATGGTCATAGTTCTATTCATTTCATTACAAACTAGATCAACTAAATAATATCACCAACTCCTTCCTCCACACAAAAGTGATGAGTGTATTAGACAATGAATTGGAAGGTATTGGGGAGTTTCAAACACTGATAGAAACTAAGAGAAGCAGATAATTGATAGGGCCCTGAGTAATCCTCAATACGATCACCAGATATTTTCAGAGTTGTCATCACTGTTATTTTACTCAGCACTATGAAGTGTGGTATCTGCTCTAGACATGTGAAAATGTCTATTGGATACTGCATCAGTTATGCTTTGTTGCTGTGATAAATTATCATGACCAAAAGCAACTTCAGGAAAAAAAAGTTTATTTGGGTTTATGGTTCCAGACTGAGAGCCCATAATGGCAGAGTAGGCATGCCAGTAGATAGTTGAAGCAGTAATCTAAAAGATTACATCTCAATTCCACTAAAGATACAGAGACAGAAAACGGGGAGTGGACTGAGACTCTAAACTCTCAAATCCCATGTCCCACAATAAATTTTCTCCAGTAATGTTGCACCTTCTTAAGATTCCATAATCTTCTCAAACAGTTAAAAATAGGGAATAAATGGTTTAAGTATATGAGCCTATGTGGTATATTTCTTGTTCAAAAAATGACAAATACACCGTTAAAATATGTCTACAACCTGACTGTACTTCACCATTGCCTCTAACATCATATTAGTCTGGGGCACCAGCACCTCTCAGATTGAACTCATAACAACCTTTTCAGATATATCCAATTGAATTGCTTCAGCCTAGTCTACTTGCCAGTTATGAAATACAAGGAAATCTTTAAAAAATAACATTTTTAATTTAATTACTTGATTTTATCTAACTATTGGATTTAGAGCTGTAGAACTTTTTGAGGTCCCCACTATGTTCTTCATGTGCAAGGGAAACAGGGGCAAGTGAGAAAAATTACACATAATATATGACCGTTGTGAGATACATTGGTATGTGAAAGATAGAACACTGTAACACCATCTTATTCAAAGCTTCTAACACACTGACGACTCAAGCTTCAGAACTGATGTACTCTTGCTGTTGAACCTGTACTACTAGCTCACAGGCACTATGTCTTTGACAACATGGAAAGAAAGAGTTGCCACTTTTAGAGTTGGGTATTTTATCCCTTAACACATTAACCTAAAGGATGATATATCATTTAGGTGCTCTGCTTCTGCTGTATTTTCTGAATATTCCTAATTTATTTGGAATCTTGAATTTCAAATCATTTGATTAGTTTCTTCTTCCAATTTTATGCTGATCCTGCCTGTTAATATTATTCCAAGCCCCTTCCCATCACATAGTTCTTCTGATTGACCTATAAACATGCTCATTCCATTTCATAATGCTCATTCCATTTCAACTGTAGCTCAACCATGGAATACCATGCTGGTTTTGTATGCACTCATTTAAAAGTAGTTATAGAGTATCTAATACATGACAGGCCAAATTCAAAAAGCTTAGTAAAATAATAATGTACATTTAACTGTGAGATCCCTGACCATTGCGTTTTAGGAACTATACAAGTAAATATGCAAGGTCATTTTCAGAGAAGGAAAATTCTGTAAACAAAATCAGCATGATAAAATAATACATAATGACCCTTTCTAAGGGAGTAGGGGTTGACAGCTTCTGCAGATGTGCCAGAGAAATCTGTATAATCAAGCCAGAATTGATGGAAAACCATTCACAGGAACAAAACAATAGAAGATTCCAGGTAGGAGGACCATCTGGCCTCCAGGTCCACACGTGAGAATGGACACTGAGTCCTGGAGCACAGGAAAGTATGCCCATCTGGCGTTACCAGGGTCTGACAGTAAATATCAAGGTGTTGCAGACAGAGCTCAGCTTGAAACCCAAGTTCACCAGAGTACAAATATGTGCTGTATTTCAGTTGGGGCAAGAACTCTTGACTAGGGGTTTCTATAGGAAGCTCTTTCTAACAAACTGTTCAGTCCTTGAAAGCATCCATCATCATTGATGTAGCTCCCTCTCAAAAGGGTAAGATTAATATTTTCCAAATGCAGGAATTAGATATGAATTTGTTAAAAGACAGTGTAAAGTAGTTTAATGAAAACTTTGAAGTTCAGATGTGTTCCATCTCAGTGGACACTCTACTTCTCACACTCTGGGATTAGGTGGTAGGAATACAACATAGTATTTGGGATATGCAATTACCTCTCTTCATGTATGCAAAATTCTTAGAGGTCATCAAATGTTACTGTTTAGGTTGTCAATAGTACTAGCCAGTCATGTTAATCTTCATTTTTTTTGTAAATTCATTTATTTTCTAAACAACTAGAGAATTAATATAATTCTCTTTAATTAAATACTCTTCAAATAAGTATATTTCAAGGGACAATAGAGTATGAAATGTTTGTACATTCATCCATATACATATTTATAGATATAGGTAAATGTTAAAAAATATGTTTATATAACACTTTTGAATATCTATGTAATGACAAATGGAATGTACCAGATATGCTTATATTTTATAAATATAAAAAGGCAAATGTTTTGTTTTTTTTCTTTATAATTTCATATAAGTATACAATAAAATGTGATATCCATCTTCCATTTCACTCTAACTTTCCCTATGTCCCATCAAAATATCTCTCTCCCAATTTTATGCATTTTTAATAGAAGGTAGGCAGAAATGCTATGAAATATTTTCTTCTGGCTATTACATGGATATCACATTACTAACTCAAAGCAGCTGTGGTTGCCAGCACAAAATCATGCTTATATTTTAAAAAAATACTTAATGTACCCTTAAAATCACTTTATTGATTTTTACAACACCATTCAGTTCAACATAATAGCCACAGAATCCCCTGTTCTCCCCCTCTCGCCCACCCCTCCCCCCAGCCCACCCCCCATTCCCACCTCCTCCAGATCAAGGTCTCCCCCGAGGACCGGGGTTGACCTGGTAGACTCAGTCCAGGCAGGTCCATTCCCCCCTCCCAGACCGAGCCAAGTGTAATAATAATAATAAAAAAACCAAAAAAAAAAAAAAAAAGAAGAAGAAAAAAAAAATCACTTTATTGATAATGTAAGTATCAGTATTTCAGAAATATTCGCCTAATAATTTTGTCTGCTTTATTCAAAAAATTCTGAGTCTGTCAGCTCATCAAAGTGGTGTAAGGACAGCAGCTGCCATTGTTGTGGGCACACACACACACACACACACACACACACACACACACACACGGTTTGGGGGTACATTCAGAAAGAATAAATCTGGCAGCAGTTCTCAATGAGCTAGAGAGCAGTCTTCTTTTCATAGGTTACGTAGCTTCTCCAAGGTCCAATGTGAATGAGTGGCAAGCTGAAGCTGAATCATGGGTGAAGGGATTCTGCTTGGTGAGTGAAGGATGGAACACTTTCCCATCTACAGGCCTTACTTTCAATGAGCACCTTGGGGACCTGTCTCTTTCCTGCTGGAAGTGGCAGCACAGTAACAAAGTTGAGGGGAGAAATTTATCACTGGAATGTTCCTCCAGTGACTCTGTAGCCTTGGTTCAAATACTTTGATGATGTCTTTCATGGCAGAAAGCAGGCTATGATTAATACCAATGTCACAGAGTAACATCCCTAATGCAGGGCAGGTGATAAATATGAGAGAGCTTGAGCTCTGCTTTTATTTTATGTTCTTTATCAAATCTCAGGCTCACAGAGCTTTAGTTTATGTTGGGGAGGAAGAATACCCACAAAAAGACTAAGGGGCCTATAAAGCATCAATGGTGCATTACACACACCCCAAATATGCTCACCTGCATCTTCAACTGCAAACCCTTGTCCTAGAATTATAAATAATGCACATAAATGCGGTTATGGCAAGGTAGGGGGCGAGGGTTAGTCAGCCTCTTCTTTAGCTATAGAATAACACATATACTGTAAAGTAGAATGAATTACTCATGCTGAATTTTTTCATTATGAGTATTCTAAAAATGTCAGGGCTGAAGAATCTTAGATTTTAAATAAGTGAAAAATTATTAAAGTGCAAAAATTTGTATGAGAAATCAAGAGGTCCAAAAGCCATTCCAGTGGAGAAAGACTTTGGAACAAAGGGCAATATACCATGTGGAAGGAATGCAGAAAGAAAATCCTGTGCTTTGATGATACAGCAATTCAAACATTTAATTATAAAAATCAACACATAGGAAAGTTAATCTGAGATAACATTTATTTTCTGCTAGTAGACCTGTCTTAATTTCTATATCAGTGAATTATACTCAAAGTGAAGCAAAAGATCCAGATTATTTCGTGTTTGCTTTTTTACCTCTGTCGATCTGTCTCTGTCTCTGTCCTCTATCGCTTTCTCTCTCTCTCTCTCTCTCTCTCTCTCTCTCTCTCTCTCTCTCTCTCTCTCTCTCTCTCTTCCCCTCCATATATATGCATGCATTTTTAAAAGAGATATTTCCATGGAACTAGTAATTATGGTAAAGAATGATGTGGATGCTTTTGAGAAATTATACTGGTCAGGGAGTCATGGGCAAAGTAGTTGGGAGAAGCATTTCAGGTGAAAGGAATGGTGAGAAAATGCTGAAAAATGAATATAAAAATGGAAATTTATTACTTTAGGAGAGAGGGACAGAAGGAAGAAGGGAGGAGGAAAAGGATAGAAAGAACGGAAGAAGAATTAACAGAACAAGGGAAAGAGAGGCAGAAGAGGAGGGAAGGAGGAAGAAAGGGATGGAAAAAGGGAGCGAGGGAAGAAGAAGGAGGGAGGGAAAGAAGGAAGCAGGAAGAAAGGAATAGAAAGAAAGGAGAAGAATGCAGGAAAAGAGAAGGGGAGGAGGGGGAATGAAAAGAGAGGCAGGGAGGGAAGAGGAGAGAGGAAGGAAGGGAGAGATGGGGGGATAGGAAAAGAAGGAAGGATAGAAAGAGAGATGGAGAGGACTGGAAAGAGGGAAACAGAGACATTATGCAGAACTCTCATAACCTCTGATAAGTCCAAAAAGTGTTCAAATTCTGACACCTTGAAGTGACTTCCTTAGCATGTGCATCATGACATGCATATAGAATTAAAAAGAAAATAGAGTTCCTCTTTGTAGTAACTAAAATACCTGCAAAGTTTTTCAATACTAAATGTTCAAAGTCTGTTTCAAATGCTGCAGGTTACTGGAGTACATGTATTGCAGAAAGCCAGCCAGATGAGAACAGCAGCAGAGAGGGTATTTGAAAGGATATGCAGTCACACAGGGAGATTAGGACCTGTTGGTAGAACTGGACTATGTGTGCCTGGGTCTGGAGGTCTATGGCTACAGTGATAAATTTGTGCTTGGATAATGATGGAACTATAGCATTCAAATTGAAAATAAAGTACTCATTATGTTCTATGCATTTTTCTGAGCATTATACATGGGGTAAATGCATATCATTGATAGTAAACTGAAAACTACACAGAGTAGATTATTTTTATAAGCATGAAAGGAAGCCAGTAACTTAGTATTTTCCAAGTCCTATCTTGCAGGCACAGCTGAAGCCAGTATGACTTCTGCAAAGCTTCTTGTAGAAAACCATCTTAGTGGGCACTAGAAACCATGACTTCTAGGCTAGAGAACAGTGTGCCATCTCTGAAGAGCACCAGGAAATAGCAGGACAAAACTGAAGTGCCTTCTCCCAGGCACTGAGGATGCAGCTTTGAGAGAGAGCACTTGCCCAGCATGTACAGTGCCCTGGGTTCCATCCCCTGAACTGTAAGAAAACAAAGCAAAACACTGTTGTCTATCAAGTGTTCTATGGAAGGATAAAGCAATAACCCAAGGAAGGAGTTCCATGGAGCCACAGTACCCCACAGCAAGTCTCATGTTAAGAAAAGTGGATGACAAGTTAAGAGATAGGCAATTTTTCCACTTTACATTTCTTTCTTTCTCCATCTCCCTCTCTGGAAACTATCCCCTATGACCCAATTGCCAACCTCCTACCTACTTTGTCGTGTTTCTCTCAAACCACAGGTAAAACTGCATCACAGACATCAGTTCTAATCTCTCCAATTGCTCATGGTGGCTTGCTTGATATTTGACCCCAAGGATAAACCCAGGGTCTTGAGCATTAAAGCAAGTTCTCTATGTCCTTTAATCACAAACAAATGTCTCAGAAATATCTTTAACTTTGAGCCTGTTAAAGGGAAAACACTACCATCCCTTTCGATTATGTGGCACCATCTATGGTTTAAGAGAACATCACAGTAACTACTGCAGACATAGCTGGTAAGATATTAAAATGACATTAGCTCAACAGTGACAAAAATGTGGCTCCTATTCAGTATGGCCACTGAACTTCCAAGTAAGCTTCCTCCTATGACACTGTATGACAAGGAGGCTATCATTCACCTCTCAAAATAGTGTTTAGGTTTTTCTCTTTGGTTTACTATTGTTCAGCTGATGCTGTCACCTTTAGTTACTGTGGATGCTACAGAATTAATTTCAAATGTTTATTTTCACTCTTCCAAGAATTGGGGAGTCTTGTTACTTGGGCGAGGTGACCTGTTTTCTCAGGAAAGTAGACTTTAGCAGTGCTGTCAATATTTCTGGAAGTCATGAATTAATGTGACAGAATGCATACTCAGGTATGGCTCTTGCTGGTGTTTCTCACTCGAGACCTTAGATGAGTGCTTCTTTATTAACAAGATACATTGGTAAACAAACTAAACACACAGCCTCCAACCCTGGAAAACTAAGAAGTGAGAGAAATAGCCCATGTATATTACAATGCTGCCTTTGAAGACTGCAGCAAAAGTAGTGCACCATCATGCACACATTTTTATTTTGACAGCTTGGTCCTTACAAAATCAGCTTATTCATACGTATGATATGGGGCAGCTACAGATTCGCCAAACTGAAGCTCAAATTCTAGCTCTTGACCCCAATGGTACATCTTCTATGGTATAGATCATAATATGCTGTTACACATGGTGTTTAGCTAATTTAATCTGGCAAATAGGTTTGTCCCCTAAAACATCAGAAAGAAAATATTATAAAGTAAGTTTGTTTCTACCTATCAGGAACTACATTTTACCACTATGCATTAGCACTGCCCCTGGTGTAAGTAGGTCAGATGGCAACTCATAGTATAGTCAGGCCTCTCCTTCCACCTTTACATGGCTTCTAGGTCTCAAACACAGGTCACCAGGCCTGTACCACACATTTCTTTGCCTGCATGAGCCATCTGAATGCCCCCTGATGACATGTTAATGAGACATACTGGCCAATTAGTGGCTAAATTCCATGGATATCTTTGCATGGCAGGGTATACCACACAGTAGGAAAGGCAGAAAGACTTAACATCCCGATAATTTATCAGTGTTCTTGAGGGTTTTATAGCCTGGAGTCTGTGGGGATGCACCGCTCAGTGAAAAAGAAAAGTGGCCACTATGCCTCTCCACTCAGACTAAAGCATAGCTACTCTGACTTAGCACTCCCCTCTTTCTTCTCCTGGGCCGTGTCTGGCTCAGACATTATTTACAGGCCATCTTTATACAGAGCCTACAGCTGATTGACTACAGGCTGTTCCTCCTGGTTTTGTAGTGACTGAGTCTCTGAATAGACTCCTGACCCATCCATTTCTATAAGTACAGGCAGCATTGCTCATGGACAATCTTCAAAAGTTCTGTTCCATTCATTCCTTTTGTTCCGATGATGTTTCCCTTCATAAGACAGGCATGGAAACCTGTGACTTTGATTCTGCTTCTGAAGGACTCTGTAAGAAATGGAGACCCCTAAAAATGGTGCCTTTTTGACAATCAGTCACCTCACCAAGCTGTATTTCCTTTTGATTTTTTTAAAGATGAAGTTTGTAGACTAGATCTCCTCTCCCCTAAATAGACTGTAGGAAGTAACAATGAAAACAGTGTTAGGAACCAGGTAGAGTCTATAATAAAATCCTGGTTTCAGCAGATACCATCTTATGTAAATTTCTGCATGTAACTGAAACTAAACATTTAATTTTTTAATCTATGAACTGGATCAAAATAGTTTCTGCTTCTGACATGTACTGTACAATTCCTGTCATGTGTCTAACAGAAGCTTACTTCTAACTTCCCCACTGGAAATAGCAATTCTCTCATTCCTCTATTGGTAAGGAAAGAAGGAAAACATTGTACACAGTCCCTATATGAAATATTAACACAGCTGCTCCAAAGAATCCTTTTACTATTGACAATTTCTGAATATGCTTGGGCTTTTCTTGAAGTCACGTAATAATTTGCTAGAAGTCATTCACATTAACACTGCCATATGGGGTCTGGATATAATTGAGCACAGGACACCAGCACCTATACTGGTACCTGAATTAATCAGTGCAAAGCAAGAGCATCTCCAGGAATACCCCTTGTAACCCAAAGTGAGTCCCAACCATGCTGTGCTTCATGCGGGTTTTATGATTTTTCCTTGTTTGTCAGTTTTAGTTCTATAAATGAGACAGAATTTTGCAATTTAACTTTTAAAAGTTTGAATACATTATTTCTCTAAATGTCAGTGTCAACATGATAGGCTTTTGGCAAACTCGTATTTAATTTAAAAGTGTAACTGCTGGAAGCCTAGGAGTGTTAAACCTGGAAATAGATAATGGAGAATTTGGTTCTACTTTGATTTGTTGTATAAGAACTGAAAAAACAACAGAGATTATAAATAATTAAGGGATTATCTGTTTCCTAAGGGGGAAAATTATGTGATTAATTATTTGGGAGGATTGGTCACAGGATGATTTTGAAAGCTGTCAAACTTGTCAAGTAAGTGAACTTTTCAGTGAATATATATTGTTAAGAGTATATAACAGACAAAAGACTATCATGTATATGGGTAGAATTATACACAGAGAACTCATCTAGGTATAAAGTTTATTAGTATTACCACTAGAAGAATTCCTATGAACATTTTAAAATTTTTATCTATCTGAGTGCTTTCATACATGTATGTATGCATACCATGTGTCAACCTGATGCCCATGGAGCCAGAAAAGGGTATTGGATAACCTTGAACTGAAGTTACAGATTATTGTGAGACACCATGGGAGTGCTAGGAACTGAACCCAAGTCATCTGCAAGAACAGGAAGAGCTCTTAACTGCTGAGCCAGCATGCCAGCCCTGGGCTCCTAAAATGCTGTGCCAACCATGATCTTAACTCATTCTTTCCTTGCTTGCCCTCTTTAGCTCCACCTTTCTACATAATTTCAATTTCTCATTGACTTCCATGCGTTCTTACCATTTTCCTTCATGTTTGTAATAAAAGCTCACAGAGAGGCCTCTACCAAGAAGATGGAAGAAAGCGCTTGTATACAATTGTCATATGGTACATGGAAAATGTGGGAGAATGTGAAATTTACCAGTAAAACCTGCTTTTCCCCCAAAAGAGTAATACAAAAAAAAACTGAGATATTTATGCATTGATATTATCTTTTGACTTGAAATGGGATGTATCAGGAAGTATATCTGCAGATTATTCACAAGCTAACAAATTATGATTTATCAAAGGATAAATGCATTGTAGAATATTGACCAATGGAATAAATCACTCTAATATACAAGAGTGAGGACTTGATCCCTAAATATTAGACTGAGTAAAACAAACATCATTTTTTTTTCTTTCAGAAGCACACATGATTGCATTCAACATGATTCTATGGCATTCAAGAACAGCAAAAGGCAAGATATATGTGCTGTAAGATAAAGATATGATTCCATATAGCATGGCACACAGGTAGATGCTTATGATCTCAGCGTAGAAAGGGTAAGCAGGAGGTTCACATGAGTTTAAGGTCAGCCTGTGCTAAATATTTAGTGCATTCTGGGCTAGTCAGAGATACCTAGCATAACCCTGTCTCAAGAAACAAAATAAAACAAAAAATGGTAGTGTGAAAGTTCATAAGGGAGGTAGTATTAATTTTCTTAAAGATGGTAGGATTGGTACAAGGAGACAGAGTAAAGATTTCCATGTGGTGTGATACAAATATATTATCTCAATTTATGTGGCAGTTACCTTAATATGTACATATGTTAAAATTTATTGGGTATCACATTTAAGATGTGCATGCCTAATTTATTCAAATTACAGCTCTGGTTTTGAAAAACTCAGTAGTAACCAAAGCCAGCAGGATATAAAACATATGTTCTGATAACCTGAATTCCATCCTCAAGCTGTGCATGTTAGAATGATTCCCATAGGATGTACTCTGGCCACCACACTTGATCTGTAACACATGCATGTCTCTCTCTCTCTCTCTCTCTCTCTCTCTCTCTCTCTCTCTCTCTCTCTCTCACACACACACACACACACACACACACACACACACGATAAATAAAATATAGTTTAAAAAAATGTAGCATAGGGTCTTTAATCAAAGTACATATCTACATGACATTGAATCTAGTGTGGATTATGTCAGTGTTTGTTTTAACCATGATAAATTAATGAATCTACCTGCTTTTATGTAAATTGTAGTAGTAGCTAAAGGCTCGCTCATAAGGGAACTGGGGTACAACAGTGCTTGCCTATTATCCCAGAATTTGGTAAAAGGAAGTTAAGACATAGAATCAAGGCAAAACAATGTTCTATATCAAGTAAGAAATAGCACAGTACAGTTAGACTTTGGAAACTCTTGAACAGTGCCTTTAGAGTTACAGAAAGGGTTGCTTTAATTTTAACATTCCAATTAACCTACAGAACAGACCTAATATCACAAACATAGTGAACCTGAAAAACACCCATTTTTTTCATTTATAAGGATTTTTTTCTCCCTTTTCCAAATGAGGAAAGATTAAGAAGCAATCAATTTGTCTTAAAGAACATTAAAGAAGCCCTTTCAACCTCCCAAAGTTTATAAATGGCTTTTCTCCCTGCCATCCATTTGGACAACTTAATGCTCCTTTAAATTCTCACATTTGCTTTACTTTTATATTTGTATTTGGCTTTAAAAAACTTCAGTAATCACATCTTTTTGTTCAGTTTCAACTCAAAAGAATAATCCTCTTCTTCCTTATTTTTAAATGCTAGGTGGGGTCTCATGTAGCTCAATCTTGCTTTGAACTCTTTGTATAGCCAAGGATGACCTTGAACTCTTGAGTCTACTATCTCTGTTTCTCATGTTCTGGGAGTTCAGGTATGAGCCACCAGACCCAGTTTACTATGGTAGGAAAGCAATCTACTTACTGATCTGTAAACCCAAACCTTTTGGTTGCTTACAGGGAAGTTTGTCAGCTCTTGGATGGGCCCAGTGCTAAGAAAGTAGGGGATGGTATTCAGTACTTTCAGTCATTGTGGGTCTTTTTTTTTTTCAGGCAATGAACCAGCCAATACTCTCCTAAATGATTCTACTGTTGTTTAGCTAATTGTATATAGTCTCCAACTGTCCTCTTAACTCTCTTTACTTAGATTAGTGTAACTTCCAGACCTCATCAGAGTTTCTCATTTTGATAGATGGTGGTGAAGACACAACATTCAAAGCACAGAGCATAAGTGTCAGAGGGTTTGTCAGCTGCAAAAGGGACAGCTATATCACACCTCTCCCCAAGGCTCAGGGACCATCACAAAGGAGGAGCAGAAAGACCATAAGAGCCAAGAGGTCAGGGAGGACCAGAGTGAAGCAGTGTCTTCTTTTCAAGATCACGGAACTCATGACAACACAGCAGCTGTGTTTGCCTGCACAAATCAAGCCAGTCAACAGTTGAGAACGGAGTGGGAAACAGGCCCTATCAATAAATGATGAGTGCTAGACAGTTGGCTTTGTGGGGAGGGAGTCAGTTTTCTCTAAGGGTGTGCAGCCTGATAGATCTACTATACCCCAGGGGATAGCCCCTCATTCATGATTATATGGTAAGAACCAAATGGAGTCAATGGATTATTAAAATTACTTTTTTTAAAAAAAAGGACATAAAGTTGGGGGAGTGGGGAGATGGAGAGGATCAGTGAAGAGTTAAGGCAAAGAGTGGGGAGTGACTATGTTTAAAACACATTGTACAGAATGCACAAAGAATTAATGAAATTGCAACTTAAAATCCATTGTTTTGTCTGCTAGAGATCACATGACTGATGTCTTGAGAAGAAGAGTTTAGGATGGTGAAGGTAATATTTGTACTGGGGATAGATGACTGGGAAGCAAGGAATTTCAATACATAGAGATGTTTTTACTTTGGATACTTCTTCATTCTACCTTCAGGTTTGTTATTGTTGTTGTATTCGTTGAGACTCTGCTTTATTCTGTAACTTAGTCTGGATTTAAATTAGTTGTCCTCTTGCCTCAACCTTCCCAGCACTAGAATCTGTTTCAGATTTTCAGTTTTGTGGCCCTCCACCCAATTGCTTACTTTTCAAACTTCTGTAAGTTTGTCACTTTTTCCATTAAGCCTCTATTTGAACAAAACCAAGACCAGTATTCTCATTTTTCCATTTAATATATCATCTATGTTCTTAGAACTTCACTATTCTGTGATTTCTTTTTCCTTTTCCCTTTACCTTGAGAAAAATGCTTCTGTTTATATACAGTAGACAATATTGGGGCTTTCTCTCTTTCCCCATATATATATATATAAATATTGTAAATTGTGTATATAGCATATGTATATTATGTATATATATCAAATAATAAGTGAAATATATGATAATAAATGAACCCAAGTGTATAGTTCCTCTTAGATTTTTGCAATATTTGTACACACTGATAGGACTTCAGATGCAAAATCAGTCTAATGTTACAGAGAATAGAATCACTACTTTTTGTGCACACTTGGGCAATTTTCCTTGTAAAGCAGCGTATTCCTTGACTCACATGATAGTTTGTGATGATTAATCTTGCTTGTCAGTTTGACTGATTCTATAATCAGCTAAGAGAGATGGCTCAGATGGGTCTGTAAGAACATTTCCTGGAAGGATTAACTAAGGTTGAAGACCCTCTCTCAGAGAAGGTTGCACATTTCTGCTAGAGCCCAGATAAGAGGAGGTCCAAGGGGAAAGTTCTTGATTTTGTTCTGTTCAGTCTACCTTTGTCCCTTGCTGGTGAATGCATCTATCCTGTTCAGTTTAGTTGTTCCTGGTGCTATTGACATCCTTCACTACCATCACAGTTCAGCTTCTTAGGTTTTCCAAGGCAAAATGAAAACTAGTGGCTCTCCAATAATCTTCTAGGCATTCTGCATAAGATTGGGACCATTAAGGCATTCGGGTTGAGCTGCTATTGGACTCTCAGCCTCTAGAGTGTGTACACAATCACTATTGAACCAATGATTCAAAATTATCATTTAAGATGAACTAATAAATCTCCTTTATGTTACATATTCATTGCCTTGATGTTCTTTCTTTAGAGAGCCCTGACTAAATATACTCATCTTTAAGGAATGGTATTAGACTAGTTTTCTGGCTAAAAGACTTTTTTCATTTTTATTCTTCTCTGTCATCTGTGATCATCATGTTAGATGTGTGACTGTATCTGCCTTGTTGCATGTTATATCTCAATATTTATGTTCTTGGTTTATAGACTTTTTGAGCCTGTAACATCAATGTTTATAGAAGACTTTAATGAAAAAGTGGCTATGATTATGAACTTGCAGAATATCATTGCTCTCATATTAAATGAGGTTATAGGTCAATAACCAACATATTGCTAAAATAAACAGCAGGGATTATTGCAGAATAGGAGACACAAGAGTGTAAGAGCCAGAGATGGTGGATGATGACAAAGGAAACAGTATCTTCTGCATACAAAAGTGCAGCTGTACATATATGCTTACAGTGGTTGTGAGCATGCACAAGATCTCAGGGCAGACTGGACCCTAACAAGGAAGGAGAGTTAGGCACAAAGATCCACCAACAGCCAAGCAGGTATTGGCAACTGATAGCCACTGTAAGAGGGAGAGTCAGTTTTCTTCAAGTGTGCAACCCCTGGTAGGTTAACCACGCTCCAGTGGAAGTCCACACATCTTAGTGTATATGGATATCACAAGTTGATTGGACTCCGTGGGTGGATGGGAGGGACATTCACAATGTTCAATGAGTCAGGAAATGAAGTGGATCTAAAAGAACTAGGGAGAAGGTAGGCAAATATGGTCAAAATACATTGTATGAAATTCTTCAAATAAAGTAATAAACAAAACAAAACAAAACAAACACTGTGGACTGTGGTCCTGTCAATGTTTGTGGTTGCAGATGCTTGTTATATCTTCTCTCATTGAGCAAAGGTCCAGACAATCACACATGGATGAAGTCATCATAACTAAACAGGAGACAAGAGTCAAGACTATTTTTTTTTTTAGATTGTTATAGCTTCAAACTTTCTGGTTTCATGAAAAGCAAAAATCCACTTAATCTTGACTAAAAAATCATGAGATCCTTTTTTTTTTTTTCCCAAAGGCAGTTTTTTCTACATTGGGTCCAAAGGTTGAGTGGATTTGCTTGGGTGTTTATTTATTTGTTTGTAGGTTTATTATTTGTTCCTTCACATATCTCAGATGTAAAACTCACTGAAAAAATATCACTACTTGTAAAAGTCATTAGAAGTTGATTTGAAATAAGATTTTCTTGTACTTATTTCTCAGGGTTATTGTCTATGTTAGAAGCAAAATGGAAGTGATTCAGGACCCATTTTGCCTGTCATAAGAGGGTGCCTAGGCCAGCCTGCTTTAGAGAAGCAGGGCAGATTAGAGGTGAAGAGCTTAAGACAGTGTGAACATACTTTCCTTGGACGAATTGTTGGGGTCAGAGAATTGCTGCACATCTTAGCTAACGGAGCCACATACATGTCAGCAAAATGAAGGCATGCATGGGCTCTTATGAAAACATAGAGAAACTGAAAATTATAGGAATATCTTGGCTCAAGAGCTAAAGGACTACTGCCAAATAATGGTGAAATTCTCTAGATTTGTCAGGAATACTGGGCAGGTAGCCCAGCCATAGCTGATCCTTCCATCGCTCAGATCCTGTCACCATCAATAGAAAGGAAGAAAAATGGCATCCTTAGCTAAAACACAGCAATGCTTCTCTGTAAATGGAGAATAAATACAGAGGGACAAGAGGGGATCAAAGCTGATGTCACAGAGGCAGGCATGTTGATCCAAAATAGGTTTTTATGTTCATGTATACATCATGCATGACTGGGGAGATTGTTCCATGAGGTGGGTAAAGTATTGCCCATACAAGCACAAGGACCTGAGGCTAGATATCCAATACCCAAGTGAAAGTCAGAAGTGATGGAAGCATGTGCCTCTAGTCCCAGGACGTCGTGGAGGAGGTAAGTTGATCCTTGGAATTCTCTGAATAATCAGCCCAGCTGAAATGAAGAACTCCAGCTTTAGCAAGAGGTTCTTTCTCAAGAAATAATGTAGAGAACCAATTGAAGAAGACATTCACACAAAGATGCATGCCCTGCGCGCGCGCATGTGCACGCGCGCGCGCGCGCACACACACACACACACACACACACACACACACACACCAGTGTCAGTCAAAGGCTCAGATTCAGATGCTGGTGAAACACTGAAAATTGAACTGGAACAGGAACAGAGTGGGAGAGCAATTAAAGAGATACTAGGAGAGAGGGAGACATCATGAGGATAGGGAGAAACCTAGTACTATGGAAGTTCCCAGGAATCTATAAGGATTACCCCAGTTTAGACTACTAGCAATAGTAGAGAGGATGCCTGAACTGGTTTATCTCAGTAATCAGATCAATGAATACCCTAACTGTTATCAGAGAGCCTTCATCCAGTAACAGATGGAAGCAGATGCAGAGATCCACAGCTAAGCACCAGACCAAGTTCCAGAAATCCAGCTGAAGAGAGAGAAGAGGGATTCTATGAGCAAGGGACATCAAGATCATGATGGGGAAACCTACAGAGACAACCAAGCCAAGCTAGTGAGAACTCATGAACTTTAGACCAACAGCTGTGGAGCCTCCATGGGACAGGACTAGGCCCTCTGTATAAGCGAGACAGATATGTAGCTTGATTTGTTTAAGGGTTCCCTAGCAGTAGGATCAGGATTCATCACTGGTCCATGAGATGACTTTACGGAGCCCAGTACCTATGGCAGGACACCTTGCACAGCCTTGATGCAGGGGGAAGGTCTTTGAACCTGCCTCAATTGAATGTAACAGGCTCTGCTGACTCCCCATGGGAAGCCTTACCTTTTCTGAGGATGGAATGGCAGATAAGCTGGGGTGGGGGGAAGACTGGGGGAGTCAAGAGGAGGGGAAAGAGGGGATCTGTGATTGGTATGTAAAATGAATAAAAAATTTCTTAATGAAAAAAAAGAAAATATGAACCTAAAAGGTAAAGCTGTGGCTGATTAATTTATTTCTTTGCAACCCAACATATATCCCAAAGATAAAGGGGTATAATATGAATGTTTGCAAGATATCCTTGCCCAATATAATATGATATAGAGAATTTAGCAAGCATGGGACTAGTAGGAGGGACAAAACAAACACATATAATATGCTGGAGAATGGAATCCTTATTTGTCTTTATGAAATGTGTTCCACTTGTCTTCTGAGTTTAGACCCTACATAACTTTACTCACATTCAGCAGTGTAGCTGAACTCATCCCCATCCCCTTTTCTTAGGAATGGCATTTTGAATGCAGATCCTCAATTTTATTTTTCTTTCTGCTGTGAAAGTGAAGCAGTTTAGTTCTTTTTTGTGATAATATACAATGATAGTATCCCTAGATAGAAGCTGTGACATTTTCCTCATGGCACTGTGGAAATCTTCACATTTCTTTGGAGGGAGCCATAGAGATTTTAGAAATTACCACTGTTCTATCATGTTTGAATGTCATATTTAACAACATTTCTTCTCTATTTTATTGTATTGAGAAGTGATTTTTGCATGTGTGTGTGTGTAGTCAATGTGCATGTTTATGGGCTAATGTGTGGGTACACATGCATGTGTGGAGTCCTGAAAATGATGCCAGGCACCTTTCTGGGTTGCTCTCCATTTTTATTATTGAGTCAGGATCTCTCACTGAATCTCCAGTGCCTTGCCCTGCTGCCTTCAAAGTTCTGGGATTACAGGATCTAGCCATGACTATGTACCTTTTATGGGGTTCTAGGAATCAAAGCTCTGGTCATCACACTTGAGTGGCAAATGTTTTATTCATTGAGCAATCTCCCCAGCCCCTGTAAGGTTTTATTTGATGTTTTCCTTTTGCTTTTAAGAAATTCATAAGGCTCTTTTTGGTGTGATATAATAAATTTGTATATCCCTATATATACACAGAATACAATTTTTTCTTTCAAGTACTTATAAAACCCCATTAATACTTAGCAATTTGCTAAAATATAATTCCCATATGGTTAGTAGCCATGAAATATAGTCATCATATCTATGTGACACCTAGGGCTTAGGAAGAAAGGACTCAACTGAGGCTCTAGAATCTCTTACTTCTCCTTACCCAAGACCCGATACCCCATTCACTGTTCCACAAAGTCACCTGGGTGAGCTTTCTAGCTCACCCTGTTCATAGCTGACTCCATGCTATGATGCCATTGTCACTTTTAACATCTAGCACAATCTCCTTTCCAGACAGGACATTTTATGTTGTAATAAACAACAGCCATATTTTGTGTCAGACCCTTATGTGGTCTGTGATTCCTAATCCACAAAGGCAGATAATAACTTAATTTTTTTTTTAAATTTTTCACAATTACCAGGGAAAGAGCCACACATGAGAGTTCCAAAGGTACCTATCAGATACTACTAGTACCCTGTGAGGTACTGGAAATGGTGCCCATGCAAGTTTTTCTCACATATGAAGGATTGAATTCCATGGTAGTAGAAGGCATGGTAGTAGAAGCATGGTGACAATATATCCACAGTTAGGAAGCAAAGGAAGACAAATGCTGTTGTTCACCTTGTTTTCTCCTTTTTGGGTCCTCAGCTACATGGTAGATTGAGCTACCCACATTCGGCATGGATCTTTCCACCCTTTATCCAAAACTATAAAAATCCCTCACAGACATACACAGAGGGGTGTGTCCATTGTGATTCCAAATTCATGCACGCTGACAGTATCAACCATCACAGCAAGACAACTTAGACTTTATCAAGTGTGATAACAGCAAAAGACAGTGCATAGTTTGTGTCTTTAATGTCCTCTCCCATCTAAGCCTCCTTTCTATTGCCATCCTAAGGCATCATGACCAAGGCAACTTACAGAAAGTTTATTTGAGGTTTACAGTTTCAGAGGGTGAGTCCATGACCACCATATTGGGAAGCATGGCAGCAAGAAGGCAGGCAGGCATGGTGGTGGAGAAGTAGCTGAGAGCTTACATCTTGATCCATAAGTAGGAGGTAGAGAGGTAACTGGGAAAGGCCTGAGATCTTGAAACCTCAAAGCCTACCCTTAATGACAAGCTGTCTCCCATGAGGCCATACCTCCTAAACATTTCCACCAGCTGGGGACCAAGTATTCAAATGAGCTCTGGAGAATCATTTTCATTCAAACAACCAAACCCTCAAAGGTCTAGATAGTGGAGCTTTGGACATCAGGGGTGATGGTCTTGAAAAATGATAAAAAAAAAAAAGTCAATAAGTAATGCCTATAGAGAAGATTGAAGGTCACTGTAAGTATGCCCATAAAGAGAACTTCAGGATACCAGGCATCCCTATCTTTCATTTGCATAATAGCAAGTGTTATTTACCTCATACTTCCACCATAATGTTCTCATCTCAAATCAAGAACAAAGGAAGCAATCAAACCCTGACTGAAACCTCTAAACCCATGAAATGCAATAAACCCATTCCCTTTATGTTACCACAGGTATTTCTTACAGTGAAGCAGAAGCAATGAGTGCAGAGAACTTCCATGCCAAATTAATATTCAAGGAAATACCTAAGGGTCAATAGAAGTTAGTCAACCAAATAGTATGATAATGACTATACTCCAGGGGAGCGTAGAGTCTTCCTAGTGTCTTGTAAACAGGAAAATGTTGAGCAGAATATGATGAGTTCAATAAGGTGGGGGTGTAGAATTACTTCAGGAATCATTAGGCAACTGCCTCACTGTGTTTGCCCCTTTGCTCTTTAGTCCACATCTCTCACTCCTCACTGTCCACCCAGGTTGCTCTCAGCCATCAGTTACTACATAACCTCCCATAAGAAGTCCTCTCAAGCACTGTGTCATACCTACAGGATAACATCTACTCAACCTGCTTTACTTGCTACTCCAGAGCACAGACCAGTTTCCATAGTCTGCTCTCATTAGCTTCTTTCTGACTGTTTCATCCAAATCTGGATGCTCAGAGAGACAGGATATGAGATTTCCCCATATTCTGTTTATTTGACTTGTAGCACAGAACAAATGCACACATTTTTAAGTGAAGAGGAGTAGAGACCATTAAAAATTCCATCCGTTACTATTGCAGCACATCTGTAAATTCAGTGACCTGTTTTGTAAGATTGGCGATTGGCTCTGGGCATGTTTTAGGGGAATAAATTAACTCAAAGCCTCCCAAGGAAAACATAGAAGTGACTCAGGGGATTGTTATCTCCTCAAGATAACATAGAAAAAGACCAGTGACAGATAGAGGCACAACCCGATTTGTTTCAGAAAATCTATACAGACCCCGTAGTCTTCTGGAGAGAATAATTAATTATATTGGAACAGAAAGAAAAATAGAAAGAAGTGCAAATATTTGGTTCCCTTGGTAAAAGGATGGAGTTCAGTGTGATGTGCAAAGCAAACTTGAGAAAATCTTTGGAGACACGATTCACCACAAAGGAAACAGAAAGCAGGTTATCAGCAGAGGAGTTTGTTTTTCTTCACATAGTGTTTCCATTTATACAGAACCTTTCTTTGCACATTAAAGAAAGAATTAATTGAAACCAATATATTCAGTTAGAGTATGGGAATAGCAAGTAACATCACTTTATTGCCCGCCCCCAAAGTCTTTTTAAGAGCAAAGAAGGAAAAATAAAAAAGGGAGATGGCAGAAATGTAAGAAAGCAAGGGCAAACTGAGAAAGGGAGGCAATGCTGGTATCTGCAAAGGGTCATGTCCCTGACTCACTCACAGCCTCTGGAGGGATCACAAGAGGTAACAGGAATGCTATCTTTATGCTTGTCATGCTAAGATGCACAGGGTAAATTACAAAGGGAAAATATTCTCTCTAAAAATGCAGTGTTGTTGCACAGACACTTGGATGTGTCATTGTTTCAGTTCTTAGTAATGGTGATGATCTCTTCTCAGAAAGCTCTTCAGAGTGAGAAAAGAATCTATGTTAATTGCAACATTACCATGAAATAATATAATTTCTACAAAAGAGGCTTGTCAACAAAGGGAACAGAACAGGTGTACAGCTTCATTTGCACTCCATCACTTCACTCTGGAAAACACACCCTGTAAATCCTGTACAAACATGAAACTCCCCAAAGACTTCAGTTTGGGTCACCTAACAGCACATAGCCCCCCTCCACACACTTCACTGCTGACAAAGCACATACCTTCCACAGTTGCTCTCTTAGGCTGGATGGTGATGGCTCCTTCTGCGATATCTTCATGCTGATGCAGTGGGTTGATTTTGGATCCCCAGCTGTCTGACCCCACCCAGAGAAAATGTCCCACTTGGTCAGCTCTTTTGGCTGCTGCAAGGATCTGCCTATGGAAAGAAACACATGAGAGCATATAGGTTTAGAAGCTGAACACAGGCATCTTCAAACTTAAGTAGAATCAAAAGAAGCTCTGCAGTCTCAGAACACAAGCAAGCAGTAGCAAAGACTATGATAAGGATTTGTATACTGCATATGTAAAGAAATTCATAAACGAATAACAAAAAAGTCAATGCCCTTTGAGGGAAACAAGGGAAAGATGTTAGAAGTCAAAGGTAAAGGAGATAATAACATGTAATAAACTGGAGACACATATTCACATGTATTAGAAATTGTGAAAGCACAACTTAGAAAAAGATCCTAAATGCCTTTCTCAAAATGGCCAAATCATGTCTTGTTTTACTTCATTTTGCAACATTGGTCTTCAGATGGAGAGGTGATATGCAGTAAATTTCACTTTTAGGAAATACTATATTAATATAGATCATAGTTCTCCAGTCATTTATTAAAATAAGCATAATTCTACTTTCAACATAAAAGTTCATTTTCTATGTTTATAGATGGATACAGTTTGCATATATCAAAGGCTACAAGAGAAAAAGTATGAAAGGGAAAAAGGACATTAGTGAGAAAGTTATCAATATTGGGATGTTGACAAGAGGTAAAATATGAGAGACACGTGCACATGCATACATATATCCACACACATATACACACTTCCATACATAAACACACATACACAAACAACTATACCCATATATACAAACCCACATACACACAGAAATTCTCATCACTCAGGACTTTCAAATTTTAGGTACCACATAAGTTCATAAGTAAATCAATAAAGATATGTTTAAAGATAACATGTGGGACAGTGAAAACTCAGATCACATTTTCTCTTTTCTGGACCAAAAAAAAAAATAGACTGGCAATTTTCTAACAAAATCATAAGAAATTATTCCCTAACAGTATGACCATCTGAGCAACAAAAGCAGAGGAGAAATTTTTGTGTGAAGTGATGAAAGGAGTGGGTAGGAATAAGTATGTAACCGTGTATTAAATATTGAAAGTCGAGGCTACTTAAATGGAGTAGACATTTGCTTCAAAAACAAACATCATATTAGAAGAAAAAATTATTCTGTATTTTTTTATCTACCCCTTTCAAAAAGATCTACAAATTTGACAGGAAGGAATCATGTAATAGAATAGCCAATTCTATACCGGCTGAGACCCCCATCAGTTGATAAGTCCATGTCTACAGCTGGCAAGTGCCTACCTCAAATCTCCACAGGTACAGAAGAACCCAGGGACAAAAGAAAAAAAAAATAGCAAGGAAAAGGACACTTCCATGGAGTGGGGGACAGATATTACAGGAGGAAGTTCAAAATAACAAATTCACTTAGCTAAGGTGTGTAAAGATAACCAACAGCAAGATATGGGAAAAACTAAGAACATAAACAAGAACTTTTGTATTAAAAATGAAAAATTACAGTTACTTTTGAGAAAACAAAGAAAACAAAACTAAATGTTATACATAAGAATGTTAAAATAAAAATAAGATTATACACAGTCAAGATTTCCTGAAGAAATGTGTAGAAAAAATAATATTATTTTCAACAATGGCTTTTAACTATTGCTAATAAGACAATTCCAGAGATCACTTCTATAGTTTATTAATTATTTACCAATCAACTGTTGAATTGAGAAGATGAATTTGTGAATTAAAAAAACTAAACTGTTGCAAAAATAGAGAAACAAAACATGTTACAAAAGTACCAACTAGAAATAACAAAATTATCCTGTAAAGTTGAGAGAAATTCAAAAAAATCCCAGAGAAATCAGATTAATTTCTTAAGAGACAAAGGGGAACAAAATATGAGAATAATAATATAATAACAAAAAATCTGAGAAAATATTTTAATTCAGAATTATAATATTTAACATATAATGAATTCCAATGCAAAGAGAATTTTCACATGTGCCCAGTGAGGCATTCACATTTGGAGAGATGAGGACATCTGGCAGAGGCGGGAAAGTTAGAGGAAGCCAAGAAAACAGGTTAAGACCAGCCACATATAAATAAATGAGCATTTACTCAAAGTTCAGACAGTGACTAAATTCTAATGTGAGTCACAAAGGTTAGGTAGAGTTTGTGCAATCTCCATACTATAGGAGAAAGCTGCAGTGCATGAACAAGTTCCTTGTAAACATTAAACTGTGTTTAACTAGAGGCTGTCTGTATATATAGAGGCTACAGTTTTTATAAGAGATAATATTAATTATTTCTTGTAATCATTTACTTAGACATTTAATTTTTCTACAGAGTTGTGGGGGAGTAAAATTTACAGTATTCTTTTATTTTAAAGAAACTTTTACTTATTTCCCTTAGGAAATAAAATAAAAGAATAACTAATGGGCACATGTTACTTTCATGTACAGAGTTATATTTTTGAAGACTCATTTTGTTCTTCCTTGAAGTTCAAATTATCAATACTCATGACTGATTCAGCATTTAGCATCCTTTCAAAACTGAGATATTAATGCCATCTAATTCCTGTTTTCAAAGTGTCGGGAGTTAATGTTGCAGGAAATGTCAAAAATTTCCATCTCCAATGTACAGTTTTTGAAAAAAGAATCAACATTGTGGGGATTCTGTAATCTTCAGATGGTTCTGCCTTGAAGATCACATTCTAGAAGAAACATATGCACCAGATTTTTATCACTGTGCTCAGAAACCAAGATGCCAACACATAAATTGCAATATTGAATAATATTCAATATAGAAAGTAGCTTCATTACAAAAATACACATACTTTATGAGGGGATTATGTACATTTTCTACCCAAAATATAAGCCATACACTACAGGACAAAAGTATTATAATCTTATTCACAAGACTATGATTTTAAAATCTCAACACAGACATACATTACTAATGTATCGGATGTTAGTAAATATATAAAGTAGACAAGAAAAGACATAAAATGGTTGACAAGGATGTTAATAATATCAGGGGGAAACTGGAGCCCAAAGACCAATATAATGTAAACAAAACCTCACAAGTAACTAAAACACAAAGGGGAATAAGACAGCCCAAGATTGATGCAAACAGCATTGTGCCAGGAGAGAAATAATGTATTTAATGGCCATCCAAAACATTTTCCCACAGAAGTGCATAAATGAAAGAGAATCTGAGACAGACAAAGACAAAGTTCAGCAAAACAATGCCATGAGCAAAAGACATGTGCAAGAAGTACCCAGTACCAAAGACATTTAGCTTGACAACTGCATATGTGGTACATGTAAGTTTTAAAATGATAAAACTTGAACCAAGACTTAACCCTGTTTTAGCCCCAAACCTGCAATCCTAGCAGTCAGAGATTGAGGCAGGAGGATCATGAGTTAGAGGCCAGCTGGGGTTATAAAGTAAAACCCTGGAGTTGGGAGGAAGGGAAGAGGGGGAGGGAGGGAGAGCAAGCAAATGAACAAAAGTATCAGCCATAAAGTCCCAGGGAATAAAGCTTCTACATAACATTAAGCACTTGAGCACTAGACTCAGAATTTTATTCATTCATTCAATGGCATTGATTGAGAACCACCTATTCTGTTAGTATCAGGAGTGATAGTAAGGTTAAAAACACCATTCAAAAGTCATCTGGTGTAATGATGGCTAGAGACAATGGACAATACAGACTTATTCAACAACATTCAACCATTCAACAACAACACAGGATGCCATGGGCATAAATCAAAAAATTAAAGTATTATGAAAAGAATTTTCCAGAACCACTCTGGGCAGAGGTATTTTTCTTGATATACACCAGAAACGATGGAAATATCTACAAAGGAGGGGACAGTAATGGCTTCCTGGCCAGCAGTGTATGCAACATGGAGTGTGTAGACCTCCCCACAGGACCGCTTTAAAAGACTTTCATTTGACCTATGGGACAACTGAGATGCAAAGAAAATGGGAACTAGGGATAGAAACCTATTCAAGGACAGAGTAATGATTTATGTGGTGAAAATATTCTCAAATTCCACTTTCCAGATAATGGTTTTGTGACCTCACTTGTGGTCAAGGCCTTCACAGTGGGATGCTAGAAAGATCCAGGGCTGTGGAGTGGGACCCATGGAGCAGGGAGAGGGAAGGAAGTCTTATGAAAAAGACCTTAGAAAATCTCATTGAAGAAATTATCATGGTCTGAACCCTTCAATTTTACCCAGTAACAATAATTCACTTTCAAATTCAATAACACAGAATTTTAAGATACATGGTAAAAATTCAAAATATAACTCTTCCACACAAGGGAAATAGAACCTAACACATTTCTAGACGATTGTATTGATGGCCTTTTTAAGGAAAGGACTGATCTTTCTGGAAGCTACCTTATAAAATCTTAAAATCTAAACACATCTATAGTGTGCAAAATAACGAATCTATGATTAAATTTTAAAAGAGGATATGAAAAATTCTATGTTCACTATAGATATGATATATTAGTCTGATATATTACCTATCACATTATATTATGTATTATTAGTACATATTTCCCATATCTATAGTTTAGTACACATATTTCTGTATAGGAAGTTTGCCATTGTATTATTTTTTATAACTGTGAGATTCTGTGGTGAAAAATGTAATTGTCAATCCACAAGGGAGAAGTTAAATAAATTGCAGAGTACACAGGTAAAATAAAGTTATGTGTATAGATTAAAAAGCTGCGCAGATCCACAAGCACTGATAAACAACGCCCTCTGTTATAAAACACTAAAGCATGCTAGGTCAAGAGCAGACACATGCCGTACACGTACAGGTACTTAAAAATGGATCAGGAGCATAGTACAGAATGTTTCCAGAATGACACATCAGAGATTGACAAGCCAGGAGCCCTGCTACCCACGAGGGAGAACTTGCTATCTAGGATACAGGGTGCAAGACATTTTATTTGGGGTTTTGGACACTGTTAGAAAAAAATTTTAGCCTTTCAGTTAGGTGCAAATTACTATTTATTTTTAAAAAGACAAAAATAAGGATTCTAGGTTTAGGGAGGAGAGGACTGGACCTTCCTCAACTGCATCTACCAGGATGAGCTGAATCTCCAGGGGAGACCTTGCCTTGGAGGAGGTGGGAATGGAGGGTGAATTGGGAGGCTGTGGGGTGGGAGGAGGGAGGACAAGGGAATCCGTGGCTGATATGTAAAATTAAATTAAAAAAATAAAGATTCTAAACTGGGTTATGGTGTTCAGAAATGGAAGCAGGGGGCATTTTAGAAGAGATTCAAAGGGTAACTCTGCATGGTGTGGCTGCAAATGCAAGTAGCTAGGCAAAAAGGGAAGTTAAAAATGACAAGTTTTCAGTGCAGGAAATCAGTGCAGAAAGGAATAGGCAGGTGTGGACTGTAGACATCCAACGGTTGGTATTCTCAGTTCAAATTCTGAGCAATGAAGGCAGAATTATAAACCTTTTGTACTAACAAACACCATTCTTGGGATAAAAGCCTGCAATATTTAGAACTATTTTTCTTAATACAACTTTTCAGAGTCCTAGTACTTTTTCTTTCTACCAATAATTCGATACATTTTGTTCTTAATAGAAATGAAACTACAGCATAGCAAGGTGCTACTGCTTCTGTGGCTGGCAAACTGTGTGGGACAGCAAACACAAAAGACTTTACCACCTTGTAATTACAGCTCTGATCTGACTTTTTTCTGCTCTCCTTGCCAGCATCCTCATCCTTCTGCCTCCTAAAGCTGTGACATGCATAGGAATGAGGTTCACCAGTCATCCTTACTTTATATCCTCATCGTTGGCAAAAATCACGACGGCCCTGGAGTTGGGGGTGTCCAAGAGCTGTTTGATAATTCTATCAAAGTCAATGGTCCTGTCTTTGCGCTCTTGGGGGATTCTCACGGACTGGGCAATGCAGAGCCCACCTGTTTAAGAAAAGAAAGCAGAGTGTCAATAAAGTCCCAACAGAGGTATCGGTAAAAAAAACAAACAGGGAAGATAGTGGGGGGGCAGTTGATACTGAGTCTATAGCATTTTCTTAGGGATGCCTTTGTTTCAGGAAGGCATAAGATACCATGCTTATTCTTGAACTATTTTTGCAAACTTCACTATTTTGCAAAGCATAGCCTCACTCTTTGTAATGCATTTTGAAAACCAATACTTCCCAGGAAAGCTACTGGTATTAACTTTGAGGAAGTAGGTAAAGGGTGACAGACAAAGTGTGTGGATGGAGGTCTTTACAATGTATGTCATGTGTTACGTTCATGTAATAGACACTGAAGCAACTAGTTTCCATATTTATGCCTGAGAGTTTTTTGAACTTGAATTCCCAGACAGTTCTTTTCTCCACCAACACATGGCTCTCTGTTTTTAAAGATCAGCTCCAAAGCAATAAAATGAGAAGCAAAGGAACCAACAAGAACACTGGCTATTACAAACAAAACTGTATAGGTCACATATGCCTGGCCACCCCGCTGAAAACCTGTTTCAAATATTCTGTGATATCTTCCCAGAAATCAATATATTATAGTAACTGGTGTCCCCTGCTTTGTGTTAGGGAACAAGAGGATTAAATAGATTTTTTACTCCATGCTTCTGAGAGTCTTCATGACCTCAATCGATTTTAATGAATGTCTGAAGGAGAAATGGGGGCAGGGGCACTTTACTGAACAATTGATGAATTTTATTTTATTCCAACTGTTGCTTAGTCATCACTACTAATTTATAGCATTTTACAAGATACACTTTTGGACAGGGGAGTGAAGAGAAAAGAAGGAGAGAATATATTTGTAGAAAAAAATAATTATGAAGACCATCCCAGGGGTAGAACACTTAAGTGGGAATGAGAAAACCACCTAGATCTTCCTGTCATGCACTGGGAAGATATTAAAAAAACGGGCTTTCTTACACTTTGAACATGGGCATGTATGAGTATAAATAGGCTTCCACTACTCTGGAATAATCCTCTTGTATATTGTAAAGATTTGTCACTTGAATTGGTTTAATAAAAAGCTGACAGGGCAGTAGCTGGGCAGAAAGTTAGGCAGGAAAACCAGACTAGGAGAATTCTGGGAAGAGGAAGAGTGGAGTCAAGAGTCACCAATCAGAATCAGAGGAAGCAATATGAGAATGTCATACTGAGAAGAGGTACCATGTCATATGGCTAAACATATATAAGAATTATGGGTCAATTTAAGTGTAAGAGCTAGTTAGTAATAAGCTGAGCTACCAGCCAAGCACTTATAAGTAATATTAAGCATCTAAGTAATTATTTGAGAACTGGATGGCCGGACAGAAACTTCTGTTTACATTCCACAAACACAGAAAAGCATAATCTCTGATCCCAAATTAAGACTCCACTGAACTTTAGTCTCAGTTGGTATTATTGTTATGCTAGACCGTTTCTCCAACTTCAGCTCTCAAGAAAATACCTGTAATACTCTTCAATATACATATGCCCTACAATGCTGTAATCAGGTTAATCAATCTAGCTGAAATTTCTAGAACCATACATACAACAAGAGTAGATACTTCTTTTAAGTACAACTGAAAGGTTCATTAACAGAAATCATATCTTGGCCTTAAAGAAAAAGAAAATGAAAGCTCACAGAAATCATACAAAGTATAGACTCAGATCTTAACAAAGTGAAAGTCAATTACAAAAGTCATAGGAAGATCCAGATATTTAAAAATTCAAAATAAGACTTGTCCAATTACCCCTGAGTCAAATAGAAAGTGTCCAAAAAGTTAAATATTTTGAGAGGACTTAAAACTATAGTACATTGAAATTAATGTATAATATCTAAAATAGTAGTTAGATGGAAAACATATTTATACTAGAAAGCAAGAAAGAATTAACATAGGCAAACTCTGCTCCTAAAGAGAGAACAGGTGAGTAAACACCAAGAAAGCAGAGATATGATTAAAAATTAAAGCAAAAATCAATAGATTTAAAATAGAGAAACAACAGAGAAAAATAGAGTAAAAATACCATTATTGAAATGGTCATTAAAAATTGATAAATCTTGAGCTAGGATGACCAAGGAGGGAAATCACAAAGACAATATGAGGGATAAAATAGAAATAGCATTTTATTATTTATTAAGCAGTTGCAATGTTATTTATTAAGCAGTGCTGTTTACCATGTGAGAGAAGCCATGAGGCACAACAAAACCCACCATAAGAGTTTATTAAGGGAAGAGAATAGAAGGGGTATGCATAGGCCTATGGAATGACTGTGCAGGAAGAGAGGAAAGGAATAAGTGGAACCTGCTTTTATAGGTTCCCCACATACACAAGCACATATGGGCTTACATAGCTATGCGACTCATGCATGTAGATTGTGTGACCATGTTGCACACACATTACATGATCATGCAGTGCACAGATTATGTAGGGTGTAAGGCCCTGGAATGATTAAGCATCTTGCCTGGCTACTAGACAGTGTACACGAGGTCATGTAACTGGGGGAGTGGCTAGGAATTCTAACACATTATGCATTCTGTCCATGGATGTAATGAAATTTTGTACTTTTAAACTCAGAAACATCAAGGAAATAGAAGATTTCTTTGAAATAATACAAGTTATAAAAGCCAAATGAAAAATTAATCATCTGAATAATCCCAGATCATCTACATGATTCTATATAAATTATAAACAGCAATTTGATGTTTTAGCAATACCTTCATGAGAGAAAGATATAGGCTCAAATGGTTTTATTAATGAATTCCAAAAAACCTGTAGAAAGCTATGAAGCCATCTACATAAGATTCTTCAAGAGCAAGTAGGTTACGGTTTAATTCATTATACGAGGTCAGTATCATATAATGTTGCCAGAATCAGATGTTTTAAAGGACAAGAAGAGATCCCTATGGGTAAGGTAGGTGGTGGATTGATGTGGATTGTTAGGTGGCCTAAGATGTCAGTCTGAGCTATCGGCACTATTTCAGGTGTCATTAAACTTCAATTCCCACCGCAGGAAGCATCATGGAGCCATGCAGTAAAGAACAATGGGGTCGCATGCTATCCTAATCTTAAGAAGAAAAAGATAGCTATAAGCCTGGCTCCATGGCATGAAGAATTTGATTGCCATGAGTGATAAGAAAAAAGAAAGAAAGAAAGAAAGGAAGGAAGGAAGGAAGGAAGGAAGGAAGGAAGGAAGGAAGGAAGGAAGGAAGGAAGGAAGGAAGAAAAAAGCAGTGTTCCTAGGCAAAGCAGATACAATGGTAAGGCAAAAACTCCAAATTTTATCCATCACCAGGATATTTTGATTTTGCTTCTAAAGATCTGGCCAGTATGAATGCCTAAAACCAGCTTCTACCCTTAGACAGAAGATATCACAAGGTTTCAAACAGAACACAGATACTGTTTGGTCTTCCAGTCTTGCCCCATCACCATTCATGTGGTTTCAGGTTAAGTTCTGCCATCCAACTGTTTGCTGAAGTCTCAATAAGTTTGTGCTAAAGTTTGAAGGCAAATGCCAAGATTAAGTACAGAAAGTGAATCAAGATAAACTGATAGGCTAGGTCAGATTTCTCTCTGAGGTAAACATCTGAACATGACTTCCTTCATTAAGGGTAGGAAGGGATAGGACTCCATTCAAGTAATTGATTCACCTCATGGTCTCTACAACCAAGAATAAACTGTTGTATCAGTTCAGTTAGATTCAGGGGTATAAAACTGAGTTATGAAATTGCCTTTAATTGTAGGGCTAGAATTGACCATAAATTGTTCAAGTGGTTGATCAACCTTATTAGGTCAACTGGTATGGACTATGCTGCATGAATATTCTGATTTTCCTTAAATTTGAGTGTCAGAAAAATACTTCTAAATATCACAGCAGTTGATCCTCTTTGTTAGATCAATGAATTGGGTATGAGGGAAGATAATGTATGTTGGTAGATATTTGAGTCCTCAACTTGTTGAAAGAAGAGTAAAACTGGAAAGAGTCAACAGTAACCAAGTTTTTTTCTTAAGGGGTCTGCAGATCCTATATTTCAGATTGGTTTCTTGAATGTACATAGAATTATTGTGGAGTCTAGTCTAAAACAAGTTAAAAATGCCACAGTTAAAAAAAATAAGAAGCATCTAAATATTTTAAAGGAAAACACTCTTGAAACCTATCTTTTAAAACATTAACAGCCCAGGAGGTAGAGATGAGGAAATGAGGAGAAAGTTGGAGGGAGGCAGGAACTGGGGAGAGGATATGACAAAAATACATTTTATACATGTATGAATTTTTCAAAGAATAAAAAGAGTACTTAAAACACTAACATAACACAGCAATATAAGAATTATTATGTGGTAGCTAATAAGTGACTATGGAATATGGAATGGTAGGTTTAGGGTGAGAGATGCATCTGTTCCTTCTGAACAACATACCATGGTAGCTAACCTTTAACGCATACAACCTTGTACCCACAGTATAGAAGGATCCCTGCCAACAGTGATAATGAGCTCCGCTGTATTATGAATGTGTAAGGAACCTGACAACATGGCAATGACCTATGTCACTCTAAATAGCAGTGTTTTAATTGGAAATACTGTGACTAAGAATTGCATTGAAAATGGTATTATGATTTGTAAATGTCCTCTTTATTGCGATGCATTTTTTCAATCTGAAGCTGCTTTCTATACTTGGCTTGGAAAATTAAGATAAACTAAATAACAGTATTCATGTCCCTAGTTGCTAACTAGGATATTATTTTGTTCTTCTCAGTGATTTCACTTTGCTCATGGAAAGGTAATCTATGTCAACTCCCGTGTTCATTTGATATTCACATAGCATTTTCATTCATTTATTAATTTTTACACACTTCTTACTTCTGTGTAAGATAACTGCACCAAAGCAAAAGGGTTAGGAGTCATGATCCTTGCCATGTCACATTATAGTTTGTGGCCTTAAGAAATTCATATTTTGGGGAGAGAGAGAGAGGAAGGAAGAGTAAGCTGTACTCATGTTAGTGTATGTGCACACACATGCTAGTGTACTATAGAGCGTCTAAATGCAATCATAAATCAGAACAATATACTTAGCTAGCATCCAGTTGTTGGTTTGGAGAAACCTTCCAACAGAGTAAACAATGTGTCCCTTGAAAAATGGATAACTCTATGATTACATTCAGAAACACTTAATATTTAGCCTGGTCACCCTTCAGTATAAAGAAGCAAGAAGTGCATAAAAAATTAATGAACGTGTGAAAATGAAAATGCTAGGTGAGTATTAAATGGACAAGGGAGTCAACATGGATAAGCTTCCCATGAACAAAATGAAATCACTGGGAAGAACAAAATAAATGATGATACCATTGAACCATTATTCAGTGAACCAAATGCCCTCACTTTCATGTGGATATAAGTGCCAGATTGAGTAAATGACTGTACAAAAATGAATGAAACCTCTTTACAGAACAATTCCAAATAGAAAGCACAGAGGAAACACAGGAAAGACAATACCATTAGTGGAACACTTTAATAGTGACTGTTGCCTTTGGGTCACAATGATGAGTACTGCAGTCTGTGTAAGAAACTTTATGATAAATTGAACATTTATGTCCCCTAAAAGCATTTACCCCCCAAATGCATATTAACTACCTGGGTGACTATAACATATTCCTTTAACATCTTTGATACTCTTTGAGCAGGTGGGTATAAATTCGTCTAGGTCCTTGAATGCAGGTGCTATGGCTCGTATGTGTCTGTTCAAATTTCTTATGTTGGAATCTCATGCCCAATGCCACACCATTCAGTTCCCAGGTGATACTGATGATGCTGGTCTGGAAACTACACTGGATGAACCTGCTGCAGGCAACATGGAAGTAGATGCTGAGAAATACTCCTTTGTGTACCCCCACATGAGTTATAGCTAGCTCTGGGAGGTGGTAGTGATGTTGTATACTGATATTCCAGCCCAAAGAATCTCTGAAGATGGTGGCCTGGGGAGAAGGAAAGGAATGGATCATTATGCTTTGTTATAAAGTGCACAATAGTGCAGAGAAAGAACAATGGAGAAGGTGTCTGTGGGTAGTGGTCAACCCTATCTCAATGCTGTAATTCCTCCATGTCTGCAGGCATTATGCAGAGGCAGGGAATGAAATGGTCTGTAAAGTGTCCTGGGGCTGCTGGGGGGAAGTCATGGCTACTTTACCACCTTCTCTGCAGGAGTAAAGGAAGTATTTGGATGGAAAGCTGGCTTCCCATCACGATTCAATTACAGCTGAATGATTAAGCAAATGAGAGCAAACTCCATTTGGCTATTCGATTAGTGGAGGGGCAGTCCACACTCTCAGTTGCTGCTCATGGAGTACACAGTGGGGCAATTGATAAGTAGGGTTTCATGACTACAGAATGGAGATGATCACCCCCTTTTAACTGAGAACTGCTCACAGGTGAGCCTAATCAAATACCTTAACAGAACAGAAATATGGTCTATTATCATGGTAATGGGGATGAGCAAGTACATAAAGCTAAAACTTGAGCAAAGAAAGAAGATTGGAACATGAAGGAAGAGAGGTGAGCATGCTGTTTTCATCTGCTCTTGGAAGGCATCCCTTGTGCCTGCTGGAAGGAAAATCACCTCATTTGCATCAGATCCATAGAAAAAGGCTTAAAAACTCTCTTAGGCTGTAGGCAGATGACTTCAACACAAGCATTCAGATGAAATGTGTTATGTCAGAGATATGCCAACCTGAGGGGGGAAATCTGTGTCCTGGGGGGGTCTACCAACAAAAAGGGGATCTGGAATGTCTCCTCCAATATACTCTTGATGTTCAGTTTCAGCTGGACTATTTTTCCATAATGATGACTCAGCACATATGATCATACTTTCACCCCCACACTGGTGTCCTACTGAATGCTATTTCCCCCCCATTTTTGGTTTTGCTTACAGCTAAGTCTCTCCCATGGGACTCATTTTGCCTATTGTGTGCAATGTTACTACTGCACAAATGCAAGCCACATTTGAAGAAATAATTGTTCAGCAGCTGGAGCTTAGGAATCTAAATTTTAAAAATTACCTTTTTTTATTTTATATACATGCTTGCAGGCATAGTGTTTGTATGTACATAATGTGTATGTAGGTGCCATGGAGGCAGGAAAAGGGGCATCAGATCCCTTTGATCTGGAGTTACAGGTGGTTGTAAACTGTCTTATTTGGGTTCTGGAAACTTAACATGAGTCTACTACAATAGCAATATGTGGGCTGCAGAGATGGTTCAGCCATTAAAAGTAGTTTTTGATATTGCAGAGGACCTGGTTTCAGTCCCCAGAACTCAATAGTAGCTCACAGTTGTCTGTAACACCACTTCTAGAGGATATGACACTCTCTTCTGGCCTTCATGGATACTGCATGCACATGTGAGACATGCATATAGGAAATGCACCCATGCATGTTAAAAGCCATGAACAATAAATTTTAAAGAGCATCAAGTTCTGTTAACTGCTTAGCCAAATCTCTAGCCCCAAGAATCTAACTTTTGAAAAGTATTTCCTTTACCTAGCCAAGTTTTTAACCAATAAACATTGTAATTTCTCAGTCCTATGAGATGGAGTGTCCACAAACATTAGAATTGAGCAGCATTATTATAAAAATTACACTTGAAAAGTCATGTCACTGGGGCTAGAGAGATGGTTTGGTATTTAAAAGCTCCAGTTGCTCTTCCTGAGGACCTGGATTCAATTCCTAGCATCTATATGGTCTACAATTGTCTTTAACTCCAGTCTCAGGCTATCTACTGCCCTCTTCTGGTTGTCACAGGCACTGCATACATGTGGTACACAGACACACATTCAAGAAAAATATTCGTTATTTGTAAAATGAAAATGAATAAAAGTTAAAGAGAAACAATTTAAAAATAGTCATGTCACTGACAGGACAACTCCATTCTTGCCACCTCAGCTTTGAATGGGAGGGTAATTTTCAGTGGCTTGAGGAGACAAGCTACTGAGATAATAAAGAGAATCTCACTTGGAAATCAATCTTTTCTTCATTTGGAGCTGAAAGCTGGGAGGTTTTGTCCTTCTCTGGTAGGGAGCAATCTGTAACAGCAAGAGACATCAGGAGCCAGAGCACAGACTTCTTCCAATAAACCCTGTTGCTCTCCTAACTGATTATAGATTCTCTTCCATCTAAAAGCAGAAGAGGAAACAATTTACAGTCAGCAGCTCAGTGTAGGCAGAACCTTTCCTAGTGATGAGGCCTATTACTTAGCTATGCCAATTCAATTTAGCAAACACTGAACTGATGCAGCGAAAGATTTGTAGGTTTTTTTTTAAACAATCCTACAAATATGTTAAATATGTTAGTAAAAGGATTATCTGATTAACCAGGGAACTCAGATCAGGGCAAATGAAGATCATCATTTATCTGAATTGAGAGACTAGGTGATAATTTTCAAAATCAGATGTCATTCCATATGACTTTTGTTTCTTAATATATTCAATACCATCCTTCCCTCCTATTAAGCAGAGGTGTTTTGAAATTAAGTGCCTCTTTAGATTGCAGGTAGTATTAGGATTTTCATCTTTCAATGATTCATGATAAATGACTATATATTGTCTTACCCTCATATATGGTATATCACATATGGAGAGGAAGATAATTTGAATATAAGGACATGATATATCTGTTTTCTCATAATTCAAATATTCAGTTATTGGAAGTATATTCCTTAAGACTCAGGAAGTAGGTGGGGCTTATGTAACTCTGAAAGTGAAGAAAACATACAAATCCCAGAATATCATGAAACCTAGAAGGTTCACCAGGGCCCTTCCTGAAGTTATATAAGCAGTAACATTTTCTAGGAAAATGATGCTCTCAGATCTACTGGTCTTCTTGAAAGTTGTGGAGGGAGCTCCAGAGATGTACCTTTCCTGAACTGTCACTCAGCTAGGGTAGACTTTTCTTTCAGGTATCCATGCTCCTATAGTTAACCCCTCATTCATACTTCTGTAACTAGGTCAATAAACTCATTGGCTCACTAGCTCAACTTTGGGTGTAACCTTTTATCTGCTCTGGCATCAGTGTCACATCTGGATAAACAGATATTTCTTCCTGTTTCCTCAGAAAAGTCCTACACAAATGGGTTAAAAGTGGACACGACATCTAGTTAGAGAAATCAAAGACTGTATGGAAGAGGTCATCTAAGGTTGATAGTTTACATCGGTGGAGACTAAGAACTAGAGAGGGAAAGGCCCAAGTTCTTTGTGGAAATGATTGCCTAGCTGCCATTTTCCCTGAAGTTTTGCCAAAAGATCTATGTTTTCGATAAAAGTGGTGAGGTTTGCATCTCCAAGCAATAGCTTACCTATCTATGGTCACAACAAAGGTTTCAGCTCGGTTTATCTTCCAGCCTCATTCTGAGTAGGAATGACTACATGTCACTTAAAGGACAAATTTGTAGGTAATACTTCAGGGGGAGGAGGGAAGGTTTTTTTTTTTGTTGTTTTTTTTTTTTTTTTTTTTTTTTTGTCTTTTGAAGTGGGAGAGCAGGGAAAGTGAACCTGTCAGGGCCTTTTCCTCCAGCCATGGCTACATTTTGATTTATGGAGTCATTACTATGTTCTTGGCATCTTGGCACCATCAAGCCATAAATGAAAGTATGAATACCAACCCAACACCTATTAGACTGATAAGTCCGAAAAAAAGTCAAGAGAACCAAAGACTTTAATATGTCATCATTTAGACAAAGAAGCAGGGCCAGGTGCTCTCCACTTCCTGATATGGGAACTAATGGAGCACCTTCTTATATAAGCAGTCCTTAGTCAGTTTTCTGTGCTTAATAAGTAAACAAAGTCAGAAGTGATCTTTGGCTTCAGTGACTTCTTATCTGAATACAAAAGGACAGAAAATCCTTGACTGTGAAAAATTTCAAGTAGATCATAAAGAAAAAGAGACACCTGGGGAATCATGTACTACAATGAAGACCAGAAGAAGTGAAAGCAAAGTCACCTTCATGGGTTTGGGAACAAGACTGTTAGATAATAACAGAACAGACAGAGCAGGAAAAGACATGGAGGAAATAGAAACAATATTAGGAGATAAAGAATTGGCATCTGAAACATATTTTTGGGGACATCTGACTGGGTTACTGATTATTCTTAGACGTGAACTCTGAATAATCTTTGAAAAACCTGTTTCCCATTCTAGATTTTGGAGAGAAAGGAAGAATGAAACAATAACAACTGCATTCACCAAGAATATTCTCAACCCCAGAGCACAGGGAACATTCCACACAACATGGAAAGGTAGGTTTGATGGCAGTGAAGCCAAATAAAGACAAGTGGTACTAAATTTGTATAATCAGGGTTGAACTGCATAAAACTTCATGTGGCAAATCTATGAGAAACTTCCAGTTGGTGTGCCAGGGAAACACACACTTCACATTCAAAGCACTATTTTTACATGTTAGTAACAAGTGAGCCCACATCTTCCAGCCAAGAAACATTGGAAAGTAAGCCCTCATCAAAGATGCTAAGGAAGTTCAGTGTCACTCTTTGGTCTGACAAGCACCTGCAGCAAAGTTTGGGGTGTGGAGGTTTGAAGCAATGACAGTAGTTGGGGCAATAGACTGAGCAACCAAAGTGTCTGCAGGTCTTGTAGGGAGCTCCAGCAGAGAGGCACCTTTCCTGAGTTGCCACCCAGGCTGGGGTCAGGCAACTTCCTTTTAAGTCATTCATCTCAGAGGAAGTTATAGGGCTTTCTCTTGTGCTTTCTGATGTTGTGCTGTGAGTCACTTCTCTTGCCGCTTTGTATCCACATTTTCCCTACTGATTCATCCATTCCTTCAAAACACATTTATTAAACAACTGCTAAGTTTCCATACACTGTGTTTCTGGCTATGTAGCAATCAACATGAAAGAAAGACTTCCCACTCACTTACATGGTGATATGTACTAACAGGGCAACTCTCCTTTTTAAATATTTTCTTTCAAGATAGTGATGTCCTATACAATTTCTGTGAGCTAGTTTACAACTGCAATCCCAGCACAGAACATCTCATCCTCAAGAACAGCTGGTATCCTCACAGGTCATGAGTGGGTTAATGAAGAATGTGCTCTCATTTAGGAAGCCTTGGGAAGGCAAGCTGTTCCTTTCCTTGAGCAAGAAATAAGAAATTGGCTTATTTTTCACAGCCACTGGTCTTTCCTTTCACCAGATTATTCTCACCAGTCAAAACCAATTGGCATTTGTCTCAAGGAAGCTCCTCTGCAAAGATGTCTTTGTGTCCCAGGACAATCAGAAAGGGGTTAATTTCTGAAGTTCAGGCTTGGCTGGGATTTCCAAAGTACTGTTTCCTTTCAGTCAGTTCTCGTGTGTGTGTGTGTGTGTGTGTGTGTGTGTGTGTGTGTGTGTGTGTGTGTGTGTGTGTACCATTATATTATATTTCTAATTTCACGATATAATTTTATATTTGTGAATTTCCAGTAATGTACATATATATTTATTCTAGTACTGTAGTATTGTTGCAGGCCCTATAGAAGAACCTATTTATGTTGCTTTTCTAGATGGCCACATTGTCAAAATATCTGCTGAATATTTATATTTATAGCCATAGAGTTTAGATCCATAGATTTGTGCTGCTTTCAACCTTGGTCAAAGAAGATTCTTATCACCATGATGTTAATTAGAGACATATTACTGTTCAGAGTGCAGAGAGTGAGGGTTATGGGTGCTCAGCTGTAGATGAGCTGTCATTCTCATATTGCCTAACCTCCCTCAATGTTAGGGGAAAATTAATGACACCAGTATTCTGACCATTCTCTTTGGTTCTCTATGTTCACTCTCTACTGTAATAACTCACCTTCCTCTATAACAACTTTTCATTGAGTCCAAAAGTTTTTCACAACTTTATTTGAATTTATATTGCTTGTTTTGTGGTATGGGTTTTGAAACCGGGGCTAGCAGCATACCAAACACACTTTCCACCACTGAATTAATGCCTCAGCCCTGTCTGTATTTTTGCTCAAACACTACGATGTACTTCAAGCACTGGACAGAAGTGCAGACACTCATCTTCCTTGTAGATGGGTGACTGGACCTTAGAAATGAAGCAGTTTTCTTCAATCCTTCATACTCAGAGGTAGTTCTAATACAAAACCGAGAAATTTTCATCTTCTGCCCTGAGCAACTGACTTGGAAGCTCTACTGAGATTTCCCTCATCTTCTGCACCTCTCTTCCCTCTATCACATCTTGCCTTCATTCTTGTACTCATCAATAAAATATAATGTGTGCAATACTTGCAGTTCCTGTACAGCCTTTTAGGCTAACAAACTCTTCTGAATAGAGAACTGTGGTGATATATTGTGTACCTGAATATATTGTGTACCCTAATAAATTTATCTGGGGATCAGAAGACAGAGCTAGCCACTAGATTAGACATAGAGGCATGAAAGTGGTGGCACATACCCTTAATCCTATCACTCGGGAGGCAGAGATCTGTCTGGATCTCTGTGTGTTCAAGGCCACACTGGGAACAGAGCCAGGAGTGGTGGCATATGCCTTTAATCCCAGTACTAGAGATCTCATGACTTTGCTCCCAAGTATTTCGGAAGCACACATGCCTTTAATCCCAGGAATCCTAGAAAATTTAATCCCAGGAAAGAAGGAAGATGGCAGGGCACAGAAAGGTGTATAAGGCAAGATTGGCTGTGGCTTGTTCCATTTCTCTGATCTTTCAGCTTTCACCCCAATGTCTGGCTCCAGGTTTTCAATTAATAAGACTATTTAGCAATTTATGTTACAGAGAACTTTTTTTGGTAACTCTTTCATAACAACCCTTTTTTCTATAGTTATTCTGAGGCAGGTATATTATGTCAACCCCTTAAATATTTTCCTATGCATGTCTTCCTAGAAGGAAAATAGAAAGTTCACCATCTTTTCAGTGGCAAATAAAAAACAATTTATACTCATAGCTTTAAGTTTGTTGTATGAGGTTGATGAAATGTCTCATCGCCTGAATTAAATTCTATATAGAAATATGTAAAGTATTACACACATATAATTATGGCAATAGAATGGGTATGTTTGTTCAAAGTAAAAATTAGAAAGACAATGTAAATAATTGTCATTGAACTAGTGACCTCTGCCTGCTTTGAGATAAATTAAATTGATCCTTAAGGATTCTGTCTTTTCTGAACCCTTTGCTGCAAGTCTCTTTTTTACTTATTGTTTCTGCTATGATCTATCCTTACTGCAGCAAACTATTGCTACAGTTAAGACTTAACAGACTACACATATCAAAAAGAGCCATCTTCAGATGATTTGAACATTTATCATTGTTAAAGAAATATCACTCTTTATCAGTGTGAATGTCTCAAACCAAAGAAGTGGAAACAGATGATTCCTGCCTCCAATGGCTTTAGAAATGTATCATCCTCCCCATTGTCACAGAGCTGAGAGAGAGTGCTTCCCTTCCCCAGGAAAGCATGCATTATTTAAAGCCCCTGCCAGCTCATGCTTCTATAAGCACAAAGGAGGCCTTTTAGCATCATACTCATCCTCTTTGGACCCAAAATCATGCATAAATGCTTCCAAAGTGTAATGGGTAATTTTAATTGTCACCTTGATGAAACGTAGAACAATCTTGAAAACAAACCTCTTGATGCATCCATGAGGGAGTTTCTAATTTGGCTAATTGAGATAGGAAGGCTACCCTAATTGTGGGTGGTACCATTCCTCTGGCTAGGGATCAAGGATTGAGTAGATGTAGAAAGCCACCTGAGTACCAATACTCATCTCTCTCTGATTCTCAACTGCTGATGCAATGCAAACAGGGGCCATATGTTCTTACTGCCATGACCTCCCAAAACTGTAGTCAAAAAGAAACTCGCCCTTCTCTTCAGTTGTTTCTTGTTGTAGGTTTGGTCATAGCAGGGAGAAAAGCCCTGAATATACCGAGTTGCAGAAGATTCACAGAACTTTTTACAGTATAATACTGAGTTCATTGAGTTATTCAAGAGTATTAGAAAAGATATTTCAGGGTCAGAAACCTGGTGCAAGGGAAACTCCTAGGAATCTGCAAGGATGACCCCAGCAAAGGTTCCTAGCAATAGTGGATGCATAGCCTGAACTGGCTATCTCTTGTGGCTATCCAGGACTTCCAGTGGAGGGATTGGGGCACCTGCCCAGCCACACAACCTTTGACCTACAGTCTGTTCTGCCCTGCCTATGGGATGTGTGGCACAGACATACCTAAATGGAATGGCAGGAGTCATAAAGCCAGCACAGCTGCTTCACAAAGATGCAGCAGAGCTGAGCCACATGATGGCTGCCATGCCACCACTGGTTTTTATCTCAACCTGTTACGTACTTGAGACACTTTTAATATTTATACAATTTGAGGATATTTGATTGATGGAAAATTTCTTATGAATCATTTATGCCTTCTCTGTGGTGATATTGTATTCCCCAAAATATTTTGCACCCTTATAAACTTATTTGGGGTCAGAGAACAGAACAGCCACTAGATACAGAGGCCAAAAATTGGTGGCACACACACCTTTAATCCTATCACTTGGTAGGCAGAGATCCATCTGGATCTCTGTGAGCTCAAGGCCACACTGAAAACAGCCGGGAATGGTAACTCATGCCTTTAATCCCAGGAAGTGATGGCAGAAAGGTATATAAGGCATGAGGACCAGGAACTAGAGGCTGATTAAGCTTTTAGGCTTTTAGCAGCAGTTCAGCTGAGATCCATTTGGATGAGAACTCAGAGGCTTTCAGTGTGAGGAAACAGGATCAGCTGAAGAATTTGCGAGGTGAGGAAGCTGTGACTTGTTCTGCTTCTCTGATCTTCCAGCATTCACCCCAATACCTGGCTCCAGGTTTGTTTTTATTAATAAGACCTTTTAAGATTCATGTTACACTTCTCCCAGGAATGCTGGGCGATATATCCTTATCTACTTGGAAGTCTTCTTTACACCTTGGAGGTCGTGACACATAAAGAAGCCAGAGGTCTTTTCATGAGGCTATGAGACATTCTTGAAACACTTGTCTCTGTACTTACACAGGAATAAGATATTCAAAACAAAGTAAACTTAAAAATGTCAACAAAATTTGGTGGGCTAGAAGAGTTGGCCGCAGTTCAGATTATAAGCCTCTTCCCACTGTACACTCAATTAAATGGCATACAACTCTGCCCAACATAGAGACATATTGATGAGCAAAGTATGGAGTGGAATGATGATAAAAGAATGAGATGTCAAAACCTCCCTCTCTTAGAAATGTTAGCTCATGCTGAGCCACTATGTCATATGACCAAGAAACAACAGAATGCCAGGATTAGACATATAGACAAATTCTATAAAGATATAAATGTGAACATTTAATGTATTATGCCAGAATTTGAATAATAACTGCATCAGCTTTAGCCTGAGGATTATTCCTGGGCACTCTGACCACTAAGAGTTAATAATACACTCCATGAGACATGGCAAAATGCCCAGGGTGGCTTGAAGATTTTATTTGGTCTACTGTCATTGAAGCAACCAAAGCTACCAGCCTGAGAACAGGCTGTCATATACCTCTAGATTCTTAAAAGTTGGGTTATGGGGTTAATGAGTAGGAATGATAACTCTGTTTATCAATGATGTCAAAACTTGAGGAAAAATGATTGGAAATGATAACTCTGTTCTGTCATAGTTTATTAATGATGACTAAAAGATGAGCAAAAGGAAAGTGAAACACATGTCCAAAACTAAAAATGATATGATCTATGTTTTGGAACATCATGCATGTATCCCTGCTTACAAAATTCTGTATAAATAAAGAAAACCTCTGGCTGCTAGTCAGTCAGGCTGCAAGATTCTCCTGACCACCATGGCCTGGCTCACTCCCTTCCCCTGCTGACTCCTTACATCATCTGCTGGCACCTGTCCCACTGGGGATGACTCCTGTATGCTTCTTCTCTGTCCATCTCTCCTAAAATGAAACTAAGACATATCCATCCCTTCTTAGTTTCTGATTCCTCCCTCACTGCTCTTGCATCTACCCATCTTCAGACCCTGCCCGCATCCAGAGCAGGGTGGAATGGGCCTCAGAAATGGTGGGAGTGACTAAGCAATGACTGGTCCAGCCTCAAATCCATACCATGAGAGTGAGCCCACCCCTGACAATGTCTGGAGTGCCAGGACCCAGAAGCTAGATGGTCTAGAGACCTAGGATAGAACCAAACACAGTTGGAAGAAAAGAAAATAAGTCAAGGTAATGATGCCTAATGATATTCTGCTATACTCAAAGAATTGTGAGTACTCCAATTGTCATAAGAGTCTTCATCCTGCAACTGATGGAAACAGATGCAGAGACCCACAGCTAAGCATTGAGCCAAGCTTGAGGAATCCTATTAAATAAACTGAGGAAGGATTGTATGAGCCACAAAGGGTCAAGGGCATCACAAAGGAACACACAGAAACAACTAACCTGGTCACATATGAGCTCACAGAGTCTGAACTGACAGCCAGGGAGCCTGCATGGGACCCACCTCGGCTCTCTACATATGTGTGACAGTTGTGTAACTTGGTCTACTTGTGGGACTCCTAGCAGTTGGACCTTGGACTGTCCCTAATGCTTTGGCTGGCTTTTGGGATCCTATTAGTCATACTGGATTACCTTGCCCAGTCTTAATACAAGGTGGGAATCTTAGTCCTACCTCAACTTGATATGCCATGATTTGCTTATACCCATGGGAGGCCTGCCCCTTTCTGAACAGAAACAGAAGAGGAATGATTGGGAGGGAGAAGAGAGGAGGTAGGGGAGGGAATGGGAGGAAAAGAGGGAGGGGAAATTTTGATGGGTGTGTAAAATAAATAAATTCAATTAATTAAACAAAGAAAAGAGTTTCAAGAAAGCTTCTCCATCTCCTGATTTATCGTTCTGCTCTTAGAAAGATCTCATTTGTCTCCTGGTTTTCCTTGGAGAATTTCCATGCAAGAGTCATCCAGTTTAGAGATTCAGTATTTAGGTGCTTAGGTTATATGGGAGAGCTTGAAGGATTTCCTGCAATAATGTACTAATTTGCAAAGAAGGTCTGACTTAGTACAAATAGTTATTAAAAACAAACAAACAAACAAAAGCAGAACAATGGCAGAAAAAAAACCCACCAACAAGGATTATTCATAAACTTCAACCAGATTGACCACACCATTGCAGTACAAAAGCAAGCTATGTCCAAGAATCAGGAAACAGAATCAGCTTCAAAAGTCTCCGATTCAAAAAGGTGATAGCTCAGGCTGGCCATAGAGGTGCAGTTCTGGAGTCTCAAAACTGAAGAAATGGATTCAGAAAGTCTATGACTTCAAAGGCAGTTTGAGCATGTGTATGCTCTGTTACATAGCAACCTGAAGACCAGCCTTGCTTATGTAGTAAGATAGGATCTCAAAAATAAAAACAAAGAAAACAATAGAATGTGCTGTTAGTACTGAATTAAATGATTTTTTCCCACAAAGAACTTCCAAATATACTCATATTTGGGGGACATGTAGCAGAAATGAAAGACATGTGAGTATTCTCAGGAGGAATAACTTTATCTTTAATAACTTCAATGCAAACTTTATCAACAGCTTACAGCAATCTCAAAGGGAGGAGAGACATGCATACAGATAGATCCTCAAATCCCAGGAAGGGATGTGAGTGACTTAATTGAAGCATGGACCACTGTTAAGGCAATATCTTCTCTATTACACATTTTTTTTCCTTAAAGAATGAGACAGCAGGGTATTCTCTCCACCTCTGCCATTGAATATTCAGAGGTTCTGTAAGCCCAGTAAAGAAGTAAATGGAAAGGAGAAGACCATGGTTCATGCATAAAAATGAAGTCAATGCTTTTGAAGCCATTAGACCTTTAAATCAATTGATTCTCATAAACAGAGTGAGTGCACAGTTAGTATCAGAGAAATCAAAGGGTAAGAGAAGGAAGGTGGGGAGATATCACACAACCGCTACCATGGGAAAGTTAGAAGTGAACAACTGCAGGAACCAATTGGCCAGCAAAGAGGAAAACCACTACCTACTTATTTGGAATGCTAACTGCAAAATACTAAGACAAAGCAAAACAAAAAAGCACAGAACCTTGTATCAGCAAATATGGGTTTTAGTTTAAATTATACCAAGCAGGGACTTTACCAATTATGAGCATTCTGAGCTAGCTATGGAAAAATCTCTCCGAAAACAAAAGAAGGTGCATTATACTTCTCACCACAAACCTTTAAATGTCTGTGTTGCTATATTTTGGCAGCACTGTAACTTATACACAGGAACTCTACCCAATCATCCACATCCACATTCATTTGCTACATTCTCCAGGTGTCCTTAGCTTCAGCTCCAAAACCTAAAGCAAAACTGAAAACATGTAGGCCTTGGTTGCCACCATGAGAAAAATAGAAAGCAGACAATTCTGTAAATAACATGGTAAGTAGAAAGGTAGGGAGGCAAAAAGAACCAAGAACTTTGTCTTGTAGGGCCAAGGTCAGAGCTGCCTTACCCATAGGACACGGATATCACAAGCCAATCAACAGCGCATAGTTGTATTTAGAAAGTAGAGGTATATGCACCTTGAGAAAGCCCTAGCATGCACACCTCTAGACACTGGATTTTAAATGTAGCCCAGCTGTAATTCCACGCAGATGATACCCTACAGCGTTTGCTTTACTGCCTGTATAGTCTCAAGTTACTTACTCTCATCTTAAACAAGTGTGCTAGGCCTCATACTATCTTCACATAGGATCTTTATTTAATTAAGCAGACATCAACACTGTAGGTTAACCAGGGGAATTTGGAGTGGGGCTATTAGGAGTAGACAGGCAGGAAGCACCATCCTGTATTAGGGAATTTTAAAAGGCCATTCATTGGCTTATGATCTTAGCCACATGATGGCAATATCAACACCAAACAGTCAGAGAAAATACTGTTCTATCAAAAATCGTTTGTTCATCTATGTTAGGAGTCAAGAAGCTTAGATTTTTGTTTTTCATTTAAAGAGCCAAATATTCAATGTTTAGACTTTATGGGAATACAGTCTCTTTCATAGCTATTCAACTCACTTGTAACTCTACAGTAGCCAAATGCCCTTGACAACACATAAGCAAACAGTTATTTCCAAACAGAAAATTTACTGAGATAGACAATCTGGAAACTCTATCATGCAGGATCAAGCTTACTAGCTCATAGGCCAAGTTCTAAACAATGGCTGAAATAATTGATGCATTTTAGCAAGACACATGCAAGAGCCAAATTTGTATCACTTGTACATTCTTCTGTTGTTTCATGTGCTTTCCTCACTTAAATTGAGGTGATTGTTTTTAAATATTGTACATAGTGATGGGTTTTAGGAGGATACATTCCTCTCCCCATAGTTTCTTTTGTGTCTTTCTTCCTCACTCCCCCTAGAAACTTTCCTCACACAAGTGATTTAACTTTACATCATGCACATCTCTCTGTGTGATTTTATGTGTACACACATACACACACACACACACACACACACACACACACATACACAAGATTCACAAATGAGAGAAAATATTCAGCATCTGTCTTTCTATATCTCTTTAATTTAGTATAATAATCCCCAACTGCATCTATGTTTCTGCAAATGATATAATTTCATTTTTCTATACAGAGAACTAAAACTCCATAGTGTATATAAATGTCATGTTTTCTTTATCTGTTCATCTGTTTGATGGATATAAACAACATGGAATTATACTGAAGACTAAATTTATTCAGGTTCATTTATCAGAGTTCATATGTGTTCAAAATAGCACAGGTTTCAGGCTCAAATCAACCATTAGTCTTGCTTCCAACACCTATGAAATTACACTTTTTTATTTGAAGCCATCCATGATAGTACAGTGTTTGTAAAGGTGAAAAATATAATTGAGTCTGATCAAGAATTTCAAAGCAATATATTATGTTAGTGTTTGGTTTCAGTCACCATATTGTCTAATTTTGCATAAAAGGAAAATGTAAAAGAGTGTATATGGAGTTTGATTGATAAATATCCCCCATAGGCTCAGATATATGAGCACTGGATCCCAGTTGGTGGCCCTATTTAGGAGATTTTGGTACCTTTAGAAGGTACAGCCTTGTTGAAGAAAGTACATGACCTGTGGCAGGTTTGATGGTTTTCAGTATCTCCCCAATTCTTGTGTCTTCTCTGTGCTTCCTAAGTGTAGATAAAAATGTAAGCAGATAGCTCCTGCTCCAGCTAATGGCACACCTCTTTTGTCATGATGGAGTCCACCCCTCTGCAATCAGAAGCCAAGACAAAACCTTTCTTCTTTACATGATATTTTGTCTCAGCAACAGGAAAATTACATATATAATATAACACTCAATGTGAATTTTTTTACAAATCTGTTTCACATAGGAGTTTTTAGTTGTGGGGCAGGGCAGCAGTGGTGCATGCCTTTAATCCCAGCATTCGGGTGACAGGCAAGTGGATCTCTGTAAGTTTGAGGCCAGCCTGGTCTGTAAAGCAAGATCCAGGAAAGGTACCAAAACTACACAGAAAAACTCTGTCTCAAAAACAACAACAACAGAAAAGTTTTTAGTCGTGGACACATTTGAAAAGATCATTTGCAAAGAAACAATTGCAGGGTTGCAATTTCAGGAAAATGTTGTGAAATGGGAGTTGCACAAGTTTAGACCCAAACTCTATTGATCTTTAGGTCATTCTAATAATTTGTAATTTATTTTTAATTAAAAGATCTTTTAAAAATAAAATAAACTGTGTTCTTAGATCAACTTGGAATAAGTACAGATTGGCAAAACTGGCTGACAGCTGAGCATGCATATAGAGAGATAGATTATTCATTTACAAATAATTGATAAATATGTGGAAGAGGGAGTATTATGTCAAAAACTATGATCGTATTATTTATTACCACAAAAGGTAGACCATAGCTTTAAAAGTATTATTTCAATCCAAAACCACCACACATTTTAAACAAGTGCTCTCCTCCTGCTCTTCTGTTCTATCATGCAGTATTTTAATTATATGTTCATTAATCATTTTTAGTAGCACACTTACACTGAATAGGTTTACAATTCTCATTGGGTACAGTTGCTGTTTACTCGTTATTGTCATTCACTTGATTTGATTTCATGATTAGTGTTAAAAATCATTTAGCTATGCTTTGAGTTAAAAGTGAGACCCTGAGTTAAATCATGAATTTTGTTTTAGAACTGAGCAGTGGACTGGGCTGCAGAAATGATTCAGCATTTAGGAGCATTTGTTGCTCTTGCAGAGGACCCAGCATCCAGATAGTGACTCATATCCATCCCAACAATCAGTAACTCAAAGAATCTGACACCTGACTACCTCGGGTACCAGGCATATATGCAACACTTATGCACACATGCAGACAAAACACTTATACAAATAAGAAAAAAACACATAAATCTTTTAAGATTTAAAAGAAGTGAGCATAAGGAGAGTAGAAAGTGATTTAAGAGAAGCCGATTTAATATAAGCCAGATTTCAAGGTAAAAGTTACACAACAAACTCTATCAGTTTCTCCTAAGAAACAGGATGTTAGGAGAGTGCAATCTAGGAGGGGCTCTCAGTCAGAAGGAGAAAAGTCAGACTTTATTGCATATCCAGTGCTCTACTGAAAGGTGGTAAAATCTAGCCAGCAGTAAGAAGATAAAAGGGTTGGCTGGAGACATGCCTGAGCCTCTAAGAACACTTGCTGCTCCTGCAGGTGGCCTGAGTTTGGATCCCAGCACTAATATTAGGTGGCTTGCAACTGCCAGTATCTCCAATTCCTGTGGATCCAATGTGTTCTTCTGGTCTTTGGGGCACTGCACTCATGTACTGGTGTCTACATAAATAAAAATAAAACTATTGGATGATGTACAATTTCTCAGACCAAACCTCTTCATGGGATGTAGATGATAGATGCTACTATATTAATTAAAATTGATTGCTCCATTTGACTGGTAGCTCAGCTCTCTGTCATAATAAATAGCTCAAGGGAGATCTTACTCATACATCTGCATGTACATATACACCACTCTACATATTCTGCACACCTCATCTTTGAAGCTCAGCACTCTAGTAGTTTGGTAATCAGCATCTCATAACTACATGTAGCTGTGATTAGGAGCATTGTGATTTCAACCTAGCTAATTAAACCTGTGGAAATCAGTGTGTTTTCTCATTTCCCCTCAACACTCATTTTTCTATCACAATGTAATTGAGTTATTAGACTTCACTGGGGACCCATTAAGGATCCCAATGATGTTTTCCTATCTCTGAAAAAATAGTGACACTGCTTTTCCAATATATTTGAACTATCACTTTACAAAGGTACAGAGAGCACTTGTAATTAAAACATAATAATCTTCCAAAATGTTTTGATTAATATATTGTTCAATCAGCTTTTATGTAACATTGGATTTCTTAGAATTTCAAAATAAAGTGTTGGGTCAGTATATCCAATTTATTTTCTCTAAAAGAAACTGCTGAAGCATTTTACATGTGTTAATAATTCTTTGTGGAATGTTTCACTTCCAGTGAAATCCATCTGCCAAGATTTAAAGAACCTGTTAGCGATTTTACTCAGGCTGTATTTGTGTATTTTTCTGAAATGATACTCCTTCAAAAGTATTTCTGTCACATGATATCACCTCTGCAGTTTTAAAAAATCTCTTCTTGTCCAAACGACCCTCCCATGTAGTGTGTGTGTGTGTGTGTGTGTGTGTGTGTGTGTGTATGCAGATGCCACATGTGTGCGTGTGCATGTGCGTGCGTGTGTGTGTATGTGTGTGTGTGTGTGTGTGTGTGTGTGTGTGTGTGTGTAGGTGTCCATGGAGTCTAGAAGAGGGCTTTAGTTGCCCTGAAACTGGAGTTATAGGTGCATATAAGTCAGCCAATGTAGGTGCTGGAAACTGAACTCTGGTCCTCTACAAGAGCAGCAGTTGCTCTTAACTTCTTAGCCATCTCTTCCACCCATTTTGGGTATTTTTCAGTATTTATTTATTTGTTGTTGTTGATTATTATTGAGACAATTCCTCACTAACTTATAATAGCTTCTAACTTACTACAGAGCTCATTTTAGCCTCACATTTACAACTCTTGCACGTTATCTTCCTCAGTGCTGGAATTAGAGGTGTGTCTGGCTCTACAATTATTTTCAAGTACTAACAACAACAATAAACCAATCAACACTTTTACTGAAGGCCTAGTATATCACAATTTTGCAACTATTTAATTATATGCATTATCTAATTAAGTTTAAATTAACACTTTAAAATATCATGTTTAAACTACTCTTGTCTTCATAGAACTGTAACCCTAAGTTAAAAGAAGATACCTTTCTCTTGGCCACATGAATATGAGAATATTGGTATTGACATCCTGAGCCAGGGTGTTTGAGTCTAGGATCCATATTCTCAACCATTACATACAACTGAGCACTTGGAAAATAATATTTAGAGAGATGTAAAGCTAAGCTGTGTAATTAGGAACTGGTAATAGTGATATGGGAAGAGTTTTCTAAACCAATTGAATTCTAAACCAATCAGATTTAGAATCCAAACCAATGATGTATTAATTTAAAGATAAATGGTAATGTCTTAGAAATAAACATGGGAGATCTGTACCATGAAAAATTGGCTAAACTTCTCGTGGGATAGAAAGACTGAATGTAATTTCCACTATTATATACTTCTTAGAGATGTTAAGGAAAGGATATTGCAGTTAGATACATTAAGGCAATTCCATCAGTGACTCTCAGTCTTTGTGTTTCACAATGCAACGTTAATAAGAGTTGAGAAGCCCTGTTGGAAAGACATTACCGTTATTGTTGTTATTATTATTGCTGTTTTGTGTTCTGAAGGTAGGGTCTCTGTTGCCCATTTTTACCTCAACCTTTAACCAATCTCCCTGTCTAAGCCTCTCAAGTACTCCATTTATAGATATGAGTCACATTCTGGCTACACTCTTAAATGTGTACAACCAATGTTTCCTAATATTTGTTAGATCTTAGAATAACTAAATACCTTTTACAGAAAGGAGAATAGAGGCTGCCAAGCAAATGGCCTTGACCTGAGGCAACTATTCTGGATGATCCTATGGGTTCATAGTCAAGGCAAGACATTGTAAATCTAGGAAAGAAAGCAGGGAAAACATGCTAGTTTACCAAGCTATGTTTGAGGATGTACAAGGCCACAAGACAAGTTACATTGTAGCCCCATCCCAGCAACACCTTGACATATTTAGGACTGTAGATTGATGTGTCTTTGTTGTTTTAATCTCCTAAGCTTACAGTGATATAACACAGACTTAAATAGGAAAATCGTACATGATCTTCATGTACCACCTACTTCCACTTAAGAAATGCTGTTCTAATTCCTTGTTTGGGCACATAGAGGTAATTCTTGAATGCTGAAAGGAAGTGGAACCAATGCTTTAACATTTTATAAAAGTGACCTGTGCTCATGGATGGCTGGGTATGTTTCCAAAGTAGAAACTCTAACATAGGAGGTCTAGAATTGGACCTGGCACGTTGCTTTTAACAAGGTATCATGAAATATTATTGATACTGATGGTTGTATCAGCAGAGTGAATTTTAAAGAATACATTTTAAAAAATACCCTTTTCATTGTTGGAAAAAAAAAACTTTAGTAAGGACAATCCCATAAAGTGATGAAAATATTTGGTTACAAATAAATGACTGTAAAAATAAATTTATGAGTACAATCCAATCTTCAGTGTTTGTGACACAGAAAATTTTCAAAGAGTGGCAGGGGATATGGTTCAGTTGGTAGATATCTGGGAGGCATGAAGGTCAGGGCTTGATCTATAGCACTTTATAGACAGGTTATGGGAGTCCCTCCTGTTATCCCAGCACTGGGAAGTGTGATACAGGAGGATCAGGAGATCACTGTCATCTTCCAACACATAGTGAGTTCAGATGAGGCTAGTCTAGCTATATGAGACTACATTTTGAAAACAAAACAAAACAAGACACACACAAGCTTATTCCCTATGGTGCAATGCCCTACTCAGCCTTGATGCAGAGGGGAGGGGCTAGGTCCGGCCTCAACTTGGTATGCTAGCCTGTGTTGACTACCCAAGAGAGGCCTAGCCTCTGTGAGGAAGGGATGGCCGTGGGATGGGAGTAGGTCGGGGGAATGAAAGAAGAGGAGGGAGGGGGAACAGGGGTTGGTATGTAAAAAGACAGAAAAAATTAAATAAAAAAATTATAAAACAAACAAACAAACAAAAAGGGACTAAATTTTCAAAGGAAAGTACAGGGAGAAAAGCCACAATTCACCGAGGACCCCCACTTGTAGCAATGTGGGTACAAACCATCTAGTAAGACAGGAGAGACATAAAACACAAAAGAAGCTTATGAAATATTCCTCACAATGTCCCATAAAATGCTTATTTTATCACTGGTAAAAAAATTCAATTTACATAGACTACAATGCTAAATTTAAATAGTAGAATCTGGAGAGTTCTGATGTGTTCTCTTTTTCAGACACTATTTTAAAGCCAATGTTATTTCCAGCATCTCAGACTTCTTTTAAGAATGCCCAAGTTCAGAGAAACAGAAAGTCTCATCAATTATCTTACCCGTTATCTGCCTAGAAAGGGGAAAGTGTTCATGTACATTTGAGAGTATCAAAGAGAATCATCCCTTTCTACCTCAGCCAGGAGAGAGAAAGAGAGAGAGAGAGGACAGAAGGAAGAAAGAACAGGAGAAATGTATGAGAAAGGAATATAAAACAAAACATAGGTACTTTTCACTTAAAAAAATTTGGTACCTGTAAATTGCCAAATTAAAATCCATAGCAAAGTTTATATTCTCCTGACCTGAAATTCTGGCCATGGAGATAAAAAAGCTTTCTCACAAGTTTTCATTATCCCACAGGACAGTGTGCTCCTAGACTATTCTTAATTACTTGTCATGTAAAAAGTTTGGTGCAGGTTAGGTTATGTTTTGTATTAATGTAACACAAGCTAGTCATTCTTGATTAGTGATTCATGTGAAACTGTGACATCCTCTGTGTTTTGTGCCACCCCTGGGCATGTGGTCCTGGATCGTGGAAGGAATCAAGCTGATCAAACCGAGCCATGGAGAGTAAACCTGTAACTAGTACTTCTCCATGGTCTCTGCTTCAGTTCTTGCTTACTGTTTTTTGCTTGGGAGCTCCTACCCTGGGATGGAGTGTGACCTAGAAATGTAAATCAAACAAATCATTTCTTCTTTAATTTGGTTTTGGTCAGTGATTTATGACAGCAACAGAGAAACCTATCTATAATAGAAATAGACACAAGTCACGTATGACATCATTGGCATGGCATTAATTGCTGACACTGTGGGCTAGCTTCAATAGACAGACCACTTGGTCCTCAAAATCCTTTGTTCAAACATGATAATTTGTACACAATGGCATGAAAACTACACTTCATTTTATATTTATAAACATTTATACTATAACTTTCTTAACTTGTACTACATGCCAAGTACTTCTGGGCTGTCTATCTAGAGCTTTAAATAATTCATGCTACTCATGGCTCTGGACAGATTACTAGAGGTATTGGTTTTGCAGATGTGCAATCCAGAATGCTCATACTTTCTATGTGTTTTTGTTTTGGTTATTTTTCTCATCATACACCTACTTGTTATGCAGGAGAGCCAATACATGAATGTGGACCCTGGCTCCAGGGCTTACTGCAATTCTCATATGACAAATTCTCATCACTTTTCCAAAAAGTAGAAAACTCCATTTGCAAAATGAAGAAACTCACATCTAAGGAGCACGGTACAGCAACTATCAACAGAAACCATGATGGTAGGCACTCATATTAGAATTTAGCTACACTGTCTTTAGACACTAAGGACTTCACTTCTGGTACTAGAGTACTGGCTCCACATGAAACCTTTGAGTTTTTCTAATGTAAATGGGACTGAACATAGCTCACAAGAATTGAGGTGAATATATATTGGTCATCAAAAAGGACTTGTTGAATACTATTCCTTTGTAAATCTAGAAAATGCTAGAAGAAATAGCTTACTTTAGGACCATGCAATATTGCAAAAATATTTATTACCTAAATTCTCTCTGATAGAATGGGGAGCACATTAAGGAATTTATAAATTTTGCTTCTTGTACATTTCAGAGGAACCATGTTCTATTCTACTTAAACTTTCCAAAACAACTTTGATCCATTCCCTACAGCAATTTCTTAGAATTGTGTTTTGTAACTTGGCACTGACTTGACTTTGCAGTGTTGATTTTAGTGACAGTACTTTATTTATACTTACTTCTGGGCAATTGCTAAGGATATTCCATGATTCTTTCATGTCTTTCCCACCTTAAACCCTGAAATAAACAAATACTTTTTTTTTGAGCAAAAAAAAAAAAAAAAGAATATAGGTGAAGTCTATTTCTTGTAAAAATTACTGAAAATTTAAAATGCTGAGTTTTGATGGATTTTCCATTAAAAATCATTAATTTTTGATTAATGTGTGCTCTTTCTGAACAGAATGTGGACTAGACACAAAACCCCAGATCCCTTGTGGGTACTTGCTATGTCTCTTTCTATCCAAACTACATCTTCAGTTAGTTTTTTTTTTTTTTTTTTTTTTTTTTTTTTTTTTACAGAGAATGGTATCAGTTCTTGCTTTCAGAATCAAGAAACAACTCAACATGATTACTTGCATGGTATAGTTGGATCCCATAGGAAAGACCTTAACCACACTGGACCTGTGCTTCAGAATGCCAATTCCTTTAAACTCCATTGTAAACTGTCTTGTGTTTCTTCTCTCTCTCTCTCTCTCTCTCTCTCTCTCTCTCTCTCTCTCTCTCTCTCTCTCTCTCTCTCTCCACATACACTGTACACACACACACACACACACACACACACACACACACACACGCACACATGTTCACACATGTGCTCAGCTCTCTCAGACAGCCAAGAGTGCTTTAGACAGCACTAATAGCATGAGAAAAGGCACCCGGTTCTGACAGAGCTGTATCTGTGAAAATGTAAAGGGCCATACTGGGGCTTATTTTTTTATCAAAGGGTTGCTTGCTCTCTTTCATTGCTTGGCTCCTACCATCCTTTGTGTTCAGAACTTCCTCTGCTTCCTCTGCTACTCATGTCTCCTGCTTGTTTGGCCTTTCAGTTTCCTCCTCTGTGTCAGAGGCAGAGACCTTCCCAACAACAAGCTGACTGGCTTTCAGACCTTCTCCAGATGGACCAGTCAGTGCTCACTTCATATATAATCTGGTGTGCAGAGAGGAAAGGGGAGGTGCTAATCGCCAACTGAGATTGTTATCTGGGTTTTTCTCTAGTTGAACTATGGGATATGCAATGAAGTTAAGATTATCTCATTTCAACCCAAAGAAATTGGATCCAGGTATGTTTATACCTTATGATTTAAAATAAAGGCTGTTTGGTTAGATTTAAGGCCTTTGGGAAATAGATTTTGTTTTTCTTTGACAAATCATTACAGTATTTGGTGAGCCTCAATGCTTTCCTGATAACTCAGTTCTGAGTAAATCTGTAACACAATTTTTCATTTATACTGGAAAATTAAAGCTTTCTCCAGAGTCTACTTAATTTTCATACCAAACTGGAAATTGGTGTTCTTATGGTAGAAGAGAAACTGCAGAAATCATCTGTACTGGATCTGCTACTGCCTCTCTCTTGAGACTAAAGCAGTAAGATTTCACTGAAATTTATAATCATCAGGCCACCAAATGGGTAAATGATGGCTGTTTTCTATTAGCAGTCTTTTTTTTTTTTTCTTTTCCTCTAGTTACTCGGTTTTGTCCAATCCATTCAAGAAAGAGCTTACAATTCCCTGCAACCCAATGGCAGTGTTGGTTTTCAGGTAAAATTTCTCCCAATGTGTCTTTAGATTCAGCCTTGTACTTTATCCCAAATCATAAAAATTCATAATACATGAACCGGCTTATGTCCTTGTTTTTCTAAGTAAGGGTAATGAGAGAAACGATAGTGTTATCATATGCATGATTATGTCCCAAACACTATCTAAGGATTAGTGTAAATAGACACTCAATAAACATTTGTCAGATCAACATATGAATTATGAAACAATGTGTCCAAACTGCAGCATCTGGGATGTATGTAGTTGAGGAGAGCTATAAATGTGACCCAACATAAAAATCATAAGTCAATTAAAAGAAGAAGAGATTTTGTTTTGCACTTTTTTTGGCAACTTGATTGCATATTTCTCAAGCATAAACTTTGCAGATGATAATATTATTTTCCAGCAACAAAATAAAATAAAGGAAAAGAGATAGTCTCAAAAAGCTTAGTAATAAGAATAGAACAATGATAAATGATATCACTTCTTAAAATATAGTATGCCATGCAACTAGTTATTAATTATCACTAATTATCTCATTTTTGTGGACATTTTTCTTATTGAAATTGCAGAAGCCATAAATTATTTTAAAAATTAAAATATATTAAAATATATTTTCATTTATTTGTGCATTTACTTGTTCAAATTAGATAAGCCACAGATTTTAGGACATATATATTTTCATATTTTTATTTTATATTTAGTTCAACAATAATACAATTAAACTGGAGGATAAAATGAAGCTAAGACATATGACTCATGCTTAATAAATTAAAGTCCTGACTTAAGAAGATGCTTTAATGTGCCTTTTATTAAACATATTCTTACATTTTGAATATATCTTAATTACAATTTTGTAGCAGTTTATTACAGCTCAGGAGATTCTTCTTATGGTAAGTAAACAAACCACCCACGAAGTAATTATACCATTGTTGACTTAATATAAGAATACAGTATTTAATAATAGTTTGTGTAGCATAGGACAAATAGTATCCTCAGCAATGATATAATGATTTAAATTCATTCACATCTTGGAAAAATCAGCAATTCTTCTCCGTTTTCCCAAACACTTAAGGGAAAAAAGGGACTCAAGCTATAGTAAACAGCCTATAACCATGTCTCTTAGTTAGCTGTTATGAAAATTTTAACATATGCATATACGGTACTGGCCTGCTTATTTTGTGTTTTGTACAACTTATTTACTGCTCCTTTTTATATTGTAACAGAATCCTATTGGAACACAGAAAACACAATTAAAACATTTAAAGTAGAGTGGAAGAGCCATTTCTTTCCATGCCCAGAAGCAGCCCAAGTCTCTGAATATCAGAATCTAGACTATTACTCTTTGGCGCGAAATGAGAATTTTGATGAAACTTAATGAATAAGAGGTAATGGTTTTGTGTGAAATCATACGTCATAAACATAAAAGTTCAAAAAAAAGTGTCACTTGGAAAATTAAAGCATGCCAACCTTATTTCAGCTCACACACTGCTTGTTTTCTTAGATAAATTCTGGGTCCATGCACTGTAAAAGTTTAGAAATCAACGTCAGGGATCAAATGTTTAAAAGACACAAACTAAGGCTGAAGTTGAACTTCATGATAATGTGTAATGAGACAGTAATTATGAGCTGCCACGTGCCTTCAAGTTCTTTCAAGCAGAAACAATTTAAACAGCAGCTATGTAAAATTGCTGGCTTAGGTGATAGGCAGCAGGCTTTCTTTGACTGGACTTATCACCAGTGTTAAAATTACTTTTAAGTGGTTCAAGTTCAAAGCAGCCAACATTTTTAAAGGTTCCTAACTGTAAATTGAGACACAATTGAATTTACACACACACACACACACACACACACACACACACACACACACACACCCCCTGCTACTAAGTATAATTACAATAACAATGGCTAATATAATGTTGTACAGAATCAGCATGCTTATACATGCAAATATATTGTGAAGATAACAGTGTAGAGGAGCAAGAGGGACTCCTATGTAGGTTTAACCAAGACATAAAGGAAAACACAGGGGGAAACAAAACAGAAAGATAAGAAACGCAAGGAGACATCACTACAGATCATAGGCACACCAAAATAAAGAAATGCCACAAACAATTCTTGGCCTAGAAAATAGATCAAGTCATTGAAGTATGCCAGGTGGCCAAAATTCACCTAAGAAATGGAGAATTTGAACAGGTATGCTAAGGGCATCAGATAAATAATTAAATTTTCCTCCATGGCACATTATTAGGTGCCTGCAATCCCTGCCTTCAAGAAGATGAGGTGGGCCACTTAATCCCAAAAGTTTCAGAATTTACTGAGCAAAAAAGCAAAGCCTCATTTCAAAATGATAATAAGGATTATATTTCCATCCAGTTGTCATGATGGCATCATTAAGCAAATAATAACAAACACTAGAGCTGATTAGAGGAAAAAGAACTCTTACACTCCTCTGAAGGAAATATATTAGTCCAAGCCACTATGATATTCAGTATGAACGTTCTTAGAAAAGATAAAAACAGAGCAATCTCATGGTCTAGCTATACTACTCCAGAATATGTACCCCAAGTATTTCTAAATGAACTTAGGAGAGATACTTGCACAGTCATGTACTTGGCTGCATTTGTCACAACAGTCAAATTTTAGAATCAGACTAGGTGTTCATCAACAGATGAATTAATAAATAATATATATATATATACATATACATATATATATATATATACAAAATAGAGTTTTCTTAAGTCATAAATAATGAAAATATGCTATTTGCAAAGACATGTATATAACTGAGGATCATACTAATTGAAATGTCAGAGTCAGAAAGCCAAATATCCTGTGTTCTCATCTGAGTCTCCTAGGTTTATATGTCAATAGTTGTATAGGACACAGAGGTATCTAAACAAACATTAAAGTCGATGTGAAACTGTCTAGAGAGTGAATGGGAATAACAGAAAGAGAAGGATAGAGATATAATGGGGGGTGAATATGGCCATAAAACTTGGATGAACCTACTTTTGTGAAATTTACAACTCTATACAATGAATACACACTATGAACTTCCTGTAGCAAATCATTAGTCGCACAGCACAGGGCCTGCCAAACACTGGGCCAGTGAACTTTTCATCAGAAATGGAGGAGGTGCTCACAAGAGCCCATCCCTCCTTGAGGAACTATTGGCAGTTAATATTTGCTGAGGGAGGAAGTGATATTAGCCACTGAAAAGTAGGATATGTTCCACTCAATAACCTACTATCCAAGCTGACAAAAACGTCTCCCACTAAATTCAGTGAGTCACCCAAAAATGATAAGAAAATAAAAGGGGGCTTTCTTGGACCCACTAATAAGGCTACAATACAATACAAGAACAACCTTAAATATTGCCTAAATTGTGGAGCATCAGTAACCCTCATCCAAGCTGGGTCTTGATGGTGGTGCCATCCTGTAGCTCCAATGCCTCAGAAAATTGCACCAGAATTATCACAAGTTCAAGCCTTCCCTGGGCAACTTAGTGAGAGCTCCAGTAGCAAAATTAAAAATAAAAGTATAGTTAAATGTTGGAGCACTTGTCTCCTATACATGAGGCCTCGGGTTCAACACTATCTATATAAAAAATAAAGCTCAGTAGCAAAGAAAAACCTGTATCATTTCTTTCCAATAGGTCTGAGGCATGTAGTTGTCACTTTCTCATAAAATTAAATAGTCTTTTACCATAAAATCTAGTATGTGCACTCATTTTATTTACTTGAATTAATAAAAAACTAATTTCTGCATAAAAAGTCTGTATGGTGGTATTTATAGTAGCTTTATATATAATTGCCCGAAACTTGCAAGCAATTGAGAGCTCTTCAAGTGAGGGAACAGAAAAATAAGCCACAGTAAATCTGGAAGATGAAACACAACACACTGAAAAGGAACTACTCATGCATGCTATGAAATCCCAAAACTATATATGGAAAAGTTACATACTAAAGATATGATGTTTGGGGGATGAAAAAAAATCTACAGACACAACCAAAGTACTAGTGGTTACTAGGTTTTTGGGGAAAGAAAGGATTAAACAGGTAGGATAAAGAGGATTTTTTTTAGGGCACTGAAATGATCTTTGCAGTGGTTGAGTACCATTATACATTGGTCCAAAACTATAGAATAGATAGTTCTACAGTTATCTTAAAAACTGTGCTCTAGATGAATATGATATGGGGATGTAGAATCATCCCTTGTAGAAAATCAGACACTCTGGAGGGGAATATTTTTAACTAGGGATTGGGTACATACATGAGTAGCAGTAGGGAGAAATTTAGGAAATTTATCAAACTGCTACTCAGTATTGTTATGAATCAAAATTTGCTGTGATAGTAAGTTATTGAAATGATTATTAGTTAAATGAAAAAGATTTCTCTAACTCAGAGTTCTGGTAATTTGCAAACCATCATTTAACACAATAGCTGTTGAACAGTCCTAACTTTTGCCTACTGCTCTGTACCAGCTCATAGTAAGCAGAGACCAAGCTTCACTTCCTGGGCAAAAAGAAAAAAGAAACAAACAAAAAAACAAAACAATAGTGGATTGGGTTGATACCCTAGATCCAGTCCCTTTATAGAAATGAGTGCATATTTTTTGACCTGAATCATATGATAGATAGTAGTCTACATGATGTATTTTACAATGTAATGTCAAAAAAAATCTAGGAATATAATCAGAGAGAGAACAGGAAGAAAAGAGTGTGCTAACTTGTCCCAGGAAACATGAACAAGCTTCTGTTCACTTCAGATAGTGAACCAACTTCAGACAGTTCTAATGTAATCTAGCTTGGTGAAACAATGAGTTTACTAGCCTTTCAAAAAACCTGGAGGATCCTCAAACAGCTGCATCATGGAAATAACTCACCATAGACTTGGCAACAATCTCTTCAAAGCTAAATAGCTGGAGCTTCCTTTTCAGTCCCTCCACCATCAGTGTGATCTATCAGCATTTGATAGTATGTAGTAGGCCTGATGTGAGTTGTATATAGCTGGGAAGATCATGCAAGTAGATAGGACTGGCTAGAATCTCAGGGAAAGGAGAGCACTCTATTACAAGGACATCGAGACTAGGAATACTTTGAGGTTGCATGTGAAAATGGATAATAGTAACTTAACTGCACAGAAATGGACTTCTTCGAGAAAACGGGGTTCTGAATCAAGGTGCCTGGGTATGTAGGTCTTCCTTTTTCATGCATGTGTCACAATGTTTAAGGTGGTGTACTCCTTAATTCTTTCAGATGAGAATGAGGGAGACTCCGTTAACACAGAGACATCAGTCTCAGGAGACGGTTCCTCTCAGCAGTTAACAGCTGTCAAGAGTAGAATGCTGATGTGTGAACATGATTCCCAGAGTCATTTATCTGAGAAGACCTGAAGAAAATGGGAAGCAGAAGCAGCTCTCCCAGGGGCTTTGGTTTTGTTTTCTTTTTAACAGGAAGATGGGGAGAAGAGAAGACACATTTGGGTCTATAGAGATATGAGTTATACTTGGACTTTCATTTACAAAGAACCTGGGGAAGGACGTTATTTCGAAGCAAGCTGTGATTTGTTGAATGTACAGTGAAACCTGTTGTTTTGCCTTTCTCACCAGCACAGCACTATGCTGATGGTTCCAACCTCACTTTGAGTATAAAGGATGTGCAATGGGAAGAGAGAGCTGCATTTTTATTGTACTCTTCCTTGTGGGGGTGAGTGGGGGAGTGTGTAGATCAGAAGAAAATTGGCAGGTCTCCTTTCTTCCATTCTGCCATGTATACCCTGGGGATTGAGCTCAAGGTGTCAGCCTTGGCAGCAAACACCTGTCCTCAATCAAACCATCTCCCTAGCCTGAGAGCATCCTTCTTATTCCAAGTTGAGGCACCACCAGCGAGATGCCAGGATGGCTAGGCACCAGCTGAATACTGGGGAATTGTTTTTATCAAAGAAAATATGAAGGTGTGGAAAAAACTGCATTTTAACACAATGTTTAGTGAGAAAGCTCACCTAGTAATCTGAACATGTCTATCACCGACCCAGCATGCTAATGATACTGTGGTGAGCCCAGCATGGACATCCTCTGTCCTCAGCAAAGTTTCAATGCACTAGACTCTGGTGAAGGGTTCTTCAGTTGCTCAAATCATCTAAAACTTAACTGGGAAAGTTATTATCATGAAACATGCCCTGAGCTGAGTGTCCTGGTTATGAAAATCCTTGAGTACGCTAAAGAAGCCTTTCTACAAAGCAATAGTTCTCAAAGTGTGGTTCCCCAGGGACAGTAGTGTAAGCATAACACAAAGATTTCCCAGAAATATCAATCATATCAACAGATATGGTTGCAATAAATCTGGAACAGCAGCCTTTAAAGGCAGAGTCAGGTGGATTTTAAGTTCCAATCTAGCCTGGGCTACATAGACGGTCTACCTTTTAACAAAAGTCAATTCTGTATCCTCATCCCACATACAGTGGCAGAAATTTTGGAGTGGGGCTTGGGAATATATTCTCAGGAATCCATGTGATCCTAATGTACGGTATAGTTTAAGAACTAATCATATAAAAGAATAGGAGATAATGAGGGATGGGCTAGGATGGAGAAGTGGAAGGTTGTTTTCACGAAACAATGAAGATTAAAACCCCAGTAGAAAAGGCAGTGAGAACTTCAGACACCCAAGAGTTAGAGAGAGCAATGTAGATAAGGGCCGGAGCAAATAATCGTCCACAGTCTTCAAAATTAAGTGTAGGCAAATGGCAGCCCAGAGACCAGATTTGCTCCTCAACCTGTCTGCCTGAGCCAGCGGAAAAGTCAACTTCAATCTATGTGAGTAGAAGAAGCAGGCTCTTCATGCATTTACATCACCAGCCTGGCACCCCAAAGGCTTCTGCTTTTGCAACCCTTGCAGAATCAGATGAGGGGTTGGCAAGAAGTACACAGCCCTTTAGAGCAGTAGCACTCAGCCAGGGCTGCGTTTTAGAATCATCTGGGAGCTGTATGGAAATAAGATGCAGGAAGTATACACAGAACAATTAAGCTGATCTCTGGTGTGTGTGTGTATGTGGGGGGGGCAGGTTCTGCTAAACTGCTCTTGGTGTTTGTAAGAGGGATTAGTTGAATGCTATTTGGTTTGAGAAATCAGAGAGAATGAGTTACGGTTTGGTAAGCATCTGATGATGGTGAAGGGGGTCACTATCCAGACTCCATGTTTAAACCTGTTCAGGGTGCAAGGTTTTTCTATTCCATTTTACATGCATTTATAAAATGAGTTACAAAGTCCAACATGGAATAGTGATTGTAAAATTTAGTTACTTGGAAAACTTCATGAGTTAGGGAACACACTTCCAGGTTTTCTGAATCTTCCCTTCATTAGCTTTGGGATATTTCAAAACTCCCTAAGTTCTGGATAAATGACAGCAAGGAAAAATGATTCTTGTCTAAAGACACATAAATCAATTTTGCCCTGTGGAAGGTTGTTGTGTCACCCTCCACAAGCCAATTTCATGTTTGTAGAAAGTTAATTTATAATATCCTGAGCTATTAAATAGACTCCTTGGAGTCTCCACCTAATGTTATCTCTATAGCTCCTCATTAATAATTAAGTGATAAATTGTAATATGCTGATTTCACACCTGCTTAGTAGTTATGATTTTAATTTTAAAATGTAAGTTTTAACTCAACTTTCCCTCTAAATTAATGCTAAGGATCATTGTGAGATGGAAACAGGGCACACAGAGTCTCCACTGAGGTTATGAAGAGCAGCCAGAACCATTTTCTTCTGTTTTCCAGGGTCTACACAGGTAAGCTGCTGCATAAATACAGCTCTTAGGCCCTGACTTCAAAGTCATTTTCAAAGTCACTCCAGGAAAAAAAAATAACCAGTTTTCAAGGATGACCTGTGGTTGGAACAGCTGGGTTTCATTACTGTAGCTTAGAAACTTTTCTCTCAAGGGCTGTCTTGAGATTGGAGCTTCTTAGTACACGCTTCCTTAGTTTCTGTTCCTGCCAGCCAAGGTCTAGTCAGCAGCTGCCCAAACTTCAAACACTTCTGTATGTGACTTACACATTTTCTGTTGAGAAATAGCATAAAACCAATAATGTATAAGTCATAAAGAAAAAGTTCATGTTGTCTTAGAGATGCAGAAAGTCCAAAATCAAGTATCTGGTGATGGCCTTGTTCCTGGCAGAATCCCAAGGTGGTGTAAGCTATCATCATTAGTGACATCACATAGGTGACAGAAAGAACCATGTTTATGTTGTGTCCTCTCACTCTTCCATGTAGATGAATTTCTAAACTGTCTTATTAATAGAAAACATGGAGCCAGACATAGGGGTGAAAAACTTAGAGAGATCAGAGGAATAGGAACAACCGCATGCTAACCTCACCTCACCAACTCCACAACTTCCAAAAGCAAGCTACTTCCTTTCTACTCATGCCTATATGCCTTGATGTTCTACCATCTGATTTGCTCTCTCTGTCTAGCTACATCACTTTCTCTTCTTGCCCAGCTCTGTCACTTCTTTTCTGTCTGTACAGACCTCCATGGTTAACTAGTGTTGGAATATAAAGTGTGTGCCACCACACCTGACTTTGTTCTCAGTATGGCTTTGAACTCACAGAGATCCAGAAAGATCCCTGCCTGCCAAGTGGTAGGATTAAACGAATGTGCTATCATTGCCTGACTTCTATACACTGGCTGGCTTTTTCCTCTGATCTCCAGGCAAGTTTTACTTTATTGGGAGACACAATACACCACCACACTTCTGCTTCTTTTTGTTGTTATTGTTTATACATGTCAGGTCTATTAGTTCCATTCCTTGCCATAACAAATTAACTGACAAGAAGCAATTTAAGGGAATAAGGTTGACTGCAGCTTACAGTTTGAGGTGATATAGTCAATCCTGAAAATAGGTTAAAACTGAGGAAATATGAGCAAAACATTGATTTCTGCTAATGCATCTATATAGAACTATAACTGTAACAAATGCATCATGATAATGTGGGATTACACTTCTAGGTACCAAATAAGCGTGTACATCATTTGTTCTGGGAAATCCATTGATGTGTTTCATCCCTAGATGGACATCACTGAGTGTACTGATGTAAACCTAGGTGGTATAAGTCAGTTACTTAATGTGGCCTTTTGAGAGAATCCAGATACATAGTAAATACAAAGTGGATGAAGTTGTTACTAGTGTAACATGGCACACTGTTTTAAAGTATTTTTTGTAAGTGGAAATACACTATAAAACAAAAAAAGAAAAAGAAAATAAAGTTACCTGGTGGAGCTTATGGCAGCTGGTCATACTGCAACCATATTCAGGAATCACAGAGCAATGAATCCAGTTCCTCAGCTAGTATTCTCCTTGCATCTAGTCTAATATCAGGATTAGGGTAGCTCTTCCTCCTTTAATTAACCTATTATAGATTACAGATATGCCAAGAGGTTGTCTCTTCAGAGATTCTGGTTCCTGTCAAGTTGACAATCAGTACTAGCCATCCCATTATCCAAGCAATCTCCTGTGGAGCTATACCTTCAACCCCTTCTCCCTCTTCTTATATAACCCTTCAATTCAACATGGAGCTTCACTCTAAGGACCTCATTTAACCCTGATCACCTGTTAAAGACTGTGCCCCAACCACAAAAATCTGACTATTTCCTCCCTCATAAAACAATACTAGGGGACTTATTATGATTTTCTTTTGGGGGCGGGGTGTAACAAATAATCCACCAATTCAGAAATGTGTAATTATAAATTTGAGTCCTTGAAATTAATCAATCAATCAGTCAATCAACCGATTGATTTTACAGGGAAGCACATTACAACTTCTGCTTTATTTTGACTTAGAAATATTTTATAAGGTTTTATTTTTATGTTTAATTATGTGTATACATTTGTATCTGTGTGTAATATATGCACTTGAGTGTAGTACCCATAGAGGTCAGAGGCATCAGACCCCCCAGAGCTAGAGTTACAGGTGATTTTGAGCTGCCTGACCTGGATGCTGGGTGCTGAACACTGGTCCTCAGGAAGAATAGCAAGTACTCATAACCATTGAGTCATCTCTCCAAGCCCTTCAAAACTTACTTTTAAAAGACAGCTAATTACAAATCCCAAGTGCAAGTGTTAGTTAGGATCCAATTCTTTGAAACAACACTGTCATCAGAGAGCAGTATCAGAAAGCATCACCATTCTGTGTGAAAAATTACCAATTGTCATTACAAATGAAAACAAAGGACACTTTGAGTAACAAAGGGTGTCTCCCCTCAAACCAAGTTAACAGTTCCAGTGCATTGTATGTAAAACTAGTTAGCTGTAGTTAAATTTAGAATCAAACTTATTTTACAATACTTGGAAGAAAGCCAGCAGCCTACTTAAAAATAGGAATTGCCCAAATTTTTAAAAATATGATTTTGTGACTTATTCAATGCCCAGTTTCTGTGTGAGTTATCACTAGAATAAATCTGTTTGGGGAGGTTATATTTAATGTGTATCCCACATTATGAGCTGAAAGCTTCTGCTGAGTTGAAAATAAGATTTCATACATTTCATTCAGTTAACATAAACAGAGCAGGCACTTAGTTCTCCCTAGGTAAGGCTGTGCAGGGTGAGAAATAACAGTGTTTAAGCTTTGATAACTCACAGATATTTGCTTGCTGCATATAATTTATGGGTACAGCCCAGGTCATACACAAACAATCCTCTTTCACATCACTTTGGCTCCATTGCAGAAAGTAATTTCCATTAGCCTCTACCTACACTGGCAAACATACCATTCCCTGACTTGGTTTTATTTCTTACGATCAGCTCTTGTAATTTTTTTGAAGCTACTTAGGTGATTGTCCAGTTCGTTGTACTTAAACAAAGGCTTTCTTCTGCAAACTAATATTTTTCTCTTTCGAATCCTCCCATTTCTAGCCAGAAAAAGTAAGTTTTAACCAGTGTTGGTTTTGCTTTCCCTATTGGATTGTGATTTTTCTTGAGCAATGAACTCTCATTGTTTTCTTTTTTAAAATCATGCTTTTTTAAAATCATTGCATTTATTCTAAATTCATTTGGTCATTTGATCATGGTGAGGAATATCAAAGGTGTGCATACATTGTTGTGAGTGTGTCTTATATGTTCGTGTGCACATGTAGGTATTGGCATAGATGAGATAGACATCCATTGCCTTCACTGAGTACTTCTCCATCTCACGTTTTTGAAATACAATTTCTCATTGAACGTGAAGCCCAAAATTTCTGCTACACTAGGTGGCTGGCAAGGCCCCTGGATCTGCGTGTTTATACCTCTTAGCATAGGCATTATAAAGACAAGCTACCAAATCTGGCTTTTAAGTGTTGGTTAATGATAGAGTTAAGTCCTCAGGCTTATGCAACAAGCAATTTCCCCACTGTACCACTTCCCAGCCCTTTCTCTTATTTTTATCAACCATTTTACTGATGCCTTGTTGCAGAAATGCACCCAGACCCATAAGCTCTCCTGGAGTCAGGATTAGCACATCACCTCAAGCCCTGTTTTGACCATTCTCCTCTTTGACCAAAGGGACATCCGATGGCTGGATTCCTTTCCTGCAACTTTGCACTTTCTGGGCATGAAGAAGGATTAAGGATATAATGCTTTCAAAGGACTTGCTCCTTCTCAGCAGGGTCATCTCTGGAAGTTATAAAAAGGAGGGTGCTGACATAGCCCAGAGCAGAAGACAGCAAGGCCATCTGGTGTGCTTTCTACTGGACAGTAAAGGGCAGCTCTAACAAGACAAAACAAACCATAGATCATGTTTCTATGGCCTGCTTAAGCCCTGCCCACTCACCTCTCAGCCAGAGAGCACTGTGCACAGCACTGACACAGAATCTATACCTTAGAATGTGCTGTCTCATGCCTTTATTTGCATTTTAGGTATAACTTTTAAGTTATGCATCACATTTCTTTCTTGGCATAGAATGTCTCTAGAAATATGAAACAGTATTCTTGTTTATAGCTCTCTCTAAAAGTGACAAAGTAGATCTGCTTGCCTCTAAGACAAGGCAGTAAATGTATTAATCCTTTGTTTGCTACTGACACACACTATCAGGTGTACATGCTAGCAATTTCTAATGAATGGTTGATTGTGAACTATAATTATGGAAACTGAGGAAAGAGCCTGATATACCATAAACCCTGGCTGCTTGTTTTGGATTATTAATTGCACTCATAGACACTTATTTCACATAAACTTGAGTCAGATCATAAGTCTAGACTGACAAGATTTCCCTTTGGATTATATCCATAGAGAGCTAGATTTATTTAGAGAAATTTAGAGAGCTTGCAGTGGGTATTGCCTCTTTTACTATGTTTACATATGCTGAATCTGAATGTGAATTTAATCTCTGAGGAAAAATTCACAACTGTCCAACTGATCAAACAGTTATGTAAATACTAGATTTTTAAATGTAGATTCTGGAATTCAAACTCAGGTCCTCTTGTTTGCATGACAAGCACTTTCCAGATTGGGCCATCTCCCCAGCTTCATAGTCTCAAGTCTTCAGAATCTTGAGGGGTATTCACATTTGTGGGGCCCACATTCTGTGACTTTTGCAAATTAGTGGCTGTCCATAGAGGCATTGATATGGTGCTTTGACACCTCCACCAACAGACAGCAATGTCTTTCTAACCATCAGATGATACCTGTAGCTTCTCCCTGTGGTGTGACTGTCTTCAAGTCTGCTACATGAAAAACTAACATTCTTCAAAAATTGCAAAATTCTTCACAGAGCCAAAACAAGATTTAAAATGCCAATAATCTACTCTGTGGCCTGCAGCCTAGAGGCTCTAGAAATCTACTTTGCAAAGAGATTTGAAATGAGTACCTAAGAGGCTGTGACCACAAGCAGCTCATTTGTACTGTAATTGCTCCATCTGGCTCCAGATGACCAGCAGACCTAGGCAAGTGTGTTCACTTGGAAAAACCTACAGGAAACACACACTGTTCTCCACATAGAGCTTCAGTTGGGGTTGAAGCAGGGTCTTAAGGACCCAGATATCCCCATGCTCTGATTGGGTGGCCACATTCTCTCTCCTTCCTTTGTGCTCCTTAGCATCTGTCTGCAGGGACACATCCTACCTTTGCTTAATTACCACTTGCTGTTTTCTTCCAGACTCTTAGTTTTCAGAATGGTAATAATGTATTCAGCTTACAGTGTGGATTTACTTTCATTTATTCAGAAGAGGATTATGGCTTTAGCATCTTAGCATAAAGCTCAGTTTCTTAACCTGACCAGCATGCCATGATCTCTTTACCCTAAATTTAAGTTTGTTTCTGGCCATACTTCTATGCATATGTGGGCAGCCCTTAGGAGACTCAATGGGTTATTAAATATAGACAGATATAAAGTAGGAAGGAAAGAGTTGTTGGGTGGGGATCTTAGAGGAGATGAAAGGGGAGGGTGCAAGGGTTTCTTATGATTGAAATACAGTGCATGAATGTATGCAATTCTCAAACAATAAATAAAACTATTATTTAAACAATGCTTAAGCTTCAAAGAAAAATAAATCTACCAAGGAAACATTGTAGTACAGGGGTTACATTGTAGGCTTTTGAGTTAAACTATGTCACTCACTAGGTATAAGTGACTAATTGTTATTCCTTGATACCTGGACAGATTCAACTGAAAAATAAAACGTGTGTGTGTGTGTGTGTGTGTGTGTGTGTGTGTGTGTGTGTGTGTGTGTGTGTGTTGAGCTCTCAGAGCTCTCTGGAGTTTGAGTAATAGGTAGTTGTGAGTCATTTAGTGTCTGTACTGGGACAAAACTCCAGTTCTTTCCAAGAGCAGCAAGTGTTCTTCACAGCTCTGTCATCATTCCATCCCCAGTTGCTCACTTTAAAGGCTTGGAATAAAGATAAGATAAAGGTGCCTGGCATAATATACAATGAAGAGTATTCCATCACTCTGAACTTCTAAGTGAAAAGAAAAGAGTGGAGATAAAAATACCCCTCTGAACTTTCTTAAGGTTGATAATTCAATTAGAAAAAGAGCAAAGGGTAAAACATAAAAAATTTTCAAATCTTATCCATTCAAAGTGGTAATCTCTCAAAAAGTTATTTTTTTTTTACCAAAGAGTAGTAGGAATTGTACACATGTGGACAAGATTTTGAAGACCTGGTCCACACAAATATACCTCAGCAACAGGGTTCTGATAACCTGATCCATATTCACCAATACACTGCAGCAACTATTTCCATTGGTCATAAATTATAGATAAAATTTGCTTGCTATTGCTAGGTTACATGGTCAGTTTGATCTACACACCATTGTGTGCAGTAGCTGTCAGTCTTTATACCCATTCTCAGTCTTTTTGTTTGTGGGAGACAGAAAATGGAAGCTAAGTTCAAGGTGAACCAGTGTCTGCAGACTATCATTCCTGTGAGGCTCCTGAAGTTATTTGGTGTGGATTTTGGTGGTTATTCAGGAAGATCAATTCTACTTCTGAAAATGTTACTTTGCTTTTTATTAAAATGAGTGGTGAAACTATACTCCATGGAATACCTTTATGAAAGCTGTTGGGTGATGTAATTGATTTATGCTGACAAAGGAGTAGTAAAGAGCCTGCCATCTAGGAATTCATCTTTTTAGCAGGTGTCCTTCCTGGAAAACATAAGTGGCATAGAGTTTCTCACCTGACCTGTCCTTACTTGAAAGGCCCTTTCCTAGAATCCCCAAGAGGCAAGTTTTAAGGGGAACTATAGGTTTCCTTGGCTTATTCTGTAGTATAATCCTTAAATGTAGAGAATGGACAGAGGAAATGAATTCCTACAACACACCTACATGTTCATACTTCCGAGTCTCTGCTGAAGCAGATTCTCTCCAGCTGAAGGAGCTTTCTCTTCTTCACCTGGTTACGTCCACCTTTTGAAAGCCAGCTACTGACTCAAGACTTCTCAATTATCCCTAAGGGTTCGCATGCTCTCTTATAACTCTTTGAAGCTGCTAATCAGAAATGTACCATATTACATCTTCCTTATAGAACGATCACTACTCCGCAATAAAATCTCCAAAAAGCACCACCACACCACACTCATCTTCACATCTGTACTTACTAGAATTTTCACTGGGTAATAGTATGTCCTTGCATAGTGTCTTATGCACCCTTCTGAATTTTGCTTAGTGCGTATGTGCATGTGGGTAGTGTGTGTTTCTGGGGTGTATACAGTTTCACAGCTGCAACAGCTATTATATCAAACCAGTGTTGTTATGTTACCATAAAACATCCCTGAGTTACTAGCCAGAGGATACCATTGCAAAACCACATAGATATTCTGATCAATGTCCAACTTTTCCTCTACTTCAGTTATAAGATAGGCATGCTATGCTGCTTTCTTAAATGTTTCTTTCATCAAAATACAAAAGGAGGTTTTAGTCTTGCTTCTTAATTCATCACTTCATGTGTGGGGACATATTCTAGATACTGAGTTCAATAAGAAAATAACCTATTTGCTTCTAGCAAGGGACACTACAAAGTCATAAATAAAGTAGACAATTTCCCAGAGTTATAAGTCTTATGAGGAAGGCGAGCTGACGGCGGAAGGAAAAGTAGACAATGAGCATGTGAGTTTCTGGGGAAAGACTATTCCAAGGAGAGAAAATAGCCAAGCAAGGACTGTGAGATATATAATTTTTTTTATTGAGGAGTTGTGGTACACAAGTAGAATGCTGCTGTATCATCTTCATGAAATGAGGGGCAGGAAGACGAGAGATCCTACCTGGGTCCAAAACAGCATGTGCATCTAAATAGTGCCCAATTAGAGGTGTGTGTTTTCTCCATGTGTTGATGCAGCAGTTGAAGGGAAGGAGTAGCCTGGTGTGATATGCAGCTTTATGAGATGGCTGGAGCAGCTTTGTCCAAAATTAAATCACATTGTATGGATACCCCTGGACTGGAAAGACAGGAACACCCGGGGGCAGGGCAATATAGTAAAACCGGTGCCTTTTATTATCCACTTGTATGCATGGTAGAATCCAGACAATCCCCAAGGTAATAGTAGGAAATCTAACACTTCTCATGAATATTGCCTTTGAGAAAAAAAATTTCCATTATTGCTAGCAACATCTCTCTACTGGCTTCTGTCCTTCACCTATCTAATAAGATTTGTGTGACTTACAGATCATGAATAAACAGGATTGTTCTGGGGGATTTGGAGTTTTTGCTTTCATCTGAAAAACTTAGAAGCCAATAAATAGTTTTCCTAAAGCATATTATCAAACAGGGAACATCTCCAGGCAAGCCTCTGTCATCTGGCAGCTTTCTATCACAGTCACATGGCCTGATTAAGGCAGTGTGCTGATTCTGCACAGGAAGGATCCAGAGAGACAGTAGTCCTTCTGAGACTCAAGTGAGCATCACAAGTCAGGAGACCAGAGATGTAGTGTAAACTAAGTGTACTTGCAGAATGAATGTGAATAGTCGGCAGTACTCTACTCAGCCCCTCAAATTCAAAAAGGGTTTTGTAAAATGTCCCTGTGAAGCCTTCATTTCACAAATAAGAAACTAAAGTTCAAATATGAGCAATTTAATATAACAACAGATGGAATTCTCCACTCTTCCATTGAGGAATTCCAAGCTGCACAGGTCTTCAGGGGAGACCAAATCCATTACTACTTTACAAGGGGATGTTTGTAAAGGCAAGTGAGGAAATGTCAGTTGTTTTATGTATTAAGCAGGCTATTTACTCTTCCCTCAAGACTGATCTAGCCAAGGGTTTATAAAATAATTTTACAGGAGTTTATTATCTACAGTACACATCCAGCTTTGAAAGTCAAATCATTCACAGAAATGACCAGGCAAATAATAGAGGTGGCTCTTCAAGGGCATATGCTGAGTGGCACTGCGTCCTTTAAGCATTATCTTGGGTAATACTCAAAACCACTCTGTGAGCTAAGTCTTCTTTTGCAGGGTAAAACAATATAAAAGAACATCAAAAGCAAAAATCTAGATTCACAGAAAGGTTGAGCCACTCATATAAAGTCTGAGAATAAACTCAGGGATGATCTGGAAAGTGTGATTGATTGATGCAAAGATGGGACAACTGCAGCGCTTGCTTAACCTAGCCTAGTAAGACAGTTGAACTGAATCACGGCTACACTCATTCTTTTCCTGTTGGTGCTTCTGCTTTTGATCTTCAGCAGTGGTGTGACTCATATGGTTAGCACACTCCAAAATATTTACTACCTTCTCTACTATGGTTTGAATGTTTCCCCTCCAAAGTCCCTGTGTTTGAAATTTCATCATGGAATGAATATATTAATTGTAAGTGCAGGGCACACAACAAGAAGGTAATTGAGGTTAGATGAGGTCCTGAGGGTGGGGTCCCTAAGAGGGAATTGGTGTCTTTATAGAAAGAAGAAGAGACCTGAGATATCATACTTGTTCTGCCTCTCCACAGGATGCTGCTTCAGAGGGAGATAGCAGATAGGTGCTTACCAGATACTGAGCAGATGCTGGTAACACACCTGGGAGCTTTCAAGCCTCTACAACTGAGAGCCTCATAAACTTCCAATCTTGGTTAATTTTCCAGTCTACAGTATTCTGCTAGAGTAATAGAAAACAGGCAAAGCATGATTTTACACACACAGGTGCACACACACACACACACACACACACACACACACACACACACACACACAAAGGGGGTGGATATGGGAAAGGAGGGAGGGTGGCGATTCTAGTGCTGGAGTCCTGAATCTCATTAACAAGAGTGACTGGTAGCTGTAACATATAAGCTGCCATGTTATTAAATGTAGCAGTCAAAGCTTCCCAGCTTTCTGGAAAATAGCCAAGAAACACTCATTCTTATCAGATTTGGTATATAATTTGTAAAGTCCAGCACAAAATGAAAATGGGCAACTTTTGTATAACAAATAGATTTTTATAGGTGGCAACAGAAAAGCAGATACTCAAGCATAGGGTATGTTTTAGCTGTATGTGACCTGTGAGGTTGTACAGGTCACAAATCTGTGAAGAAATTCCCACTATTAACATAGACTCTCTGTGCCATAGGGAGGAACATGTCATTGAACCTCATGCTTCCACTCATAGGCAATCTTCTAAAGTAGAGACAGGCAATGAGACCACCTAGGAGGTGTTCACAACATGTGGAGCCACCTTCTTCACATTCAGCAACACTAACTCTTCTTGCATCATTTGTAAGGTTTTTGTTTGTCTGTTTCAATTATGTGTCTATGTGACTGTGAGCTACCCGGTGTGGATACTAAGAACTGAACTGAGTTTCTCTGCAAGAGCAGTCGGCATTCTTAACTGCGGTCTCCTCTCCGCCTTTTGCATCATTTTCAAGCAATGCTTATGAGTCCTCAGCAGATGGATTATGTAAATGTTGACCAAGTCCAGTTTTGGAATTCTGAATCAATCAATCATTTCACAAAGGGTAATGAAATACCTCAGTTTTGATTCCATGAATATCTATTTTAGAATGAAAATGAAGCAAGATTTTTTAAAACAGTTCTTGAGAGACCTTGAACAAAAGGTCCAGTAACCTTTGCCTTTCACTCGCTGATTTAGTCTGAAATTGTGTACAAAAGGCATTTCTTTATTTACTCATTTATTTATTTGTTGGAGAGACTGAAGAAGAAGCAGAGAGTAGATTTCTTGTATCCCAATTCTCTAACTAAATATCACTTCTAATAATTCAAACAAAAGGCCTTGTTCTCTGGTAAACAGAGTTGATTCATCATTTTAGTGTTGTGCTTCAAGGAACACATGTAGAATAGTAATAAATGATAATGTGCTGTCTGCAATAAGATAGATATAATATTTTAATGGCTGCAAAATGTGAAAATACATTAAATTCTGGTGAGCAGGTGATATTTGAGGAAGCCACGATATCTATATGAGTACTCACAGGGTTAGGTACAAAAACTGAATTCACTGAGTGGATTGAATATGTTTAAAGTGAATCAGACAGTTGCTAGCACACTTTGAACTATTTTTTTAAGGTCACCATCTGACCCAGACACTCAGTGGTCTAAAAACTTTCTCTAACAAGTACACAATAAAAATGCAATGATCATAATGGCCCAATAGAGAACATGAATGCAATTATCTGCTGTCTACTTTATTATAATGATAACAGTCCCAATTCAAATGACTGGCATATGGGATTTGAGTGGCATTTAGTATCTTTCCATGTATTTTTATGTGATTTTCATTGTGTCCTCATGCTATCGCTATAAAAAGATAATGTCTCAGTGATACTGAAACTCTGAAAATAAGTAATAAGTAATTTAAGGTCAGTCATTTGAGAGAATAATTATACTGACTTGCAGCCTAGTACACTTTCTTCAACCAATAAAACACTCGTGTATTTCATGTTTGTTGCTGTTCTTTGTGTTTCTTTTTTCATTTGCTTTTGTTTTTTGCTTCACTGGAAGCGTTGAAATCTCCTGATTATTCACACTTTCAGTAGCTCCTTTATGTATGACAGTAGTCCTCCATTCATTCTCTCTTTATGTACTCTAGGAAGCTAGCTCTAGTAACCTTTGCCTTTCACACATGATTTCAATGCTAGTCACCCTGACCATCACTCCATCTTTCTTCAAACTACTTTTGTTTCTCTCACTTATAACTAAATGCCTCACACAATGCCTTTATAAATAAACTAGAATTATTCCCAACTTTAAGAACATATACATATATATATATGTATGTAATGTATGTATATATATATATATGGGCTTCAAAAACTCTTACTGGTTTGTCTTTTAAAATAAACGTATGTAAAAGTTTATACTTTTATATAAATGCCTACACATTAATACAATTTTTTATAATTAGTAATCATAAAAATGTTACAGTTTTTTTTAATTGAAAAGAGATTCTTCTCACATATAATATATCCCAAACACAGTTATTGCTCCCTTACTTCTCCTAGCTGCTCCCACCTCCCCCTCCTCCAGATCAACTCCCCCTCTGTTTCCTCTTCAGAAAAGAGCAAGCCAAACAGGATAAAACAATATGCAATCAGACACAGCCAAAGTCCTTGTATCAAGCCTGGACAATGCAAAGAAATAGGAGGAAAAGAGTCTCAGGAGCAGACAAAAGAGTCAGACACACACCTGCTCACACTGTTAGAAGTCTCACAAAGACAGCAAGCTAATAGTCACATAACATATAGTTTTTTAAAATTAATTCCTATATGCTTCCAACCTACATAGAAAAGAAAAAAAAATCTGTGTTTTCCCATAATGATCATTAGGTCATTGTGAGTTACAAAAAATGCTGTAATCCTTCAGAAGTAAATTCCAAGCAGGGCAGAATCTTCTGAGATTTTTGTAGTTTCTTGGCACACACACATATGTTTAGCTCATTGTATTTTTTTTCATTTATGCTTTTGCTACAGCTTTCAATATTCAGCAAAATCTTGTTCTAAATATGTGATGCCACCAACATCTGTTCACTCCTTCCTTTGCAGAATATCTAACTAAACATTCGATCATGAAGAATAAAGGCCA